>NC_140933.1:63888247-64433247 GCF_014529385.1 Adiantum capillus-veneris | reverse complement strand
CTCCACTTGTGATTCACATACACCATTGTCTCTCTCCACCTTCGTTGACTTTCACGAGCTCCGGAGTTGTTGTATGCCATTGATCTTTTAGCTTTTTGTTGTTGTAAATGTCTGATGGCTTGTGCTGTTGCTGAATTTGCCTTAGACTTCTTTTGCCTGCATTCGATGAATGATTCTACGATAGAACCATTCAAATAGTTCTCTCAAACTGTTAGCCTTGATTCGAGAGCCACCATGTCGTGTGTGCCTGAAATAAGCATTTCTCGCCATGTAATGAGACTTTTCCATCCCTTGGGTATTCCATATTGCCGGGTTCCCATACTTCTGTATAAAATATGGCAAATGATTGAAGATGATGTGCTGGATATGAAAACAGATTAGTTAGAATGTTTTACAGTCACATATTTGCACATAAGAGAGAAAGAAATACATTATAATACCATGTAGTGAGTAATCTGGGTGTCTGTCCATGCTGTCTTGAATGATTTTTTCAGAAAGTTGAGATTTTCCTTGAACTTGTTCATATCACCTTGTGACCAGTCATCTTTGTCGCACATCAAAAATAGGATGTCTATTGATCGCCAAACCTCAGCCTTCGCGTTACGAGTAGTTGGTTCGTGGTCTTTGACTGCAATATGTAGCTTTTTCGAGCTCTGATACTCTACCTTGCTAACATAAGATGTGTTATATATTTTTCCATGTTTTGTTAGCTTTGGATCTCTTGTACCTTGGGGCTTAGATAAAAACCTCCGTGCCTTCACCCCACCGATGGATGGTTTGCATGGGACATCCTTCTCAGCAGTTGATCTCTTTTCATCCCGCTGGATTTTCACATTGCCACCATGAAGCCCCATATCCGACAGTACCATTTCTAAGCACTGCAGGGCTACTTGTCGTTCTGCGGAGTTCTTAATCTTCCAAGCAAACCCGATGTATAAGTAGACCAATTTCTCCACAATTCTACAAAGGGCATGCATTGTACAAATGTGGACATTCACAAGTGGTATTTTCAAAACGGGTCGAAAAGCAGGATCCTCAATGTGACGTGCTGAAGCTTTTCTCCACCACTTTGGGTCCATGACCTTTGCAGGCTCCATGCAGAACAAACACGGTGACTTTGCCATTGCACCCATTCCACAATTATACATGCACTTTAATGTTTTAAGGTCACCTGCAAGATGCCATTGAACTTGAAAGTCTCCCCTTCCATCTAGACGTAGTACCTCTCCCTGGTTAGTCTGTCGATCAATCACCTCCGGAATATTAGTTCGATGGAACACCCAATATAGAATCTCATGATCTTCTTTCTTTACCTGCAACACAAAATAAATGAGACTTAAGTAGATCTGAACATTTGAGCTTACTTGAGAATATCGCTTACCTCAAACGCACCAAGCCACCATATGTTAGATTCTGATTGAACACTAAAATATAAAGGATCATCACTGGGACACTTTGAGAGGTCTCTATTCATTAAAGTAATAGTAACACGCTCTAGCTTTTTCTCTTTAACAAGCTCACACTCATCCAGTTTTAACACAAAATGTAATAGCCCACGTGACTCTTCAAATGTGATGTTGTAAAACTCCACCATTCTCTTCTGTAGTATCCGCAGGTCCATAAAAATATTGTTGAACTCATCATATGCCATGTTCGCTCCATGGCCACTGTAAGTTGCTTTAATATGAAAGGGCTCTCCAAGATAGTCTCCCTGTGCCTCGTTAAGCTGAAGCCTCTCTTTCCAAACACTTGAGGCTGATGGTAGAAGTTTGGATTTTATACCCTTCCTAACAAAGATGGATGAGACAGACTTTTGGATAGCCGAATATCCTCTTTTGCTTACACCAAGTGAATCAAGTGTGCCTTGTATCTCTTTTGCAGGCACTGAGTTCTCTGAAATAAAGCGGTCCACTACATTTCTTTGTAGAACCTTAAACTTCTTGTCATGTACAATATCTGCTGCCAGGCTTCTACTTATAAGTGGCTTCAATCTCTTTCCTATATTGGCTTTGGGGTCAATGTTTTCCTTGTCAGGATAGATTGAATCTCTACATGAAGACAATGCATAAGTAAATAACAGAAAATTTGCTTCACTAACACTATTTAGGCACATGAAAACAATGCATAACAAGAAAAAACAAAAAGATTACTTAACTAAGACAATGTAGCCAACCAAGAAGCATCACCTTAATGCTCGGATTCTTTTCTTGAGACCTCCTGATGCAACCTGCAATGTTTCAAGATTGCGCAATTTCTTCTTTCGGATACGACCACCCAAGATGGTGTCCTTCATTTGACAACTTCGCACCTTTCCTTTCAGTTCTTGTACCTCTGTTTTATGTTGCAAAATGGTAACCTGATCTGTAGAATGTAAATGTGAAAGGCGAACAATCTCACATTGTTGAGCTTGGAGAATGCTCTTGTAAGTTTCAGCTTCTCTTGTAAGTGATTTACAATAACCCAGAAGGCCCTTTTCTCCATCACCAGCAAAGGTCAATAAGCTTGTAGGATTGACAAACGGTGGCGACGCATTAGTTATTGGATTCTTAGGGTAGAGAGAGCCTCTCGTCCAGATATCTATGTGTTTAGCTCCTTGAGCTCTGAGCGTGTCTATGGAGGCGGGAGGTATATGTGTGTTTGTTTTACTGCGCTTAATCAATGGTTGGTACTCATTGTCCAAATCAATGTGAAGGTGATATTTGGCTCGTTTCTGGGTAACATTTGTGCCATTTGAGGAGTGCGCCATTAGCCAAATGTGCAAGTTTAATGGAAAGTGAATAGCGGCTTCGGATTCGTCCCTCCATGTTAACCTCGTTCCCTCCATATTGACGTTGTTCATTCAATGCAACTGAAAAGAGGATTATCCCTCAATCAGTACGAACGAATGTTCAGAAGAGTAAGGAATCTACTTAAAGTACACTTTTTGAAGTTTTACTATAAAAGACCCAGCTCTTTTATTTGCCATTTTTTCTAGAGAGAGAGTGCAAAAAATACATTTTCTTAGAAGGCCCTCCAAATGACCTCCGAAATTTCCTAATGTGTCCAAATAAAATAATTAAATAATAAGAGAGAGAGAGAGAGAGAGAGAGAGAGAGAGAGAGAGAGAAAGGTGGACCAAGCAGGAGAGGGAGGTATATTCTCCCTCTCTCTCTCTCTCTCTCTCTCTCTCTCTCTCTCTCTCTCTCTCATTATGTGGAGTGCAAAGTGCAAGAGCTCCATCTCCTTCCCCAAGCTTGTTGAGAAGTGGAGAGCTTGCACCAACACTCTTGGCTATGGAATGCAAATCCAACCAAGATCCATGTTTCAATGCTTAAGCTTGCCATCTTCTTCATCCTCATTACTATGCTATTGGGTGAAAGCATATTAACCTGTCGCGCTTTTTGTGCTAGTTAGCAGTTTCAAGTTAGCACATCTGCAAAAAGTTGGACGTCCGGTAAACTTTTTACAAATAATATCAAAATTTATCGGAGGTTATATATTTGGATTCCTTGTTTCAAGTGCTTTCTATTGATATATCATATGTCATAGATCTTGGAGATGTAGCTCAAGTTATTGTACTAGTTAGCATATGTCAAAATTGTGCTAGTTAGCATTGTCCGGGACATGAAAAAACATGACAGGTTAACATGCTTTCTCCCTATTATGATATGCTAAGCAAGAAGAGTGATGATAAGTGAGGAACTATTCCTTTCTCTTATGAATGATTCTTCTTCCTCTTCCCTACCCTCATTCCCCGCTAGCTCTCTCCACCTTCGAAGGTGTTTGAAGCCTTGGGACTGAGGCTTGAGATAGTTAATGCTTTTTGTAAAGTTTATGTTATGCTCGCGATGCATGAAGCTTTCCATCTTCATAGCATCACCAAGGTCACAAGGAACACAAAGATTGTATTGTACCAAGTCTCTCTTAATGGGAGAATCTATAATACAACTGCATTTTTGAAGGGGGACCGGCTCCAAGTAAATCTGGTCCACAACCATTGTTCATGTTCTCTAATACTCTCTCTCTCTTGAAAAAGTATTGTTCATGCCAAGTTAATTAAGTACTATGTTCATGTTGCTACCATCAATTAAATTCACCCTCTATTATCTCAAAGTGATCTCACAAAAGTTTTTACTTTAATTCTCTTAATTCCGCAGTTCATAGGCCATTTCCATTACACAACCATTTGCACATAAGTTGCTTTTTTAAATTTAGAATTTAAGTCTCGCTAGTTGAATAGTCTAAACAGAGCATTAGTATATAATTATAGCCTCTAAATGAACTCAAGTCAGACTTCTGCAAACACAAGAAATTAAACCTCGCTCAAAAGAATAGTCTAAACTAAACTTTACCCTATTCAGTCCATGCGACAATGGCTGACTAGTAAACTAAAGCCTTGAGCTCCTTCAAACAAAAAAAGTAAGTAAGATGAGGTCTTTAAAATCCCTTACAACACAGCTGCACGATGTATCCATTGTTATTTTTTTGGACAAAACGCACAAATCTCGTGCAAAACACCAAACACGTCCGTGAACATTACCAAGGTCGCTTGATCGCACTCAAATTCATGACCTAGATCAGGACAGTCAAGTGCTCAACCGACCATGCTTTTTCTATTAGTACAACGCACTAAGAAATCCCAAAACAAAAGTTCTCTGTTTAAATAACTTTCTTGACCTTTCTTAAGTGTATTTGTGTGCATGTATTTGTTATAATCACAAATATTAGCACTTTCAGGCATATATTCTATGTGACAAGTATAATACCTCATGAATTAGCTTTGATACCATCTTTTGCTAACTCTTACAGGCAAACATGCAACATATATTCTATGTGACAACTATGATACCTCATGAATTAGCTTTGATACCGTCTTTTGCTAACTCTTACAAGCAAACATGCAACATAGTGCACACACGCATAACACACATACAATTAATCAAGAGGTATATTTAGATTTTCACTATAATCACACATAAAATTGATTTACTAAATTCCTCAAGAGGTAACTGTTCAAGTGAGTCTCTCTCTCCTCGTGTGTTCGCGCGCGCGCGCGTGTGTGTGCGCGCGTGTGTGTGTGTGTGTGTGTGTGTGTGTGTGTGTGTGTGTGTGTGTGTGTGTGTGTGTGTGTGTGTGTGTGTGTGTGTGAGAGAGAGAGAGAGAGAGAGAGAGAGAGAGTGAGTGAGTGAGAGAGAGAGAGAGAGAGAGGGAGATTAAAAAAGGAGGCATTTTGGTGTTGCTGCTTGGCCTGTCTCAAGTAAAGATTAAAATGATAGCCGTTACAATCATACACCTTTTAGAGAGGTATTGCAAAATCTTTTCAAGCAGCAGGTCTACCCAGACAGATCTTGTCAAAGACATTAGAAACAACTAGCTATACCCACATGAGAAGGTAGAAGAAGGATCAATGCAAGAGATCTTTGTCTCCCTTCGCTTTTTTTTGTGAGGGAAGACTGCTACCACTAACCCCTCTTCTACCTAGAAATTTCTTTAACAAGCTTTGTTGGAAGATTAAGAACTAACAATATCTCGAGATCATGATCGCCAGCATAAAGAACAAAGGAATTCTAGTCAATGCGCAACTCAAAGTTGGGAATCTCACGTGAAAGAAGCCAAACAAGCTCCCATGCATCTCATTAACAGCCACATGCATTGCCTCACAGTAGGCATGCATCAATGAAGAAATGCAAGGAATTTCCTTACTCATTATTTGCAGGTTGTAAGCTTTCTCAGTGGCCTTAATGAGATGTTGAAAATACAAAAAGCTTGCATACAACTTTTTGAAGATTGGCGTATCAAATTCCATTGTAGCTAGTTATTGAGTTAGCCCAAATGCTGAGTGCAAGTAATGGGCGTCACAAAAAATTTTATTTGTAGAAAAGACGAGCTTCTTGCAGTTCATGCAATGCTCTAATGAGTTTTCGCTAGCTGATGGTAGCCAGATAACTAGTTTGCCTTGATTGTATATTTCTTGTCCGCTTTTCTCAAACTTTATCACCTCCTTTGTATATCGCTTCCTCTCCTCTCGCATGAGTCGCCTCTACCCCTACAACGACTAGTCCACCCCTGCCTATAGTAGCCCTTCGCCATTTGCTTGCATTCAAAACTCACCTCCCTTTAAAGCTAATTTCCCCTCCTTCAGAACATCTATACACCTCTAAGAAAAACTCGAGAAAAATTGCTCACCCTTCCCTTTTCCCCTTCCACTAATGGCCCATGGGCGATTTTTTAATTTTTTCCCAAGTGGTAACTCCTACTCACTGTGCATAAAATGATAGTGATGTGGAATTTACCACCTGGCATAGCTTGTGTTGATGGATCCAAAGCATCTCTTTTGAAGCTTTCGCCAAAAGCATTACAACCTCGCATCACAAATGAGATTTAACATTAACAGATGTATGGAAGTTAATATTTTCACATTATTATATTTAAAGATGGAGAGAGATGCATTTTGTGCATTGCGATGCTTGTGCCCATAAAAAAAGGAAAAAACCATACGCATGATATATACGTATGGTGTGGAGTTGGCACCATTCTCCACATTACAATAATACCGTAGGGAATGTGCCTTTCCCCCGCCACTTTTATCTTCTCCAGTGTTGAAGGGGGACTTATGATTCTCCTTTAGTGCTGGAGGGATTTTCTTATTATAAAAATATTGTAGTTGCACAAAGAAAAACTTATTACCAATGTTTTATGAAGACATGTATCATTCGAGACTGCAATGATGCAGTAAATTGTCTTTGTTGGGCATCAAATTTTTCGGACTCTCTTGCATAGTGCCTCAGTTCCTCCGTTCACGTCCACATTTGCTACCGTAACTCAATTTCCTCTCGCGTCTGACGGTTGAAGAATCACGCTCCTGCTCCTAATAACGTTTATTTGTTATGCTCCAACTCTCTTTGTCTGGGCTTGAGGCTCTGATCAACTCTGGTTGCCTCTCGTGAATGTGCAAAAGACTAGAGTGTTTGTAGAAACCATGCTCTCTAGAACCTCACACTGTTGCTGCAAAGGATCCGTTGAGACTGGCAATCTGATACATGTGACAAGCCTTGATGAAACCTCTATCTCCTTTCCAAGCGATGTTCAGAGCTGCAATACGAGGGCCTCATGTTCAGAGCTGCTGCAACTCTCTCTCTCTCTCTCTCTCTCTCTCTCTCTCTCTCTCTCTCTCTCTCTCTCTCTCTCTCTCTCTCTCTCTCTCTCTCTGAGAGAGAACAAAGTTTACATACTAAAATGAGCTACTCATGTAAAGACAATACACATATATGTCACTGGTACCACCACATGAACCAAGTATTAAAATGGACTATTAGTTTATATTAATATTTTACAATGCACATAATTACTACAAACTATCATCATTTGACCTTTTAATGGCAACAAAATTTCCATTGTTGTAGGTGCTAGATACCCCTCCTAAAAGGTTAGGCATCAATAGTTGCTAAGTTCAAAAGCTTTTGAACATGATGCTCCATATGTGCGTCGTTATCCTACAGCCTTCCAGAACCAGCTACCCCCTTGAGTCGAAACCTCTTGTCCACTCTCCATGGATGGGCTGGATTCCTCCATGCAGTGTTTACCAAAAACCTTTTTAGGAACCAGTGGAAAAAAGGAGAGCTTTGAAAATCTACCATTTTTAAAAGAAATTAAGCAGGTTTTTACACTGAAATCCTCAAAATTTAGACAGTTTTCTTCAAGGCGGCCCTCAAAACTAATTGGGAATTTTCAATTTTTGTCCTTTAAAAATACACTAAAGACCGGTTTTCTTTGAACACTGCCTCCATGTTGGACGATCACCGATAGAAGCCCTCAGTAATGGTCAAAATTATCAAATGTCTTAAGACATATATATGACTGGTTCAGGACGGACACAATCTGGGCACTAGCTATGACCAAGGATAGGGTCTCAGTTGGCAAGGAAAAGTAGAAAGAGGGGGGCGGTACCTTGACCTTGGGCTGCCGCCAGCACGCTCTCAAAGTTCTCCAATCTTGCGGACAGTATCGTGCTTCCCCGGGAAAAGAGGCTTTCCAGTCAGTAGCTCCGCAAAAATGCATCCAATGCTCCATATGTCTATTGCAGTAGTGTACTGCAAATTAATCGATCAGTCTTTGCATAGAAAGAACCACAAAGTTATGGAGCCCGATACCATCTTGTTGCAACATAGTCTGTCCAAAAAATGGCAGATGACAAGCCAGTGAATGTGAGTCCAGCTAATCCAAAATCAAATAATTTGAGCTTGCAATCAGAGTTAGCCAAAACATTCTTTGGCTTCAAATCGCAATGAAATATACTAGCTGAATGAATAAATTTCAGGGCCCACAAAAGCTGGTACAAGAAGAACTGGAAATGCTTGTGTGAGGTCATCATTAGCTTTGATGACCTGGTAAATTTCAGCTTCTATTAGCTCAAAAACCACATGAATGTCTTTGAAATCACAGGGAGAAGGGGGTAGAACAATGTCAAGATGTTGCAGGAATCGAAGGATTTTGATCTCTCTGAGTATTCAAATAGCATCAGAAACATGCTCGAATATATCATTTATCTTCTTAATGGCAACTTTCTCTCCAATGTATGTGTCAATTGCCAAGCACAGAAGCCCGTAGCTGCCCTTTCCAATGACTTCCAGGAGTTGGTAGCGATTCACTTCACCATATTCAGTAAAGAAGTCCTTAACCATCATAAGATTTATTCTATAAAGGCTTGCAAGCTAGTTCATGCAGACGTGGAAGTCGTGGAAGTCCCCTCAAAGATTACTATGAGCTATGCGACTTGGACGATATGAAGTAACCGTGTTTTTCGATAATGCTCAAGTCATCCTAGGCCTCCAGCTCAACTCATGAACAAGCACAATGCACAAATCCATAAATTCAAACCTGCAAAGCCCTTATTGTGCATGCAAGTGAAGTCTCTCCTACAAATTCTTGATCTGCTCAAAAGTTTTCAAAGTCCTCTGCAAACTCTCGTGTCTTCCTCTAACTGACTGACACGCACAGATAATTCTGTTGATGACTAAAAGCTCTCTCTCGAATCTGCCTTGCTAAGCAAGCATATAATGTTTGTGGAGCTTCTGCAAGGCCAAACCTGTGTTTTCTTGCTGAGGCGAGCCCAACTGATCGAAACCCAAATCTGTATATTGCATACAAGGACCGCAAAGGTAGAATGGATGAGAGATCAAGGCTGGAACACCACAGGATTGGCTGTGGCACAACTGAAGGAGGCTCCTCTAGGAAGGGCCTCAGTTTCATCAAGGCGCACGGTTGGACATGATGTTCAGTGGAGGGGCATAGCTACCCCCACCTTGGACCTTCACACACAGACACACACACCTCACTTTTATACGAAAAAACATTCTTTTGCCCCCTCTCTCTCTCTCTCTCTCTCTCTCTCTCTCAACTAGACCACTACTTTTCGTGCGGTTGCCTTTGCTTGAATCTCCACTATTAGGCCTGGATTTCTGTGCAGTGCCCGTCCACCCTTTCTTTCGGTTTTCCCTTCCAATGAAGTGATTCCCGGTGGCCTACTTCTCCTTCCAGCGTTCTCCAAAACGCTATTACATAATCAAGGTAAAGAGACATGTAAGCTTCTTCATGCTACGCATACTAGTCCTCAACGGTCACTTGCAACGGCATGGAATTAATGCCGCTAGACCATGCCCATCTTCATGGCCTCTTCCATTGGCATATTGAAACCACCACAGGTGCAATCTCAGCTTTAGATTATCATGTCGTACTGGTTCCCTACTGCCCTTTCATTGAAGCCGCCAGTACCCCAGCTATCCTTACCATTGCACACCCATCGACCAGCTCCAACCTATGTCCTTGTTAGTCCCATCGAGCCACCATGCTTCTCAGAACACGGACACCATCAACTACGGTGGTTGAAGACGACGATCACCATGCAGCTGGATGTTGGCACAACATTTCTTTGGCGGCATAGCTTTGCTCAGAAGCTGAGGTGCAAATGGCTGCCATATTTAAAAGACACGAAGAGGTGCAAAGTCATGCTGGCTCCCGACGTGGCGGCTGTAATTTTATGCCCATACAGACTACAGTGGAGTTAATCCAAGACATAGAGGTTGCAGATGGCCTCATGCGATAGTGTCAAAAGCAGAGGTGAAGCACGGACATGCTAGACCAGCAGGGTTCCTGCTGGCTTGCAGCACTTGTCGAGAGTCGAGAGAGCAGCGGTGAGTTGTCAAGCGGCGATAGATTTTGCAGACTAAAAGTGGGCAATGCACATGTGTTAATGTTGCTCGCAACTGCCAATAAAACAACACGACTAGTGATTAATCATGATGTTGAGACCCCGACAATCATCCCATTTACAGCTGAATCCATGCAATGATCGCTCGCCCACTAACTTTAGAAGCCAAGCACAAATTTTCCCATTCCAAATTAGAGACCTTTTAATGAGTATCTCCAAAGCTCTATCTTTATAAATCTTTACAATGAGCGTATGCTCTAGCAACCAACCAAACACAGAAGTGTACATTTTTTAAAAATTTTCATTAGGAAAATGGGAACACATCACTATGGCCTTACCCCTTTGGGCAGGCCAAAAAGTGTTGTACTATATTTTTTGGGGCTTTGGTATTGGAGTTTAGTCTTCTTTCGCCTCCATAGGCAAGATCTCCTTGCATCATGCTCCTCCCTAGTAGCTGACTCATAATGCACTCTTCACACGTGCCAACTTGATATACATAGCCTTTTTATTGCTTCATCAACTTTGCACTTTCGTTGGTGCCAAGCTCCTAGTAGTATCCTAGGGACCTTCTTATCCTACACAGCCATCCAACTCGGTTTTGTTGTTGTTGTTGTGTGTGTGTGTGTGCGCGCGCGCGCGTTTGGGGGGGGGGGGGGGGGGGGGGGGGGGGAGAGAGAGAGAGAGAGAGAGAGAGAGAGAGAGAGAGACTATTAACGTCTCTAAAATGCCTATCTGGCTTATGAGTCCAAACTAGTATGTACAATGAAGGAAATCTCTCATTTCAAAGAAGCAAAAAGTAAGCCTAAAGCTAAAGATGAAGTGAGCTACCTACATAAATATGGTATCCATGGTCTATTAACGTCTATAAAATGCCAATGTGACCATTGAGACAAAACTAGTATATACAATGAAGGAAATTTCTCATTTCAGAGAAGCAAAGAAGTAAGCATATAGCTAAAGATTGAGGTGAGCTACCTATATGAAAATGGTATCCATAGTCCAAACATACAAAGTGTTATAGCGGATTTGCATGGGCTATAGTTGACCCCAGCCTACAAACTTTGATGCAGATTTGCATGGGTTGCAGTTGAGGTGCAACGTTGAAAGAAGACTCCACTTTCCCCACTCTGTCGAAAATGGTAGACAACTCTTTCAAGTCCTCGTTAATTGGGCAGCGCTGCAAACAAAGGTCCACCTCACATTGAAGAGGACGCACACACGCTCGCTCTGCGTGTGTGTGTGTGTGTGTGTGTGTGTGTGTGTGTGTGTGTGTGTGTGTGTGTGTGTGTGTGTGTGTGTGTGTGTGTGTGTGTGTGTGTGTGTGCACGCGCGCGTGTGCGTGCACGCTCGTTGGCCTCTTGGATGCTCTGTCAGATAGGATTGCCCACTCAACGCCTTGTTGTATGGCATTGCCACTCACCCCTTGTTAGTGCATTTGGATCATTGACTTTGCTTGGTCGTCTTCACAAGCTAACATTACCCAATGGCAATGACTTTATAAGATAGGCCTATGCTGATGATTCGTGGTTCATGCCCCGCAATAACTAGGATGATGTGCGAGAGAATATGTAGGCATTGGATATATTTGGTATGCCAGCAAGTCTTAGGGTTAACTTTCAAAAATCCAAACTGTTGTCTCTTGGTGTTTGTGACTAGCATCATCTTTTGTGGCCTGGCAAAATTCTTGATCCACATGTGGTGGCCAGACACTTAGAGTATCCTATTGGCTGGCAGGTAACTAATACCCAGCAAGTCGATTGGGTCATGCAACGATTAAATATCAAATTGCACTATTGGAAATTGTCTACATGGCCGTTACATGTTCGACTTCGTATTGTCAAAAGTATCATGATGGCATATGTTCAACTTTACTTGTTGTTGTTACACTGGCCTCACTCTCGCCTCTCACTGCCTATGTGATATTGTATCTAACTTAAGGCGCACTAGTTCTCATAAGAAAGGCCTCCATTTGTTAGCAATGGAGAAACTTTGCACTCCAAAGCGTCTTGAGGGGCTGAATATTTTGGGCCTTTGCCGGCATGCATTGGCAAGAAAGGCTATGTTATTGCCTACTCTTACACAACAATCTCAGTCATAGACAGTTATGGTTGCTAATCTATGTCACCATGTTACCACTCCTGCCTTTGGTCATTGACAGATTGCACTTTGGGAGATGGTGTTTGGCAAGATGGTCGGTCATTTTCTTAGTTTCCTGATCACCTCTAGTTTTCTCTCTGCTTAGAAATTTGTTACGGATCATCTCTCTTGGCACGGAAAGCAGAAGACTAATGAGAATTTGTTGTGTTTGGAAAGCATTCACTGGAGTAGGGTGTTCTCTCTTACTTTGGTTGATCGGTCGCCTCGCCAAGATTACTTCCTCTCTAACCAAGGCATATGCACGGTGGATGATGTGGTGGATTCATCTAGGAATTTTCTTAGTTTTTCTCAGGCAACAGCACGCTGTGGGTTGGGCTTGCATTGTCGTTAGATTTGGAGCGTGCTTGAGTATATGCTGTCTATTTTCCTTCCCATTCCGCTGATGAAGCAGGATCTGTGAAGGAGAAGCTGTGGGAAGGGAGAAAGAGCACACAGACACACGTATGGAAGGGGGTGAGCCAAAGATTAAGGACCCCAATTATAATGTACACATATATTGAAGAGTGGCTCAAGTGTACTATACACTTGGGTTAGTAGCAGTTAGATGGGCGGCCGGACATGGCCAGCATAAACCCAACGATCTCCCACTTGATGGCCAATGTGAGAGGCCAAAAGAGAGAATGAATGAGTAAGTCTCTATCTTACCCAATGCCCATCAACTCACAACAATGTTGAAACTGATGGTTGGAGAGACTCTTGGTGAGTGCATCCGCTGTGTTTTCTGACGTAGGAATTTTCACTAAGTCAAGGCTTTTGTTTGCCAGACATTCACGACTGAAGTGATGGCGCACATCAATGTGTTTCGTTCTGGAATAAAACACTAGATTTTTATCCAAGGCAATAGCACTTTGACTATCACAGTGAAGAACTGGTAAGCACTGCTTCAATCCAAGATCCTGCACTAGGCGAGCAAGACAAATAGCTTCTTTGCATGCTTCACTCAATGCAACATACTCTGCCTCTGTAGTGAAAATGGATGTACAATCTTGAAGAACTGATCTCCAAGAAATGGCAGAACCAGCAAATGTGTAAATCCAACCTATAGTTGATTTACAACGGTCAACACAGCCTGCATAATCACTTTCTACATATCCCTTAATGGATAACTCTCCATGACCATAGCATAACTGTCTATCTGCAGTGCCACTCAAGTATCTGAGAATTGACTTGACAGCATCCCAATGCTTTTTACCAGGGTTAGACATAAATCTGATGACAACTCCCACTGCATGTGCAATGTCAAGTCTTGTAGCCACCATGGCATACATAAGACTACCACAAGCTAAAGCATAAGGAACCTTAGCCATCGCAGCTTTTTCCTCAGCAGATTTGAGACAGTCTTTCTTGCTAAGTTTCAAGTATGCAGGCAATGGAGTACTCAAAGCCTTCCCCTTCTGCATGTTGAAACGATCAAGAACCTTGTGCACATAATCTTTTTGAGAAAGGTACAACAACCTCTTCTTACGATCACGAGTAATGCGCATACCCAAAATGTGATTGGCTTCACCCAAATCTTTCATGTCGAATTGACTTTTCATCTTGGTTTTCAAGTCAGCAATGTCCTTCTTAGAATGACCAGCAATAATCATGTCATCTACATAAAGGATAATCATAATAAGTTGTCCATTTGGTTGTCTTTTCACATAAAGACATGGATCCTCATTACTGCGCTTATAGCCTAGGGAACGCATAAATGCATCAAACTTTTGATACCATTGTCTGGATGATTGCTTCAAGCCATAGAGACTTTTTAAAAGCTTACAGACCAAATGTTCCTTGCCCTTTAGCACAAACCCTTTAGGTTGCTGCATATAAATCTCTTCCTCGAGATCACCATATAAGAAAGCTGTAATGACATCCATGTGATCAAGCTCCATATCTTCAGTGGCAACCAAAGCAAGCAATATTCTTAGTGTCGTCATCTTGACCACTGGAGAAAAGATTTCCTGGAAATCTACACCATATTCTTGCTTGAAACCTTTGTCCACTAAATGAGCTTTGTAATTCTCAACATTGGATGCAATCTTCTTCTTGTAAACCCATTTACAAGGCAAAGCTTTCCTACGTTTTGGCAATGGAACAAGTTCCCATGTTTTGTTCTTTGCAATACTGGATAGCTCCCTCTTCATAGCATGTTCCCACTGAACCTTATCATTGGCTAGCATAGCCTCTTTGTAACAAGAAGGCTCACCACTATCTATCAGCAACACAAAGTCCACGCCTGGAACAAACCGTTCTGGCAATGTGAGACTCTTTGAGATCTCCTCGGCTAATCAGAGCTTGTACTAGCCTGTATTTGAGTAATTGGATCTGGAGCTATTTGTACAGGAGGTGATACATCGGAAAATGTCACTTTTCGGAATTCAACCTCTTTCGTTGGCTGCCTATGCATCTTGGTCTCATTGAAGACAACATCACTGCTACGGATTACTGATCGACTTTTCGGATCCCTTAAACGATAGCCAAATTGACCATCTACACCATAGCCAATAAAGATGCATTTCCTGGACTTAGGGTCAAGCTTAGCACGCAACTCCTTGGGTACATGTGCATAAGCTTCGCAGCCAAATGTACGGAGTTTTTCATAAGACAACTTATGTCCTGACCATAACTCCAAAGGTACACGAAGCTGTAATGAAGCATGTGGTGATCTATTGATCAAATACACAGCAGTGTATAATGCTTCGGCCGAAAACGCTTGCGGTAAATTAGCCTGTGATAGCATAGACATAATCCTCTCTTGGATGGTCCTATTCATTCGTTCGGCAACACCATTTTGTGCAGGGGTATAAGGAGCTGTAAACTCACGCTTAATTTCCCTACTTGAACAGAAGTCTGCAAACTCTTTGGAGACACATTCTCCACCATTGTCTGAGCGTAAAGATTTCAACTTATGTTCAGACTGAGTTTCCACACTAGATAAGAACTTTTTGAAACAAGAAAAAGTCTCATCTTTAGACTTCATGGCATAAACCCAAACATGTCATGTTGCATCGTCAATGAATGTAACATAATAAAACGCACCACCATGGGATTTAGGATGCATAGGCCCACATAAATCACTATGCACAATCTCTAAGGGATTTCTTTCTTTGTCAAAAGACTGTGTACGATGTGCTCGTGTTTGCTTACCATATTGACAGTGTTTACAAAAGGGAAAATCAGAAAATGATAAAGACGATAAGTAGCCCAAACGAGAAAGAGTTTCCATTCCCTTCTTTGACATATGACCTAACCGGCTATGCCACAAAGCAACAGTTGGCAGCTTGGTTACAGAAAGAACACTGTTCTTGTCAGATACATAAAGAGGATAAAGTGTACCAACTTTAGAACCATGGGCTAAAATAAGATGACCTTTTGCAATACGCCAAGACTGCTGATGAAAAGTGACTTTGTAACCCAAGTCATCAAGACGTCCAACCGAAATCAAATTTCGTGTCAAAGCTGGAACATGACGCACATTATGTATGGTAAACCTCACCCCATTTTCCATAACCATAGCAATATCACCTATGCCCACAATGTCACAAGAGTAGCTGTCACCTAGCGTAACAGTGCCAATGGTTTCCTCATATGTAGTAAACCAATGCCTATGAGGTGTGACATGCAACGAAGCGCCCGAATCAAGAATCCATGTGTGGGACACTTCACCACTAACAAGTAGCTCTGCTGGCATAGAACTCTGCAAAGATAGAGTTTCTTGTGCATCATAAAATAC
Source organism: Adiantum capillus-veneris (assembly GCF_014529385.1). NCBI lineage: Eukaryota > Viridiplantae > Streptophyta > Polypodiopsida > Polypodiales > Pteridaceae > Adiantum > Adiantum capillus-veneris. The sequence goes on along the minus strand of NC_140933.1, from coordinate 64,417,186 downwards.
ATCGTTATTTTTAGTCAACATATTTATGTCTTGTGCATCACAATCATCTTGCACTATGTTTAGATCTTCAATCTTAACCGAACTCTTTGGTTTCTCCTGTTTATCATCATTGTCTTTGCCTTTGCCTTTACCTTTGTCACGCTTCCAAGCATAACAATCCTTCTTTATGTGACCAAACTTATCACAATAATGGCATTGAACATTGCGACGACCAGGAGACTTTGTGTTAACCCTCACGGCTCACGTACACCCCATCACCTACGACGGACGTGTATTATGTATTTGGTAGAGTCAGGTACCGGGCTTGTCGGACCAATAGGAACAGGGTAAGGGTGATCTTCGATGACATGCGCACTCTAACTGGAATATTCAAGGAGTTAGTTGGCTAAGAATGGGCACCCAAGTGTGAATGGGGTGAGCTCATATAAAAGCCAACTAAACCTAAAATTGAGTCATTCTCTCATTTGTGCAATAGAAGAGTGCTCTTGCTCCATCTCCATCTCCATCTTCTTCTTCACCTCCTCGTGTGTGTGTGTGTGAGAGAGAGAGAGAGAGAGAGGGAGAGTGTGTGTGCGATCGAGCATTACGAAGGCACGACGGCGGCGAAGCGGTTGAGCGCGGCACGAGTGCAGCTTCTTCTTCATCGCGGCAAGGAATCCACCACGAAGGCGAGCGTAGAGCGGTGAGTGACACACCCTTTGCTCTCTTGAGCTTGCTAGTTTAGGCTTGTTGTGTGCTTGGAGCCATTTGTGTCTCGCACACGGTGTATCGGCAAGTCCTTTGCTTCGACAGTGCGGTAAGGAGCGCACACTTTGATCTACCCTTTGAAGCATCTCTATTGCCCTCTTTCTTGGATTCACGATTCCAAGAACGACCTTTACGCTGTTTTCCATCCTTTTGCACATAATGAGCTTCGCCATGATGCGAGCTATCCATAGCCTTGCGACTCCTCTGACAAAAGAGAACTAGTGACATCAATGTACACTAGCATACCATTCGGAGCAGAGTTACTAACAGCTGTGCAAAAGATATCCCATGAGGGTGGCAACGAACAAAGTAAGAAGATTGCTTTCATCTCGTCATCAATATTGATCCGTTGTGCACAAATCTGGGCAAATAGAGAATCAAAGTCATTAATATGACTGGCAACACTGGCTGACTCCTTCATGCGAAGGTTAAACACTTTTCGCATCATGAAAACCTTATTACTTGTCGTATCCTTTTCATAAGTGTTGCATAACTTTTTCCATAAAGCATAGGCAGATTCACATTCTAGCACTGAAAAGTACACTGACTCAACGAGGTGCAATCTAATAGTAGATCTACATAGCTCATCAAACTCCTCCCACTGAAACTGAGTCAAATTCATCTCTTCAGTCCGTGTCGCATAAATAATAGGAAATTTCTGTTTCTTTTGGACAAGCACATCTTGCATCTGATTCTTCCAAAGCTGAAAATTAGTGCCATCAAACTTCTTTATGTCATAAATGTCACGGTCTTTGCTAGTAGACATGGTGACAAAACTACCAAAAGATTCTGGGAAAATTTCGGCAGAGTCTCCTTTGTATTTGGGACTATGTCAACCAAAATACGAGACAAAATGACCAAGTATGTCACTCACAAAGCATAGAAGAGAGAAATGCCTCTCAAAAGCACACTGTATAGAGACCAACTGAGGCGCATAAACAGTGAAACTGACCATAGACCGCCAACTCGGCGTCAAAAGCACCTATACAACTCTATATATATCCTATGGCGAGGCCTCATAAGGGATGCTCCCGCTACCTGTATCACTGAAGGTATCTCCACATTTGAGAATACCCCAACTCAATGAAAACCTCACTCTATCGACCCTCAACAACGTAGGTTATGCAGCAAAAAACGTATAGCCAAGTCTCAGAAATGGCCGGGACTGCCATACTAGCCAAAAGATGGCTCCACAAAAGACGTACACTGGCAGTATCCACAAAGACGTACAAGGCTGTCACTGCGCACAAACAGGTGCCAAAAGCATATGCATGCCCAAAAGTATCCCTGCAGGGAGGCAAATTGCTCTCAAAAGAGCTCAAACACTGTAAAAAGTGTCAAAATATGCATGTACGCATATAAACTGCTCCCACTGGAACCAAAACTGACATAAATGCTGCAACCTATACTCTGTGTGTCGATGCCGTTGTCGAAACGCAATCCGATGCCGAAAACCTGTGTAGAGTAGGGATCTAGGAGTTGAAATGAAAGAGCTATGGAAGCCCTCACACAAGAGGCAAAACACCTGTAGAATGCAGATCTGCAAGAAACATGTTGTTGTCTGCATACAATCTCCTGATCAAACGTATGTTCCAAACGGTGAGGAATTAGTAGATGCACGTGAGTGGCAAAAAGTTGCGAAACGCTGTTTTCGGTAGCCCACGTGAATAGAATTTCAAAAAACGGCTTCTGTCATAAATTCTCTTAATGAACACTAAAACGGGCTGAAAATTGCAGCACACACACACTCCAGTACACAACCATCTGCAAGCACATTACTCTCTTGCAATGTCTCAGATCTGATGTGAAGCCCTCTCTCTTCTCCTCCTCTAATCTTGAGCTTCAACTCTGCTCAAGCTCCGAGCTCAAGCTATGGCTGAACTCTATGCTCCCACCTGTCGCTCTGATACCAATTGATGAAGCAGGATCAGTGAAGGAGAAGATGTGGGCAGGGAGAAAGAGCACACAGACACACGTATGGAAGGGGGTGAGCCAAAGATTAAGGCCCCCAATTATAATGTACACATATATTGAAGAGTGGCTCAAGTGTACTATACACTTGGGTTAGTAGCAGTTAGATGGGCGGCCGGACATGGCCAGCATAAACCCAACATCCGCCACTCTCCAGTGGATGTCGTATGCATGATTGGAATTTATGGGACACTCCTTTTGATGCAATTTCGCTCGCATTATCTATGCTTCTCTTACACAAGACTCTCGGCTGGCTAATCAATGTAATGTGCTTTGGTCTTTACACAAATTTGATGAATGGTGGAGAAAGGCTCTTACTGGCAATGTGGAAGTCCCACTTGCCTCTTAAGGAGCGTTTGTTTCTTTGGCGCTATTTGTTGTGAGTTCTTCCAGTTGGCACTCTCCTTACCGCGCGTCACATCGGCTCCTCTCGTTGTGTTAGTTGCTCCATTGGTGATGAGACTGTCAAGCATCTACTTTGGGATTGTCGCTTCACCAAGGCTTTCCTTGACCGCATTTATTCTTGTATGCACCTTCGCTTTCCCTCAGCATTTTTTCGCAAATGATTCTGGGTTTCTGGCACTCTTCCTACTTCCCTTCAACGATTGCGATCTTCTTCATACGGGTCAATTTTGGTCGCTGTGGTCTTTGTGGTGCCAACACAATTTTTGCATGGTTCATCAGCATGAGGTGAATTCTTTTCCTCGTTCAAGACAATCATTACATTTTGCCTTTGGTATTGGGGACATATCCCTGGACATCTTGCAACTCTTCTAAGAGCTTTCATATCAAAGAACACTTTTGTGTTCCTCCCTTTGTATTTGATCTTTTTGGTGGGTTTTCCTCGCTTTGTGATTTCCCACTTGTAAATTAAATCAAAACAGATTTACGCCCAAAAAAAAATGTGTGTATGCGTCATTCGTTCACAGGACAGCAGTAGAGGATCACCGGCTCTACCACGTGGAGACTTCTAGCCTCGTGCAAACACTCTCATCAGCTTGGCAGCATTAGTAGTGGGAGTTGGGCAACGTGTGGATGCGAAATAATCTCCCTTGTGCAATCATTGCCTCGTCGATATAGAGATGTGGCCGCATTCGCCGCTGATGGCACTCAATGATTATTATGATGTGTCTGAAATGTGGGTGCATGAGTCTCCTCTTGCTAGCTCTTGAATGGCCGTCCAGGTCATCTCACACGGGTGAGCGCTACTCCTCTTGAAGTTAAAGGCAAAGGTCCCTAATGATGTTTTTGTATCGACGTTGATGAAACAGGAGTGGTGTCAGTAGCTCTACCCGTACTCTCCTGTAGGATAAAAATGAATCGATGATGTTAGTGGTTGGTGGGGAATATTTTTTTAAGATGGCTGCTTGGTGTCCTTGAAGCTCCAAGAGAAAGAACGCCAAACATATTTTACCACCTCTCTCTTAGGCTGCTTACACTCCGGATGCCCAAACTAGGACAGGAGGTGCATGAGTGTGCATGGAATCCAAGAGGCACATTGCGATTGGCTCCACGGAGACGAGGGTTGACAAGGAATAGGGTGTTTGAGGACAAATCGAACGGATGCCCAACTGGCCGGAAACATAGCCGGACACCACATTTGTAGTTTATTATTTAGCCGAGCTAGTGTAGTAATACTTTGTGTAAATCCTGATTCCACACTAGTGGATCATTTCTCTGAGCTGTAATGTTGTCATGATATTTGTAAAGGTCCATGTAAACCGGCCACTGGCCATTTAGAATGTGAAGCAGCTAGACACGGGGTTTAGTGCTTGATAGAGTCTAGAAGTCGACTACTCGCTAGATCTATTCTTGAGAAGTAAAGAGGGTTGTGAGTGAGATAGCCAAAAGCATTTCATTCTCCGATTTTTTTTATGCTTTCAAAGTGTTGTTCCGTTTTTTGTTTCGACTTTATTTTGTACCGTTCTGTTTGTTTTTATTTTATATTTCATTTCAGTACTTAGGAGTAGGATAAGTAGAAACTACGACCATCAAATTTCAGCTAAAAGATTAAGGGAAACAAGGGTGAAAACCATATTTTTGGTCGAAATGACCATAACTTTGAAATTCTGAAAATTTGATGGTAGAGAGCTCAAAAGTAATCCAAATTCAAAAATTTGTGGAGCAAAGGCATCAGTACACTCTCTAGAAGAAATCTGGGAATTTATGTCAGATTCTGTGGAGGAACACGCGATCCATGTACCCAGAGACCATTTTTGGGAAAAAGTGATCCTGACATTATGCATCAGTGAGAAATTGCTCGGATCAAGTTTTCTTGAAAGACAAACTCAAAAATCACATCAAAATTGGTTGTTAGGGCAAAAACAGCAAAACAGGCATTGCAGACACAAAAGTTGGGTTTTTTCAACTTTTTGGGATCCAAATTCGAAAAGGGGTGAGATTTGTCTTCTACAGGACATAAAGAACCTGCAAAACAAAATTCATGAAAAAATGTTGTCAAACATGGATCGCGATCCATGTACCTTTTTGACATTTGGGGTTGATATTTGACAAGTACATCCCTGATGACTAATGGAACAACTTTGCCGAAAGGCACAATGTTAAAAAGTTGAAAAAAATTTGTCAAAATAGCCAGATACAGAAACTAGTCAAAAATCGTTGAACAGACGGAAAAACTTTCTTTTGAATGACAAAAATTGGTCCAAATCCAAAACTTTTGATACCGTAGCATCTAGTAAACATGCTGAATCTAATGGTACCAAGAAAAGTCAATTTGACTTCCAAACATGGATTGCGATCCATGTACCTCATGAAAAAAAAATGAACTTTTTTTTGGCTGATATTTGAGGAGTAGGTAGCTAATATCATTTGGAACAGCTTTCCCAAAAGAGCCAAATGCAAAAAAGTTGTAAAAAGTGGTCAAAAGAGCCAAAATTAGAACATTGTCAAAACTGTCACAGCAGACTATAGAAGTCAATTTTGGTAGGGCAAAATTGATTTGTGGAGCAAGCTACAAACATCATAAGCTATCAGCACACCAAACATCAAGTCCAAAAGTGGTGGAACATGGATCGCGATCCATGTATCCTCTAGAGATTGTTGGATAGAAACTTTTCCAGCCTGTAGCAGAGACAATTGTGAACAAAAGTCACCAAAGAAGCATGTCAAAAAAGTTCAAAAAGTGGGTGAAAAGAGCCAAAAACACTGCAAAAATAAAGACCCTAAAACACACCTACGGATTGACTTTTGCATGGCCTAAACAAGTCCAAATCACACAAAAACAATATAGTAGGGATCAGGAGACCAAGGACAAGCTGTGTGCCAAGTTTCATTACCATCTGACACATAGGTACATGGATCGCGATCCATGTTCCTTTGTCACAGACTGATACCAAACTTGCACCATAGCTAGAGGACATCACAAGGAATCTAGTGGTCTTCTCAAAACTGAATTTGGATGTAAGAAAACCAAACCAAAAGCCAAAACTGCCAAGTACTCTGAGCAATTGCCAAAATTGACCTAACTTTCAATCTATAGGTCCATTTTCAAAAAAATTGATACCATAGGACCTACTAGTCATGTTGAATCTAATGGTACCAAAAAAAGTTAATTTGGGATCCAAACATGGATCACGATCCATGTACTCATGGTGATTGCTTGAACTAAAACTTTCCAGAGCAGTAGTGCATACACAAAGAAACATATCCCCAACTCCAATTTTGGAAAAAAATCAAAAAATTTGTGTCAAAAGGGAGCAAAACACGTGACAGACTAAAAACAGCAATGCAGACCTAGTGTTGGCTATTTGACCTATCAAACCAAGTCCAAATCCAAAAAGATTTGAGATTTAGCTTGTGGACATAGTCAGGAACAAACTCCTAAGAGATCAAGTCCAGATGTAGTTGAACATGGATCACGATCCATGTACCTCAACCTCAGAATTTGATGAAAAATGGTATAGAGCTTGCAAATGACCTTGTCTACACACAGCCAAAATTTGGAGAAAAAAATTTGACAGGGAACATGAATCGCGATCCATGTACCTCAGCATCGTGGGGGTATCTGAGTTGATAAACTTGTAGACATACTTGAGAACATCCCAAATCTCAAGTGTGAGCTAAAAATACCTTATAGACACCAAGATACAAGCCAAAGTTCTTGTGCACTGGCCCTGAGACTGTTTTGAGTTCTATTTCAAGTGCAGTTTACTAAAAGTGCTCTAACTTTTGATAGACAACTCCAAATTGAGTCAAGTATTGCCAGGAAGAAAGCTTGCGGGCAATAGCACACACCTAGATCTGAATTTTTCTAGGTTTCTTAAATCCAACTTTTAGGGTACCCCAAGACCAGTTTCCAGAGACCAAAAAGTCACAAATTCCTGACTTTTGAAAGACCTTACCAGGGGATAAAAGGGATAAGTTGCACTAAGCCAAGTTGGGCTTGCCAAGTACTATCTTAAGAGTTTTGAATGAGCATTGAATATGACAAATAATCCACCACGAGGGTTCTCTACTCCACTGGAAGACATGAAAAATGCAAGAAACACTGCAATACCGACAACAGTACGTGGGTTTGGGAGAATACCTGGAGGATAGGCATCCTCTGATCAGCAAACCAAACGTGAGATTCATCAAAGCCAATGAATCAACGAGAGTGCTTACAGATAATTCTCATGAGGACTTGTATAGGTTCACAACCGGGGATCAATATATCTTCTACAGGTGTGTAGAATCCAATGCCAAGGAGTTGACCACCATAAGAATCTCTATGTCTTCAATATATAGATGTCCATGGAATGCAAGTTTTAATGGTAGATAAGTATAGACGTGAGTACAAACTTGTTGATCCAATTGGACTAGAGAGATATATGTACAAGGGTACTCTGATCTCTACTTACTTTCAATCAAAATTTATGCCAGAACACGCAACAAAGAGAATTCCACCGGGATTTCCTCCAAGACGAGAGGAGAGAGCAAGAGACATCTTTCCAAGAAACCACAAATTGGTTAGATTAGTGACTGAACCACATCGATTAAGACCATATCAACTGGCTCAATATGTCAAGACCAAGTACAATGGGTCAGAGGATCCATATGCTCATGTCTCTCTCTTCAAACAAGTTTTGAGAGCTGAAAAGATTGCAGATTTCCATACTCAATATGAGGGACTTGGGTTGATATTAGAAGGAACGGCTTTGACTTGGTTCCAACCATTGAACAGAGATGAATTCCCAAACATAGCACAACTCTTACAAGAGTTTATAGAGAAGTGCTCAAAAAGGGGAATCAAACACAACACTGTGTCCCAAATCTACACTTTCAAACAGAAAAAGAACAAAAGAGTGAAAGAAGCTTTGCTTCGCTTCAAACAATACATCGAGAGATGTCCTGTGAGAGAGCTACCACAAGAGAAGAGATTATCAGTTCTCTTTATAGAGGGCCTGAAAAATGAAACTCTCAAAAAGGACCTACATTTGAAAGGATGCATGACGTTTGATCAAGTCCCTAGAGAAGTTCTATATCTAGTTGACAATTGCAAGGCCTACGAAGAGGTGACCGAAGATACAGACAACTCAACTAATAGTGCCTCATCTCCGAAGAGCGAATCAACAACAAAGAAGGATGTTCAAACTCCTTGGGAACCAATCATTGATCAAGTGTTCGAGGGGATAGTTAAAAGAATAAACCAAGGCTACATCTAGAACCCGATTGTACAACAGTCTCAATTGAGAATATGTAATACTTGTGGAGGAGATCATCCCACTCCATGGTGTAGCACTCAACCAAAGACGCAAAAAATGTTAGGGCAACAACCGCATCTTTTGAACGATGGGAGAGTGATTGTCAACTACGCTCAAACAATGTATATCCCACAACCAATGAAAAACCAGTACTCCATGGATGTGAATACGCTCATGTTCATAGCCAATCAGGAGTATGGTTCAAAGAACATCCTCACAAGGCAAGAACAACCATTAGCTAGATCGCCAACTGTGAAACAAGAAGGTCCATGCTATGAGTGTGGAGGTGATCGTTCAGCACGAAGTTGTCCAAACAAGGGTCCACAAATAGAATTATTTGTATATTATGAGCGTTGTGGAACAGACCATCAACGCCAAAACTGTGCTAAGAATCCAGATTACAAAGGGAAAGCAACAATGAATGTTGTAGGCGTGATGCCTTCTTCAAGAGATTTGAGGTAGAGCCTACAATTCCTTTAAAAAGTGATGACTTGAGCTCAAGCTCAAGAAGCTGCCAAAAACGCAATCATTGAGGAGGAACCCACATTGCCTTTTCAAACACAAATCGTAAACTTGTCGGTGAGAACAAGATGAAAATCATGGAAATCCAAATGAAACAAAATGAAAGCAAAGAGGCTGCAGGAGAAAGCTGCTTTGGAAATTGAACTGCACCAAACCAAAGAACATCTTAGACAAGAGCAAGAAAACAAGAAAAACGCAAAGGGACCTAAAGAGTCAAAGACTAGCTCACGAGGTTCAGTCTTGGTCGACAAAGTCTTTCTTTGGATGCGATCTTGAAAGCTTATGATGCTAGGTTGAAGACTAATCAAACCCAAGAGGATAGATTGCTAACGTACCCTCACCCAGGGTATGAAAAAGAGAGGTTGCAAATGTGCAAAGAGCTCATTCAGATGGCCCGAGCTCTTATGAAACCAGTTCCAGATGCTCCAAAAATGGAGTTGCTAGCCCTCGAAAAAATCCAAGAATTGGAAAGTCGTGGTATTGTAAACAAAGAGGAAGAGCCAGGAGTGGAGGCACCTTCAGATACAAGGGAAGTAGCTAACACCACAAATGGGGTGGACTCACAAGTAGTGATGCCTATTCAGGAGGTAGAAGAACCGTGGCCACAATCCTTATGGAAATCAATCAAAAACGGAAAAGATAGTAATGCTACTTTAAAGTCAGCACCTATCCCTGAAATAAACATGGATCACAAATTTTTTCCAAGAGATATACGATCTCTATACGAGGATGTCGGGTCTATCACATCTAAAGAAAGTAAACCACACTCTCTATGGACTTTGCTATCTTTCATAGGAGAAGTCAAAACAAAATCGGAGGTTAAAATGGTACCTTCTCAGTGGAAAGCCACACCAAAAATGATGGATACCAAGAGTTTTGCACGAACTGAATGTCTTCTCCTATACAATGCACACTTTATCTCTCAAAGCTACTAAAAATTAGACCACATCTATGGGGTCAAATGGAAAAAAACTTGGAAAAGATGGGGTTGAAAATCCCTTCACATGACCAGCTTGCAGACAAAAACATGGATGACACTTCGTCTAAGAAGCCTCATACAAAGCTAGTACCAGTAAATAAGGTGGGTGACTACTGTGAAGAAGAAAAAGGAAACAACACCTTACCACTTGAGTACAAAGGAAACAACACGTTACCACTTGAGTACAAAGGAGTAAAGACGGTTGCTACATTAGATAGTGGGGTAGGAATTACCATTGCAACCAAAGACATATGAAAACAATGGGGAAAGCCTTCTCTTACAAAAACTCGAATGATACTGCAATTAGCGGATAGATACATGGAGAAACCGATTGAAATATTAGAACAAATCATCATATCCTCGTGTGGCATAGAGTATACCTTTGTCATAATGAATTTTGACAAGAGCAGCAACTTTGACATCATATTGGGCAGACCATTCATGCGTCAGCTCAAAATGGTACAAGACTGGGGCTATTGACTATATCTACTTGAAACACAAGGATGTCACTACGAAAATCAACGTCAAAGATCATAGTTATAGAGATGTAGAACGAACCCCCGGGGAAAGAATTAAACTCCACAACTGATTTGGAAAGCAAAGCACATACTTAGATGTACGGAGCTCCTGAGAGTGTAAGTCTGAGGAAGGAGGAGTGTATTTTCAATCGACCTATGGAGGACACACACTATGTTCCAGAACCATTTCCAGAGGAGTTATTTGAACCCTTTGGATGGGATCAAATACTGGCCACTCTTGATGTTTGTGTAAATGAAGTGACATACACCAAATTTTGCGATGAAGATGGCTATGATATAACTCCCTTATTTACAATAAAGTTGTTGAAGAAAGCTAACAAGGTTTGTGAGTGTGAAAGAAAAAAATATGAGACAAATAGCTACATCATGAAGCATGGTTCCAAGGTACAAACGAAGGAAGCAGAGCAACCACGAGAATATGTCATCATTGACATACTTAAAGAATCAACAAAAGCTGTTACAAAGAAGTCCACTCCAAAAAAACTGAAAATGAAAGCAAATGAAGGAGCAAAGTTTTCAGTTTCAACGCCAAATGTTCAACAAACGCAAGATCTAAAGAAGAACAGGGACAAAGAAGAAGATCGATTGTCTCCTACGATGATCAAATTCAGCATATGTGGAGAAATAGGACTCAAAATCACATGTTCAGTGGTGATAGATCCAAAAGCAACAAAGAATCTAATGACTTATGGAACGTGGATCATGATGGGAAAGCCGCGAATCAAAGAGCTAGAGGACATCATGTACACAAGTTCGAAAATGCCGATTCCTAGCTTTGGAGTGGCGGAAGTTGTACTCAAGTTGACTACCAAGGAGTATAAGGATACTTTCCACATAATCGACTCCCATCACATCGAAGAGAGTTTGGTCCTGACAGAAAGCTGGAGGACCGTCTTCTTTTGATAACAATCAACAGCTTCAACAACAACAACGGTAAGACTCTATAAAGATTCTCAAATCCATGTAGAGAAGAAATTGCCAACCATCCTGAAAAAAGGTAAAGCAAATGTAAACACTTAAGTATATCAACCTCGCAAGGCGACTTTACCCTCAACGATCTTCCATCAAACTTCCCGCGAAGCCAACCCATCGACAATGCAATGGAGACCAAAGCAAAAAGTCTATTAACCAAAGTTTCCATTCACAAAAAAGCATCCAGAAGAAGCCAAAGAGTGTTAACCAAGTATTGGTATCCAAAGAGCACATCAAAGTCAAAGACCCAGTTTGGATACATGAAGCACAAGTTCAATCACAACAACAGAAGGTGACAGGGTGGGTAGCATCAACTGAGTCAATCACTACTCATAGCTACTTCCAAGGAGACGCTAATGTTTGGGCCAAAAAGCCTAAAGTAACAACTTGGATCTACTCACTTCAACCAAAGAGTTATACAAGGAGCGAGCCAATCTATCAACGGAACATAAACAACTGCAAGAGAAATAACAACAACAAAAGGCACAAGAAAAGACCTTCCAAGCGGGCAACACGAAAAGTATGGGTTCAAAAGTCAAACTTCAATGAAGCTACCCAACACAAACAGGTGAATCAGCGGATGATTCCAGTCAAGCTAATCGAAGCACAAGGATTTTATAAAGATAACACACAAATATGGTTACCAAAAATTGTAGCTCAACCTGGAACAACAAAGATCAATCAAGAAGCACAAGACTCCACCCAAAGGCACACAATCAACAGGAAAAACCAACCAACCAGTTACCACTGATAGTGCTAAGAAATCTAGATGGATACCTCGTCTTCAGCTACAAAATCAAGGCTTCTACAAAGGAAATCATCAAATCTGGATACGGAAGCCTAGTGTCCATCAAGTCATCGAGAAAAAGGAACGAATACAAAAGATGGACACACAAGGACCAAAAACAAGATGGGTTCCGAAATCGCTCATGGAAACTCAATCACAAAGAACCCACACACAAATTCAACCGCTTCTCATGGGAGATAAAGAAAATGCTCTATCAGTCTTTACATTAGCTAAAGAATTTGATTCACAAAGCAGTATCAACATACGACAAGCAAGTCAAGAGGAGCCAAAATATGCCAACCTACTTGACAAAATAGTGGCATCTAAAGACCAAAAAATGGAAAATACATAAATTTCCAAAACTTGTGGAATTGGGTTTCTGGTTTTCAACAGGTAAGTCCAAGTCGCCATTAAATATACATTACATAAAAGTCAGAGTCGGGCAGTTAAGCCACTAAATGAGGTGCGTTAGTTCCAAACCTTCATATAATATTCTTTGTGGTCTAAGCGTCTTAGTTATTTTAGGTACTACTCAAGCTAAAAGAGTTGAGCTTAATTACATTGTGTCGCTCATGCTAGTATAGGTGAGCATAAGAGTCGAAGTCATTGTAGTCTAATGGTAAGTGAAGGAGGAAGTCCAAAAGACACTGACACACTCAACACAGTGAGGAATGAGCGGAGAAGCTTCTACATCGAAAACCATTCTAAGAAACATAAAAGCTATTGAGACGTCCTTTGATGTCATATGTGCTACATTTGTTTTTTAAAGCAACCATCAATTCCCTCTTTTGCACTACATGCTTTTGTTTGAAAATTCTCATATGCATATAGAGTGTCCCATAATTGGCACTTGCATTACGCACTCTTCCTTTGTTTCTCCCAAGCACTCACCTTGCATGACAGGTACTTCAAGTCCAAATGCTCAACTCCAATAAGAGCGTATATCAAAGGCACTTTTTTTCCACTGGGTTTTTTCCCTTTGGTCATCCAGGTTTTAGATCCTAATCTAGAATCACATCATCTTCTTGTATATATTCCTTCTACATCAACAATAAAGAAATGGCTACCCCAATCAATCGACAACGACTTGGAGCAGAAACTACAGGTCTCCATATGCTTATCAAGAAAACTGTTTTATCTCCTCCAAGGTCGACAATAATGCTCCATCAAACAATGGCAAGTCAAAGAATGGCCTACAATGACAAGCAATGACAAATTCTGCAAGAGAGTCATCAACAACAATCAAAAGTAGCTCACACAGTGCTTCAACATTGGTGACCTATTGCAGACAACTGAAATTGGAGTGGACATGGAAAGCGAACCCGACATAAATTCCACGCCGCAAAGAGGATTGGTTCTATAAACTCAAAAACATTAAAAGCCTTCTTCATTGTGGCCAAGACTGGCAACAGAGAGAAGACTGAGCAATGAGAAAAAGGTAATCTCGATAATCAAAGATCAAGTCATGTATCCACAACACAGTAGATACAAAGAACTCAAGGAAGGGGGGAGCGTCATCAACGACAATGCACTTCCGAAGCTAAAGAATGTCATACAAAGACAACGGACAAAAACTTCACCAAAAAAGCTCACAATAACAAAACATAAAGAGTTCCATAGTGCTGAAGCTAGTGAAGTATTGCGAGTCAATGACAAAGACAAAAACATCAAAAGAACTCTTCACGGTAGATATGAATCACTTAAGGACGGGGGGAGCGTCATCAAGGACAAATCACTTTCCCAAGCTGAAGTCAAACCTTGCAAACAAAGTTGAAAACAACCCTATGACAAGACTGCACTAGGTCATGTCAAGGGACGATACGATTTACGGAGGGAGAAATGTTTGAGGACAGATCGAACGAGCGTCCAACTGGCCAAACACATAGGCAGACACCACATTTGTAGTTTATTATTTTGCCGAGCTTGTGTAGTAATACTCTGTGTACATCCTGATTCCAAAGTAGTGAATCAATTCTCTGAGTTATAATTCTGTAATGATATTTGTAAAGGTCCATGTAAACCGGCCATTGGCCATTTAGAATGCCCTACGTATAAAGGTCAATAACTTTAATGTGAAAAGAAGCTTATCTTTAGAGAAGAAGAAGGAGCTCTAAAAACGTACGCTCAAGCTACGAGCTGCTCTTCTATTCAAGTGTAAGCATTGTCAGTTTTGTTGAGGTTCGCAACTACGTGTCCGTGAGCTGTAAATGCAGATCTGAGTGCTTAAATCATTGTTTATAGTCGTTTTGACCATAGAAGAGTGTTCCTTGACCATAGGACAACTTTTTTGATATGTTCTGTTGCAGTTTTCAGGATCTTTTTCATGATGGATCGTGATTTTGGTACCTTATCATATTGTGATCAAATTTGTTAGGATAGTGCCCCTAGGTGTCCTTAACCTCCTCCTAAAGTTCCATTGAATTTCGAGTCTGTTCGAGTGCCGAAATGGCGTGATGACCTAGAGTTATAAGAAAGAACATAAGCAGATTTCCCTTATCATTGAGTATTGGTTTGCTTGTTGAGCTAGTGTGTTTGGTTGTTAAGGTTTACTTTGTGAGATTGACGACCTCATAGAGTCTCCGTGCCCCATCTGGGTCACTTTCCCTGAGTATTGACATTATGTTAGTGCCAGAAAGCTATGCTATAGACGTCAGTCCCGACGACCCGCTAATATTGAGCAACGAAGACCCCCTTGTCCAAGAATGGGCAGGGGTTGCAATCAATTGATGATTGGCTACGCGCATCACAACTTAGTCTCTGCACCATTGGCGATGTGAAGACCATATGGGCAATTATGTTGTGTGTAACGCACGTACGCCCATCGCAAAACGGCATGGGTAGACAAGATTTTGATGTGTAAGCATCCAAGTAGAGGCCAGTGGTATCCCCCATGGTATATCATGTACACCTACAAAAAGTAATGTTCCTCCGTCTTTGGCTCCCTCTCATAGAGATGGTAGATCCAATCCCCGTCTACCTAGCTATCTCTACCCTCAACCAGTGAGTTGCGATGCAACTCTGATCTATAGTTGTATGAAACCCATGTGATAGCTGGCTATCCATATAGCTCAACTGGATGATAAATCCAAATGAGTTCAATAAAGTGCCTTGCTCCAATCGGCCAAGTGCGTTTATGGCAATCCAAAGTGTACTCATAGGGGGCTAGTCTATCAATATGCATATTATGCAAGCTCACCCACGTGCTCATCTAGGAATACCAGCAATGTCTCACTCTACCGCTAGCTGCGTGGAGGACACTAGCACTTGTGAATATCTATGGTGAGGAAGTTCCCATAGTTCTCGAGAAAAGACACTACATGAAACAATGCCAACCATTGAGAGAGAGAGAGAGAGAGAGAGAGTTTGGATGCCGAGGCTTGGGCATTCCAAGGGCTTTTCTCATGCCTTGCTTCCATCTTTCTAGCTATAATATGACAAGCAACATCAAGCATGGCAAGGAGTTGCAAGGCACATGATAAGATGGAAGAGTGATAAGGTGTAGGGAATGACCATTCCCTTAAAGAAAGGGCGACCATATGGCGACCAACGGATGTCGAAGGGCGTTGGTTATATCTCGGGGTGCTTGACCTCGTGGCAAGCACGTCCCAACCGATCTAGTCGAACTCAACGGGCAGCAATCAATTGACCAAAATGATGGTCAATGCGGAGTTCACACGTCGAACTCGACGTCTACAACCTCCAAGCGTACGACTAAACCACTGCACCTGCATACAGGCAGATGAAATTTTGCGTCTCCTGTTGCTGTAGACAATGCTGAAAGCAATGCCATCCCTCCAAGAGGTGCATGGCCGGCTCAACCGATCTCCTGCACCTACACGGGGGCAAGCACCCTAATCTTTAACCATTTCCATGCCGAGAGCCATCGTGGGAGGGAGGTCCATGCACTGGGGTGTTTGAGTAGGGTAGGAGCTGGAGTAGGCGATAGTGTATGTGACAATCTAAGCAATCTTTCACTTGCTGAGTTCTAAGAAACAATTGGTTGATTGTGTAAAAAATTGTGCACGTTGAGCTATCATGCATCTAACGGTCACAAGTGAGAATTCCGCTTCAAAAATATCAATAGATGGATGGTGGTGTTTAGCTACCCCACGATTCACGATCTTGATGATTCATGGACATGTTTGGTGATAAATTCTTGCAATTGTACGTGCTCACATCAAACTGAATTTACTGTCAAAACTTGGGAGGGGAAATTGCCATTGTGCCCCTGAAAATTGTATACATTGGGACTCCCACCCTCCCCTCCAAGTAAACTTGTCGATTGTGCAAACCTCTCAAATGGCTTTTGTTAACTTTTCTAAGAAGAATAGTTATTGAAAGTGATAAAATCATGATTTTTAATGAAAGTGATAAAATCATGATTTTTAATGGTATTAATAGTAAACATAAAAGATGCACCTATTCATTATTTATAGACATGCTTGTTACCATTTGTGAGCTCAGTGGTGAAAGTTTCTTGTCTAAGGCACTTAAAGAAAGATCTCCACCTTGAAAATGGTAGAAGAATAGTTTTTCAAGGATTTTCATCCACCTTTATGGAACCGCTTGCTTGCAACAATGGGCCGAGTTTGTGATCTCAAGCGAGTTCATGATGAGATCACAAACTCACAAACCAAATTTAATTTTGATGTGAGATTTTCTTTAAGTTCCCTTCAAAACGAGCTTGAATGTAGTTTCGGATTCTAGCTGGTGAAAATTTTATGCTAAAATCATTTTTTGACATAGATGTGATTTGAGATTTTTCTGTAGGGGCCTTCTGTACATACGCATTGCACACGTACAAGACGAGCAGAGAGACAATAGTTGATCAAATACATCAGCACTGAACTGAGAATAATATTGGACAACCAGGGAACTATAGAAGCCAGAAGGTGAAGGAAACCCACCATAGGTACCTAGCTACTTTTGGCGTATACATAAATATCACAACCAACACGTGAAATGCCTACAAAACATGCATTGGTAGGGTATAGAGGGATATGTGAACACAAGCCACTTTCATGGCTAAAGCAAACTTGCATGAAAATTCTTGTTCTGATAACCACAAAAAAACCTTTTAGACATAATCATGACCACATGGAGGGGCCTTAATGATATCCTATGTTCTTTGGTTCCGTGAAATACAAGCTTGTGTGAGTATTCTTGTTCTAATAAACCACAAAAAACCTCAGAAAAAACTTTCGGGCATTTTAAACCTCACAACCTCAATAATACCCTATGTTCTTGGTTCCTTGAAAAATACTAAGTCTTAAAGCGCATTTCGTAAAATGAGGCCTTAAAAGTCACTATTGTGGCTCGAATGGCTTGAAACACAAACCTAGTATTTTAAGAGCCATATACTGCTCAAACACTAGACTTCATACATTGCTTGCAAGCGAGGCTATCCAAGTTGCATTGGCTGGGTAGGGGCGGCCCCATCCGAGGTTAAAAACTGTGCTGCCTGCATTGCTGTATGCGGAAATTGTGCTGCTGCTGCTAGCTGCTGAGCTGTTGCCATTTTCTGTTGTGCAGACTCAGCTTGTGCCCTGGCTTCCTGATGTCATTAACAAACACCATCAGCTATTCAAAACGAACCAGCACATGTTTTTCAATGCAATATAATATTTGGTAACCGGTAGGTGTTCTAAGTTTTTAATCAATAACATACACAATCTAAGTTTTTCGACCAACCTTGAATTATGAAGATTGAGAGGCCACAAGAGTGCAAGAAATCGTTATTACCAGTTCCTGCTCATTAATCAACAGCAGATGTAGCTCACACCTTGAAGGTAGCCTATCACTCACCATGCTGAACTGCCCTTGTAACCTGCTAAGCGTGTTCCCAATGTACATGAAGGGAACTTCGCCCCTCTCATCGGCTGAAGGCAAGCTTGAACCACATGGTGCTGCGATGTGGAGAGGGGTCAACTCAGTGCGGTAGTGGGTTGAATCTCAAGGGATCACGTGTGTGTGTGTGTGTGTGTGTGTGTGTGTGTGTGTGTGTGTGTGTGTGTGTGTGGAGTACCCGTAACAGGGAATGGCATTTTGTTCTGCGTTCCCGTTCTGGTTTCCCGTTCCTGGTAACTATGATCCCGGTGCCCAAGGTCCCCTTTGAAGTATCATTTCAAACCATAAACAGAGATGCACCATACATCTTCGCATGCTTCTCGGAAAGAAAAACTAAGCTAGATATGTGAGTATGTTCTCCCATGACAGAAACAGGCCTCAAGAGTATGATAGAGGTGGCTAATTAAGAAACCATGTGAAGAAAAACAATAAATGAGACTACTCACTTGAACACATCAAGTAACAGCTCAAGGCTTTGATTCTTACCACTTGACTGGCAGGATCTTGAGGAGCTGCGGCAGCAGCTGACATAGCAGCTGCTAACTGTGTATTGGCTGTACTTGCCGCTTGGTTTGCTGCCTGTAGGATCCCGCTTTGTACAGGGGAAGGTTGTAGCCCTTGTTGAGCTTGAGGAGAACCTGTTGCAACAAATCAAAGATTGTTATCTGAATTCCTAAGGAATCCACTACTTATACAACTAATTATATCTAGACAAATGAAAATATGCCATTTCAACTATGACAAAGATGTGGAAAAGTCCACTCCAAGGTTGCTTTTCGATGGGCATTTTACCCATTTTGGGTATTTTATCCGTTTTTTTGTGGGTAAAAAATTGAGCTACCCTTCAAAAAATACACTTGAATGCCCAAAACTCTTAAAATCCGTCAAATTTGAAAGGTAAGGGTGCCCATAAAAAAACAACCCTCGTCACAATGGCCTTCATAAGAGGATAAAGAAAAGTGTGTCACCCACTACTCAATACCCCTCTTTATAGACATAGGAAAACAAAGCAGCATACACACTCACAGTGGCCTACATATACAAATGACAACGCCTTTCTATTCTTACTAAAAATACTATCATTGACTTTCCATGTGGCACTAATCGACAAGCTTTATCAAACGGTCCACAATTGCTCCCATAGAGTTCATTGCTTTTCTAAGGCCTTATACAGCTTGGTGACATTTTTCAAGCAGTAGTGTCATATGGCACTAGCAAATGCCTTTGAAAAATTTAAGTTCTTCAACATCAAGGGCTTTCGCTAGTGCCACATAGGGACTAGCGCTTGAAATTTAACCGGATGACCTTATACAGGCCAAAATGCTTGCCACCAGTGACTAGTCAAGTGGGACTAATCACCAAGGGTCCATAATTGCTCCCTAAAGTTCCATGCTTTACTAAGCTCCTTAGTAGGCGAAGAAAAAAACCAACAATTCCATCATGCATAGTGTTGATGAAATCCTCCAACATCCCAACTGACATCATCAGTACTCAATACTCAGTGAAGAGCTAGGTCTTTATAGAAGCACACATAATAACACAAGGTCTGCATGCTTTTGAGTGCCAATCTCCAAAGTTCCATGATACAAATCCAAACTAGACTCCGACTCTCACCACAAACAAGCAACTCACTTACCTTGAGTGGCCATCACCTTTTGGGCCAATTGCTGTCCAGCTAAATGTTGGATAGCTGACTGCTCCATTTTATCTTGCATAAGATTGTTTTGAGCTTCCGCTGCTTTGTTCGCAACTTTGTCCGCTACCTGTTGCGCCAAATTTTGTTGAGCCATCGTCTCCATGGATGCCTGATATGCCTTCTCTTGGGCCTGCATTTGCATGCTTTGAGCTTTTTTCATTGCCATCTCTGCCTCTTGATGAGCTTGAAAAGCCTCCTTTGCTGCCTTTGCGGCCTTACGGTATATCAAAAATTCAAAACACTAATAAGTCCAAGGTAACCCCCTCGTTAAGTAGTTTCGCACATCCTCTGATCAACCTGCGTTCTCAAATATCTATAGCTTTGTTGCTATACGTAAACATCAAAGCTTTCAAGCTTTACAGCATTCTTGCAAAATACAGTCTCGCGTCTCTATGGAAAGAAAAGATGTAAACAGAACAACTGTATATGGATCATCTTGGCCCAACCATAAGCTTGAAAACTTACCGTAGTGTCCTTTCAAAAAGTACTAACTATCAAAAAAGCATACAATCTGCAGAGAAATATGACCATGCAGACAAGAAAATGAAAACAAGCTATGCAATGAATGAAGCAGGAGGCTTTCATGAAACTTTCAAATCCCATATTCATTGTGTGAGTGCCGGTCCTCAAGTGTGCGCACGCTTTTTCTTGATGAGAAAGTGCCCAAAACGTGCTGTTGTGGGTACCTCGCTCTGTTTTTCAAAAGCTGGAGAGGAG
Source organism: Adiantum capillus-veneris (assembly GCF_014529385.1). Lineage (NCBI taxonomy): Eukaryota > Viridiplantae > Streptophyta > Polypodiopsida > Polypodiales > Pteridaceae > Adiantum > Adiantum capillus-veneris. The sequence goes on along the minus strand of NC_140933.1, from coordinate 64,396,707 downwards.
TCCCGCTGATCGGCCTGCGGCTGAGACTGCTGACCGCGCTGACCATGGCTGGACTGATGGGCGCTGGTTGCTGGCGCTTGAGAAGATGCTCCATGGCCGCAGGCTGGAGCTGAACCCTGCTGCTGCTGCTGAAGCTGCTGCTCTGCCATTATGTCTGTTTCTAATCGCGGATTGAAATTTTCGCGCAAGGAAGGATCTGGAAGCCGACGGAACTTTATTAGCCCACTAAGTAGCTACCCGGCGCCGCCTCAAAGCCCCGCAAAGACGGGGCAACGTTACCCCCTACAGCACTAAAGGGCACAGAGCCAAAGCGGTGGGAACAACTTCTGCTGATCCCCGCGTGGATCTCGAGGCAATTGTGTGGTTCACAAAGAATGATGGTCCCCCCATGCACCCTCGCAAGTCGATCCTGCGACCTCCCACACGCGAGGCTCATGCGCTCTCCACTTCGCCTGCCCGCACATTGTGACCATGGTGGGAGATTTAAGTATGATAAATAAATTCGCTCCCAATGCAGTTTTTGTCCAAGTTTACCTTTTGGCGTCCGAGTTTACTTTTCGGCGATCTAATAGTCCGCGATCTCTCGATGTATGTGCTTCCACTCGCGCGCGTCGATCCCATGGCCGAAGCTTCATTTAATGCTCCGTGCCCTTTAGTGTTGAGGCTGGGAGTCGGGACTCGTGATGAGAACTTGCAGTCGACAACAGTTTGTTTTGGTGAGTGGGTCTAAAATTGACAAGCATAGTAGAAATTTCTTTTGGCATCAATTTCCAAGCCCTCTTTCACATGCTTTGTGTAATGCTATCAACTTACATAATTTGCCATATATAACGTAAATTTAAGGGTATAAACACAAACAATGACAGGCAATTTCAAGATTCTAGCATGTCAAATGTCAGGAGGTTTTTTTGAGGCACCTGTTTTGACAGGGAAAATAGGTGTCAATTTTAAGCCTTGATCACGACAAGCTAGGGGGAGAACTAGATTTGTGTCTAGAGGTTCATACTTTGTCTAAAACAGCATTGCATTTATGGATTCTTAAACAATTCTCAACATCTTAGTTCTAATTATGCATATGTCAGTTACGATCTTCATTATCGATGCATCTCGAACCCATTGCAAGGTCTTGTATGAAGAAAGGAGTGTCCAGAAGAGTGTACATAGACTGCTCCCGTGAAGATTCTGATTTTTGGACACTCCCAGAACAGGTGTGTCAGGGTCTATTTGGGTGTTTGCATATGGCACAAGCGTCTTCGCCTAAGCCTCTTGAGTTAGCCTTATCTCCGGTTGGCATGAAGCCAAAAAGAACTTTCCATAGGAAAACTTTGTCCCTCTCTTAGCATTTGGCCTTCCATATGTTTCCAACCACTTGTCTCCATTTACTTGCAGACCAATCCTTGGACCAAATCGTGTTGAGGTGTTCAACCCAATCCTCTAAAGAGCACAAAGGATATGTCAGGGTTGATTGTACCATTCTATGATTAACGAAAATCAAGCTCATCTGAGCACTTTTTTATTAGGTGGTGAAAACGTCATTTTTCACAAACACTGCTCTTGTCGCCACTACTTTCACAAGGGGGCGCACCAATAGGGCACCTGCACTATTTGTTTTGGGCGCTGCCTTTTGAGAGAAGAGGAGTATTGCTGAGGTTTTTGAGCTCGTGTAAAACAAGTTCAATTTCTTGTTTAACATGTGCCATGTGGTAGTGCGTAGCAAGATTCTCTCTCTCTCTCTCTCTCTCTCTCTCTCTCTCTCTCACACACACACACACACACACACACACACACACACACACACACACACACACCCACACATCCAGTCAACAAAGAATTCCAATAGTAAGGCTTTGTGACTCTAAGGGTGGAGTCACAAAGGAGCGTGTGCCCCCACATTTCTCAAAGAGGAGGCATGTCTTCCCCCAGTCCACACCCGCAAGAGCTTCCTTGCATTGGCAGTCGCACCAAGGAAGGACCCACTCGCCCATCACGATGCGCAAATCACAACCTTGGAGATTCATATCCAGGAACTCATCAAGGAGAATCAATCGCTTAAGCAATGCTTGGGTTTTCTCAAAGAAGTCAAGGAAATTGAGAGCCAAGCTCTACTCGCAAAAGCTCATGAAGTCGAGGCCAGACGGTCAAGGCTGTACAGAAGGAAATGTGTGGGGTAACTCACAAAAAGATTGACACTAAGATATAAGCGGCACTACAAGAAAGCCAACTACAAGCGTCTCTTGGCCTTAAGGTCAGGATCAGGGGGCTCAACCCCACATGGTGCACCAACGAGGATACACTCGACGAAGCCGTCATCAAGCTCAACGATATTCTCCACCCAATTCATGTCAAGACTGACACGATCTCTTGGATCAACAACACGGACAAACTGGTGCCACCTAAGCAATGCATCCTTACATTCAAGGACAAAGAGGAGCGGATTAAGCACAAATGATATGCCAGGGCTGATTGTAACATTCTGTGATTAATGAAAATCAAGCTCATCTAAGCACTTTTTTATTAGGTGGTGAAAACGTCGTTTTTCACAAACACTGCTCTTGTCGCTACTACTTTCACAAGGGGGCGCACCAATAGGGCACCCGCACTATTTGTTTTGGGCACTGCCTTTTGAGAGAAAAGGAGTATTGCTGAGGTTTTTGAGCTCGTGTAAAACAAGTTCAATTTCTTGTTTAACATGTGCCATGTGGTAGCGCGTAGCAAGATTCTCTCTCTCTCTCTCTCTCTCTCTCTCTCTCTCTCTCTCTCTCTCTCTCTCTCTCTCTCTCTCTCTCTCTCTCTCTCTCTCTCTCTCTCACACACACACACACACACACACACACACACACACACACATATCCAGTCAACAAAGAATTCCAATAGTAAGTCTTTGTGACACTAAGAGTGGAGTCACAAAGGAGCGTGTGCCCCCACATTTCTCAAAGAGGAGGCATGTCTTCCCCCAGTCCACACCCGCAAGAGCTTCCTTGCATTGGCAGTCGCACCAAGGAAGGACCCACTCGCCCATCACGATGCGAGAATCACAACCTTGGAGATTCATATCCAGGAACTCATCAAGGAGAATCAATCGCTTAAGCAATGCTTACGTTTTCTCGAAGAAGCCAAGGAAATTGAGAGCCAAGCTCTACTCGCAAAAGCTCATGAAGTCGAGGCCAAACCGTCAAGCTGTACAGAAGGAAATGCGTGAGGTAACTCACAAAAAGATTGACACCAAGATATAAGCGGCACTACAAGAAAGCCAACTACAAGCTTCTCTTCGCCTTAAGGTCAGGATCAGGGGGCTCAACCCCACATGGTGTACCGACGAGGATACACTCGACGAAGCCGTCATCAAGCTCAACGATATTCTCCACCCAATTCATGTCAAGCTTGACACGATCTCTTGGATCAACAACACGGACAAACTGTTGCCACCTAAGCAATGCATCCTTACATTCAAGGACAAAGAGGAGCGGATGAAGCTACTATGGAAATCTCGTCTCCTCAAGGGAAGTACACTTTGGATCGTCGAAGAACTGACTCCAAATCAACTTAAGCTTAAGGCGAGCGAGCTCAAGAAGATGCACGAAGCCCATAAACAAGGCAAATGGGCGGTCTATCGAGGCGGTAAAGCCACCATTTAGGATTTTCGAACTCCTAAACCGCCACCTTCGTCCCCTAACCCCCATGGGATCTGCTCCTTCCTTTTCCCCTCCTTTTTCTTGTTGGACCCTTAATCCTTAACTGAGATGAATGCCATTGTCTCTTAGTAGAAGCTTGATGTAATGTTTGTTTTGGTCCCATAGGTCATATCTGACCTCCGTGGACAATAATTCAGTTTCTCTTTCTCTCTCTCTCTCTCTCTCTCTCTCTCTCTCTCTCTCTCTCTCTCTCTCTCTCTTTCTCTCTCTCTCTCTCTCTCTCTCTCTCTCACACACACACACACACACACACACACTCAAGGAGGTGCCATTGTTTGTTGAAGATGTCTTGTTTTTGGAAACGCATGTCAATGCAATGATTTTGGATTTGGTGGACAATTGTAGTCCCAATTTTTGATGACCTATTTGACAAGTGATTTTCTATCTGGTGGACAATTGTGGCCCAAATGTTGGTGACCTATTTGTTTGACAAGATATTTTCTTGGATTTTCAAGCTCATGCAAATTATTTTCTCCTTTTCTACATTTCCAACAGTGCACTCTCTCTACAATTGGAGCCAAAGGGCTATTGTCCTACAAGTGCTTCGCTTCCTCTTTCCTATATTTCGGTTCTGCCCCTTCCACTAGGTTCGAGGAGGTTTATTAGGACTACATTGGGCACATTGTGGTCGATGTGCATGGTATGCAAGTCTTGGTTCTCTTTGATCACATAGCTAGAGTTTATAGCAAACCGCACATGCATAATGGGTGGTGCATAGGTGGTTTCTTCAACTACTAGTGGTGCAGTCAACATGGATTCATGCCTACAATCCACCATGTTGTTACCATATACATGTGGTAGTGACGTGTGTGAACACAGTAGGGCCGCCGTGGCATTTTTTTCCTCTTTAGGAGGTTTTTTTCCCCATGCATTATATATACGCCCATCATTATATATGCGAGCGTTCACAGGCCAACAAATATTTCAGCCTCCGTTTCCACTACAGACAGGTTGGATGGGGCTCATTTCGGCCTCCGTTTCCACTACAGACAGGTTTGCACAGATAATTTTGTCATTTTGTGCAAAATTTCTATCAGTGCCATTTTCTACATAATAGGTGCCTTACAGTCTTCTAGGTTTGTGCTATATAGCACGTGTTGTTCCCGCTACGTTTCTTTTCTTTTTGGGCAGTTTTCACATCAGGTGCAGCATTTACCATGGCTGACAACAACACATATGTGTTCAAGATATTTGCTGTTGAGGACAGGTTGGATGGGGACAATTACCCTATGTGGGCTTATATGATGCAACACGTTCTTGTGTCAAAGGGCGTCTCGAATATTGTGCAAGGCATTGATGTACGTCCTTGTTTTGAGGATGTAGGCAATGTTGAGGATGCTGCAGGTCTTGCTGCAAGGATTGTTGTATCAAGACACCGGCAAGGCCGGACTAGACAAGGGCAGGGCCGGGCTAGGCAGTGTGGAAAGGGAGTCCAACTAGGGCAAAGGGCCAGGGGCTATGCTATATAGTGGGCGGTTGGGTGGTCGACTCTCAGGTTCTAGTTCCCTTTGTCTTACATTGGTATCAAGAGCAAGGTTCCTTTTTTGGGAAAGGCACGACCATGGAGGAGGGGAGCCACACAATGGTGCATGTCGAGGTCAAGGGGACGTGGAGCATCCCTCCTGTGAGGAGGACGACAAGGCAAGCGCCATGGCCAACCCCCCTTGCACAGAGGAGCCGCTGAGGCGGACTTGCACAAAACGCATCGTGGGCGGGCTCTACAGCTGCGCGTCGGGCAGGTGGAGACTTCATGTCACTGGGCCGGAGCCCCTACCTCAACGCCTTGAGCACCATGGTGATGGCAATTCCCTGTGCGCTGCGTTAAGCGGCCATAGTCGACTGGTTGAGGTTTTTTTCCCACTTGAGGGCGCCCAACCCCCTTAGGGGTTAGTGGCCATACACAAAACTTAAACCATAAGGGTAGATACCCACAGTGGGTACCCCACCCCCCCTACTCCACGTGCGGGTTCGGCAAGGCCGGAAGGTGTGGCATACCATCGACGAAGCCGGTGCAAATTTCGACACAAATTGCAAAAACTCAGAGATTTCACGAACACCAATTTGACGGAGTTCAAGTACAATTCTTTGGTAAAATCAATTACTGCTTTCAAGCCTAATTGATTCGGCTCTCAAGAACTTGTGGAATTCCATATACGGCGAACAATTCGAATCACTCATCACCGGAATACTCTCGATTTTCACGGAATTAGCAAGGCTCATTATACTTTGCGAGTGCTCTCAATATCATGTATTTTTTCTGATTACTCCTTGCACCGCACTGTGTCGCCATGGATTTGGATATCAATATGACATTCGATTTTGAGCAAAGTACGCCTGATCCTGCCAATGATGGCCCGCGGCCGGATCCTCTCAAGGAGAGTACCCGCGACGCTACGGCAGGTGAAGATACTTACGAATTGCTCGATATTCAAGAATTTCATGCACTTCAGACATGCATGACAGTCATGGATGAAAATTTTAAAGCTTTAAATGAAAATGTTACTAAACTATCTACATTAGTAATTCAATTAATGCATCAGCATTCTAAGAGTCCTGCTAACATGCACATGCATAAGCATGTTGCCACATAAGGGCAGGGCACTTCTACTCTAGGGCAAGGCCCAAATGTTGATACGTTGCATACCCTCACTGCAAAAGAGGTGGATGAATTGTTGAAAAACATCAAACCACCGATTTTGAAGGGAGAAGACCGAGATCGCAATAAGAATGCAGTGAATATCTTTCTCAGCAAGTGAGATGGAATTCACGCCTTACGGCATACTCCAAACGTAGTCAGAGCTCTACAAACGATCTTAACTTTGGAAGGCAAGGCCTACAAATGGTGGATGTCTCTCAAGGAGAAGAACATCATACCACAGAGTTGGGCAGTTTTTGAAGCAATGTTTAGCAAGGAATTTTTGCCTACAAACGAGGCCGATCGGAATTGGACGGCTTGGGACACATGTTCCATGTGCCAATACCTATCACTACTTGAATATATATCTCACTATCGGGATGTTATCCTCAAGTTGGAAGGCTTAGATACCTTTCAACAAGTACGGGGGTTCATACAAGGTCTGACACCTGAGCTTAAGAAGTATGTCAAGACCCAAGACCCTAAAACACTTGAGGAAGCCATAGTGAAAGCACATATTCATGATGATCGAGATGAAAAGAAAATACGTAATAGTCACGTGACTGCTAATATACATGGTAATACACACACTCAGTATGGGCACAATAAAAGAAAATTTATAGTTGCCAATTCGGAGGCATCTAAAAGACCCAAGGGGTCCAGGGGTCCTCTCTCTACTGAGGACTTTGATAAAGCCAAGAAAGAAAAATTATGTTTTCAATGTTTAAGAAGAGGTCATGGCAAAAAGGATTGTCCCAAGGGGAAATCTGCTGCTCAGGGCAAGGAGAAAGCAGTGCACACGGTGCAACTGCTACCTCTGGAGTCTTCCCACGATTCTCTACAGTGGAAGTAACACACACTGAGGTGGTGCATGAATGTTGTCTCACAGCTTCCATGTGGCAACCAACCTTTGGACCACATGAGTTAGTACATATGCACGGATATTTGCAAGGGCACAAGGTGTGCATCTTGGTAGATGACGATGCTACTCACAATTTCATCAATTACGGATTGTTGAAAAAACTCAAATTGCTTCAAACTCCGAGTACCCATGGCAACAAGGTAGCAATGATGAATGGACATGATACTCAAAACTGGGATACTCAATGCCGAGCTGTTCCATTGGAAGTACAAGGGTACTCCACATGTTTGGATTTTCAGGTTATGAATATGGAAAGGGTTGATGTGGTTCTTGGTAGGGAGTGGTTGCATAGCCTAGGGCCATCACTGAAGCGTAGCTATGAGCACAACAGATTGATGTTTGAATCCCATGGTGCACATGTGTTGTTGTTAGGAGAAAAAGATATACCTTCATCACCACTGATTTGTACCGCCAAGCTTATGCAGCTCGTTTTTGATAATGCAATAGATCAGGTTTTCTTGTGCTACTCACTGTCTCATTTTCTCTCTAACATTGAGTCTGTTGAACATTCCTCAATGCCGCATGCTTCTCTCTCGTCTCTTTCACCAATTGCTAATTCTAAACAAGCAAACGTTGCTAGTCAATTACAGAAATTATTAAAGGAATTTCAAGATGTATATCCTAATGATTTGCCATCAGGATTACCACCGACACGATCAATACAACATAGCATTGATGTGGCTGCATGCTGTAAACCTGTTAGTAAACCACCTTACCGTATGAGTTATTCAGAAGCCGTTGAGGTGGAACATGTCATAATAATCAATATCTAATTCTCCTAAATGATTTTCTCATATTAAATTGATCATTTAATGTGGGGAAGGCAAGGGGAGAAAAAGCTAGAATATTGGTTAAGCTAGCAGACCGGCCACAGTAAGGATCCAAAGGAGGGAAAATAGGGATCCAAAGGGGGGGCCATCTGCAAAAGATCCATGTGCAACAATGGGCTAAAAAGACCCTAAGGTTCAGCCCATTAAGACTTCCAAAATGCTAAGGTTCCAAAATTCAAAGGTTGTGTCCAAAGGTCAACCCTAGGGAAAATTGGATGCTTTGTGTGTGCCCTAAAAGTCTTTGCACATCCCTACATGGGAGGGGGCGAGCCCTAAAGGTAGGGGATGAGAGAGAAAGCCACACACACACACACACACACACACACAGGCTCCCTTTACACAAAGGGAATGAGGGACACATGTCAGCTCCCTAGGCCAGATGCCCACAAGGTGTGCCCAATTTCTATTGGATGACCCTTGAAGTGGACCAATGAAAATTAAGCTAGAGTAAATCTAGTTTAATTAATTTAAAAACATTTAATAAAAGAAACCAATGAGAATTAAGTCTCCTAGAAGACTATTGGACAGTCTCCCAAGGGGTCCAATGAGCATTCAGGAGCCCCATGGCTTGCCTGATTCCTATTGGCCAGGAGGCAAAGGGGTCCAATGAGAGTTTAGTTTAATTATTTGATTACCTAAAGCTCTCACAAAAGGGGAAAGGGGGACACATGTCAGAAGGCTATCACTTATGCTGCTTAATTGTAATTGGCTTGACTTGGGGAGGGCCAATGAGACTTCAGGAAGAGCATTTAGCAAGAGGGCTCGCCCAAGAGAGAGAGGGGGCTGATTTTTGCAAGGCATTATCACACACACACTCACACAAGCTCATGTGTGAAGAAAGAGAAGACTATCTCTTCCCAAGCTTTAATGGAGAACTCATCACCTACTCCAAGCTTGTGAGATAGAAGCCTACATCAACACTCTCTTGGCATGTGGATGCAAATCCAACCAAGAGCCAAGCTTCAATGCATGCTCATCTCCTCTACCAAGCTAATTACTAAGCTAAGCTATGCTACATATGAGTGATTATGTGAGGAGATGTACATCTTTCTCGTAAGATACTCCTTCTTCCTCTCAATCTACTCTCATACCCTGCTAGCTCTCACCATCTTCGAAGGTGTGTGAGGTCTTGGGTCTGAGAACGGGGATAATTCAAGTTGTGTTTGTTAAGTGTTTTGCTTAGTGCATGAAGTTTCCATCTTCATTGCACTAGCTAGTCTTGAAGGAACACAAAGAATTGTATTGTACAATGTCTCTCTTGATGGGAGAAACCATAATACAAAGCCTTTTGGAGGGGGGACCGGCTCCATGAAAATCCGGTCCTCAACTGTTGTCAATAGCTTAATTGCTCTCTCTTTTGAAAGTATTGTCGATGCTATCTAACTAGGTGTTATGCTTTTTGTTGCTCTCTCCACCCAAGCACTCTTGTAATTTCCATTAGGAATCTATTCTAATGAAATGCCCACTATGTTCATGCTAATTTCCGCTACACATAAGTTATTAGGCCATTAAATGTTACATTGGTATCAGAGCTCAAGGTTTCTCTTTTCTTGCTCAAGAAGGGAGGTCCTCAAGCTAGCTACAAATGGTTGGTATTATTAATTGCCTATGAGTAAGTAGAATAGGGATTTTTTAGCCTTGTAGTGCGCCTTCCTTCGTGCAGTTAACGGGGCATCACCGTCGAGACCTATGGTCTTAATAGTGGAGTCCTACGGGGCTTGCCTACGGCTTAACCACTATTGAGCTATTAGAAGCTTGACAGGAGCCGGTGATGTTTTGGTGTCGAAAGACCCTCTCTTCTATTCCTTGCAATTAATGGTATTCGAGCCGCGGGTACAGTAGCTTGAGTGCTTTTTCTAAAGGGGTAAAGAGGAGTAGCAACTAGGGCTTGAAGTGCCAAAGTACACCTAAAAAGTTTACACCTAAAAGTTGTTAGAATGGCTGACAATAGTAAAGAGAGTGAAATTAATGTTGATAACTTTGATTTTGCTCATGAGCAAGCTACTAATGATGCTTCAATGCTTGTTAACTATCTTGTTTCTAGGCTTCAACAAGCCATGGGCAATCCATCTCTACAAAGTGAAGTGCAACGGCAACTCCGTGCTCACGGGATTCTCCAAGCTCATCACCATGACGAGAGAACACCTAGGAAGACTCCTTGTGAGACTACCAAAAGAGGTCTCTCTCCGATTCGGGAAGAAGAAGAGAATCCATATGAAGGGCTCAAGAATTTACTTCTTGATGATGCATCTCCTTCCCAAAGGAGAACTCAAGAGCCTCCACCGAAGGAACGAGAAAGAAGCGAGTCTCCCGCCACCTCGGTGGAGATGGCTCCACGAAGACGGCGGGCTAAACGCTCTCCATCACCACCAAAGCAGAGAAGACCATCACACTCTTCTCCACGCCATAATTCAAAGAGGGATGATAAAAAGCAAGAGAAGAAAAAGGCGAGAAAGAGGACACCCTCTTCTCCATCTTCTTCATCCTCTTCCTCTTATGAAAGCTATGGTGAAGACGACAAAGATCAAGACAAGAAAAAGGCGAGAAAGAGGTCACCCTCTTCTCCACCTTCTTCAAATTCTTCACCTTCTGAAGAAAGTGATGGTGCAACCTTTGAACCATCAAAAAGAAGAGGTCATAGGAAATCCTATGCCGCATGGAAGAGGTCGTCCAAGTTGAAGAAATTCAAAGAGGGAGGGAAGAGCATCTCTTTCCTTACCTATGATGGTACCTTTGGTGCTACGAACAAAGTCTTGGCCTTTATCCAACAATTCGATGCGGCGTTTGGAGGTGATGGCTTCACGGAGTCCTCTAAGCTACGCCATGTAGCTATGCACTTTCAAAAGTCCGCCAGACAATGGTGGTCTAGCCTACGAGCCAACGGTGAAGCTCCACGAACATGGAAAGCTTGAAGAGCTTCCATTATGAAGTAGTTTTTGGCCACCGATGCCAAAGACAAAGTACTCACCGAATGGCGAAGCTTAAAGCTCTCTCCCAATGAATCTATCTACAAATATGTAGACAAGTTTTGGGACCTACAACTCAAAGCCACTGTCTTCAAAAAGTTGGATTTTGGAGAGCAAAAGCAACAATTTTATGCGGGCTTAACCGAAGAAATGGCGGAGTATGTCAACTCCCAAAGACCACGTACCATATCGGCGGTAATACACCACACTATGGTCGCCTCTCGAATCAATTTCCAAATGGGGGCAAAAAGAAATAATAAGCCCCCGGAAAATAAGGGTTCCAATGAGCCTAAGGGGAAGGACAATGTCCAAAAGTCTCCTAAGGGCAACTCCAACAAAGCTAAAGAGAAGGGAGTTTACAAAGGTAAGAATAAACTCTCTCTTGAAGAGCTTGAGCGTTATCGTAAGGATAACCGGTGTTTCAAGTGCGGCGAACAAGGGCATGCGTACCACGCTTGTCCCCAAAAGAACAACCGCCAAGATCCTCCTAGAGCTTCCTTGGTTGACATCCAAGAGGAGGAGACTCACCAAACTTACCACAAAGGATCTCCTCTATGCCATGCTTGGGGAAAGGTAAGAGAACATGATTCTTTTATTCTCTTTGACCCTAGTTCTACTCACAATTTTATATCTATAGAGTTGGCCACCAAGCTAGGAATACAATCCTACGAGATGGGAGATGTCCTACCCGCAGACAGTGCCTTCAAGGGGCAAGAAGCTTCAGTCACTCCCTTAATCGGGAAATTGAGGCTTCATGTCCAAGGCTATGTGGACAAAGAGGACTTCTTTATCTCTCCTCTCAAGCATGAGGATGTAATCCTAGGGGCACCATGGTTTGACCGCCTGGCTGCCGATGTTAAATTTCCTGAAAGGAGAATCTCCTTTAAGTTCAGGGAAAAAGACATGTATATAGATGGTAAGGAAATGGGTAACACCATCCCCATTGTACATACACCAGCTTTCAACAAGTCAATAAAGAGCTCTATTTCCGTGTACATGATTTTTGTTAAAGACTCTCAAAATGAACCTAATGCTTTAGCAAAAGAAAATAAAAGCAACCAAAAGGAATTAGAGTTATCCAACTTTCTCCAGGGGTTTTAAGATGTTTTTATTGACGACATACCTTGTGAGCTACCTCCTAAACGAGGTAATGATGACCATGCAATTGAACTTCTTCCAGGAAGTTCACCGCCTAATAAACCTCCTTATAGAGTTTCTCAAGCTCAACAAGAGGAGATTATGCGGCAAGTGCATGAGTTAGTTGAGAAGGGTATGGTTAGGCCAAGCTTATCTCCATTTTGCTCACCTATGCTATTAGTGCAAAAGAAAGACGGCACATATCGTATGTGTGTCGACTATAGAGCACTAAATAGGATCACTATCAAGAATAGGTTTCCCGTTCCACGGGTAGAAGACCTATTTGATAAGCTACAAGGATCGACCTACTTCAGTAGGGTTGACCTAAAAAGTGGCTATCATCAAATAAGGATAGTTGATCAAGACATTGTAAAGACTGCATTTCGTACTACATTTGATCTTTACGAATACATTGTCATGCCTTTTGGCTTGACCAATGCACCAGCCACATTCAACCACTTGATGGAGAAGCTGTTCAGGCCTCATCGAACCTTCACTGGAGTGTTCTTTGATGATATTATCATCTACTCTAATTCATTGGAGGAACACAAGCAACATCTCCAAGTAATATTTCAAGTTTTAAGAGAGAATAAACTTTATGTTAATCGAAAGAAAAGTGAATTTTTCTTGCAAGAGATTCAGTATTTAGGTCACATTATCTCTCAAGATGGCATCCAAATGGATCCATCCAAGTTAGAGGTAATAAAAGGATGGCCTAAACCAAGGAATTTGCATGAACTAAGAAGCTTCATAGGTATGTGTGCATACTATAGACGCTTCATAGAAAAGTTCTCACAAATTGCGGGACCATTACATGACCTAACAAAGAAAAGCGTTAGGTATACATGGTCTGCTAAGGAGAACAATGCTTTCGAAAAGCTTAAAGAAAAGCTTATCTCTCAACCTGTGCTTACACTACCGGATCTCTCAAAACCATTTGAGGTCCAATGCGATGCTTGTGGTGATTGCCTTGGAGCTGTTTTGCTCCAAGAAGGGCACGCTATAGGCTATGAGAGTCGAAGGCTCGACCCTATTGAGCAAGCTCTAGGCATATACGAAAAGGAACTCCTTGCAGTTCTACATACCTTAGACTCATGGAAGCACTATTTATTGGGGACTCCTTTCATTCTGCGAACGGATCACCAAAGTCTTAAGTACTTCATGACACAGACCAAGCTCTTCGACAAACAAATGAGGTGGGCAAATTTCCTTTCGCAATTTCATTTTCATATTGCTCACATTGCTGGCAAGCATAATCAAGTAGCTGATGCACTCTCAAGACGGCCGAGAGTGAATGCGGTGACGGGAGCAAAGCGAACCCCGAACCCCGATGGCCTCTAAAACACCGGGGACCGAATGGCGCGCCTCGAGCCTGTCATGGTAAAGCAAACAGGGGGCACCACCTAGCTTCAGTGGCTAGGACGCAAACAACACAGCACCATAACAAAGTTTTCATCCAAGAGAGATGGATGCTTGGGAGTAATGATGAAAAGGAAGGGGAATGAGATCAAGTGAGAGAGAGAGAGAGAGAGAGAGTGAGGGAGGGAGTATAGCGGCTTAGTACTTAGGCATCACAAAAGGATGGCGAATCCGCACACCCTTCACATATACACAAGCTCACTCCAAAACACAAGACTAGGTGGCGATTCCGCCCACCTCACATGGGCAAAACATTGCAAGAAAACATACTCACAAAACCTCAAGCTTTATTTAGAGAATTAGGCGATGAAATGGGGAGCATAGGGTTGACCATCATCCTTCATTTAGTTGCCCTTCATCTTCCATAGCCAAGGGTGTAGAGGTCATGCTCAAGACAAGCATGGTGATTGCGGTGATGGTGATGGTGTGGGTGTGTGTGTGTGCACTAGGCACACACAGTGCATAGTGTGTTCTTTGGTGATGTTGTGTGTGTTTAGTGTGATTGTGACCCCTCTTTATATAGAAGAGGAGGGGGGAGAAATTCTAGAATTTAGAAATGAAGAAATCATTATCTACATAAGCCATGTGACTGTGGGCCCCACTTGTCTGGCTGTGTGTATATGTGCCAAAACAACAGTCTTATGAGAGAGACTAAGAGAGAGAGATGGATTGATGAAAAAAGTGAGAAGTGACATGGAGAATAAAGTAATTACAAGAGGGGAGAGAGGGGAGTGTGTTCAGAGGTGAATCTGTGTGCAGATGTGTGTGAACACAAGAAAAATCAGGTAACCACCGGGTGGGGATGGGTCTGTGGGCACCTTTTTCAGTGAAACTGAGTGTGTGTGAGTGTGGGGGAGGTTATTTAGCTACAAGACAAGAGACATGGCGCCCTTTAGAGAGAGAGGGGGGTATTTGGGTCATGGGATATGATAGGAGAGAGAAAGGGGGGTGGGGTATACTATTTTGGAAGATAGGATAAGTTGCATGTGAGTTAGGGTGCATTATTGGTGAGTTAGAATGCATTATTGGTGAGAGGTGGGGTAGCTTGAGGGGAGAGAGAAAGGAGAAAGGACAAGAGGAAGAGAGAGGGGGTTGACCTTTTGAGTGGAGGAGAGGAAAAGGGACACACGGCGGGGCAACAGTGAAGAAAAAGGAGGCAAGGAGGGGATGGGCTGCCCCGCAGGCATGAGGTGGCCTATTTTACCTTTCTCATATATTTACATAATCATACTTTATTTTTTTTCTTACTTTTCCAATGCCTTTTATCACTCCCTCCCTAAGAGGAGGTTTCCATGGGGTGGGGACGAGAGAAGAGGGGTATGGGAGCTTGGCTTGTGAAAAGCCCCCATCATTAGCCCTTTCCTTTTGGCTAGAGGCATTCATGTCTCTAGCTCTGTTTCTTCTTGCGCTTAGCTGTAGGATCCGATATCGAGTTGCCTTATGAACTAGCCATCCCATTTGGCCATTGGTGAGATTTCTAGGATATTCATGAATCTGTAACAGGTCCGGGTGATAGCTTGGTCCTTGGAATAGTGTCGGTTGATTAAAGGGGAAGCCCATGGCTTCCAGAACTTTGTGCCAGTGTCCTCCTGGATCCCAAGTGAAAAATAGGATCATTGTCTGCAGTGTCCGAACAATAAAATTTGCATGACAAATTGGACCAAATTTGTAACCACCAGTAGCGAGAGGGGAAATGAGCATCTTGGCTCCTGCAAAGACAGAATTGAAAATTATGATTCCCAAGAGTGTACCAAGAATCCACCATATATGGCCGCCTTGTTGGTGTGGTGAGCTCAAGTTATCTTCAGAATCCTGCTTACTGCCATGACTAGAAAAAATTGCAAGCATATCATGCTTCTTTTGGGTGTGCTCAAACATGTCAGCTTCCTTTACTGATGCTAATAGCAAGCCACCTACCTTGCGGCTTAAATACAAGCGTAATCCACTTACCTTTCTCCAAAGAGAGGATGCACTATTTGTAAAAAATTGTACCAAATTGCGAAGGAGGTCTTCATTCTTGCATTCTATCAGGCTTTTGTCTATCCATGGCTCCTTTGCTCTTATCTCCATGCTGATCTTCTCTCTATATGTTATAGCGGCTAGCCATAGGGATAGGTCTGATGCATCCCATGCAAACACAATGCTGTGTTGTGGAGGAGTTTGGAACATCCTTAAAAGGTTGGCAGCATATTGATCATCAAACTTACTCTGAACACCCTCACATAAACTGGAGGCATTACCCATCTCCAAGTTTATAACACCCTTCAGTAGACTAGAGGCATTACCCATCTCTAAGTCTATAACACTACACAATAAAGTCTTGCTCGGCTGCCAAGCCTTTGGAGAAATATCCAACTCCAAACCTTCAGTCATACTTACCTCTTCGTTATGGTCCTCATGTGAAACTGCATTGATGCAAGATTCCTTTAGCTTGCTACACTGTCCTGGGTCCATGCTGGTGCACAGGCTTCCGTTTTCAAAGCCCTCCCCTTTGCTTGATATGTTGCCCACCTTCTGCAAAGCCTTGCTAGCAGGCTAGTCTTCCTCTTCTCTTGTATCTTTCATGCCCTTTGCATTCCTCTTACTCTGACGAGGCCTAATCAAGACTTTACACCTTCTTACCCTTACTGCCCAATGCTGTCGATTGATCGCTTTGGTGCCTATTTCATTCAAGGTTAAAGATGTACTCACATTTGTAACACAATTTTCTTGACTTACCTCCCCCACCTGGGTAGCATCTTTTGATTCTTTAACCTCTTGTTCCACTGCTTCAGTTCTTTGAATAAACTTCTCGCTTGATCCTTCTTCGGTTACCTTCATCTTGACCTCTTCTGCAAGACCAATGATACTTGGTGTGCGGGTACCAATTGATGGTGGGCGTAGGATGATTGTAAGTGGTGATTGTGGCGGACATAGAATTTGTATTGGTGGGGCTGGTACTCGGGATGGGGATGTTCTTTCTCTAGGGGGTGACAATTGGTTCCTCCTACCTCCTCTATTATAGTTTTGTTGTGGTTTGGGACAGTAGTACATACCGTGAACATATTCTCCGCAGTTGTAGCAGTGATACTCCCTGTTTTGTCGTCGTGCTCTTCCAGGGTCTTGATCTCTTTCTTGACTCCTCCCTTGCTGTATTAAGTGGACAGACAAATTCTGCAGTTGGTCAGTAATATGGGCCAACATATCTTGTTGGTCATCTCTTACCCCAAGAGCCGGTGGTGGTGGTGGAATGGTGGTTGTCGTAGTTGCTGGTCAACGCAATGTTCCTAATTCTGTTGACTTGGTTTCTTTGGCTTTCATTCGCAGCTTCTTCTCCTTGAGGCGAGCAATCTCAACGGCTAACTCGTACATAGCCGGGAATCTACCTTTTACCTTCTCCTTGAGAAGCGGCCATAAGCCATGCATGAACCGATCTTTTTTTAGGAAATTGGGTGCAGCTTCCCCCCTTGCCAGTGACTCAACCCACCGTTCCCACAAATCCACAAATTTGGACTCATAGGTGGCATATTCTAAAAGACCCTCCTGCTTCAAGTCTCTCAACTTGTCCCACAACTTTTCTGAAGTGGTACCTCCCCCAAAGCGCCTCTTAAAAGCGGTTTTAAGGGTTCCCAGTCATCCTTGGTTGCTTGTGGAAGTGCATTGTACCATGATCTAGCTTCTAGCTTCATGAGATGCTTAAAGATTCTAACCCGGGATTCATCCGTATCTTTGTTGCTCACTACACATGCTACTTCAAAGTCATCTAGGAAGTCTGTTACCAAATCCTCCCCCTTCTTTCCTTTAAATGTTGGAAATGCTACACTTGCCATGATTACTGAGAGAGAGCTAGAAAGACACACTTCTTAGCTTGCAAAAGTTTTTGTTCTTCTTTACAAGGAGGCGTGTATACCCTCTTATACTAGGACATAGATTAAAACTTCAAACGGTACATTGCCTTGTACCAAAGGTAAGACAAATGGTTGATCTGATGCCAGAACCTCAAAAAGACCGCTCCCCACCCAGCATGGTGTCAATGACATGCTGGTAGTGAGCCTTCAAATCCAGTATTACCTTGATTGAGCGTACTCGTGTTGGTATGTGTGATCTGTCTTGAGGTAGGTTGTACTGATTCATGTGAAGCTTAGAGGTGCTTAGTCACTGTCCAAGCTTGTGGGAGAGGGTGGTGTTCTTTCCTGAAACAAACTCAGTAGATCCCTAGTTTCTCTAGTGAGAGTGTGAGCCAATGATTCCGTTATCTGTGCTGCAGCATCAGGTGCGACTTGAAAACTGACTGTGATAATTACCTCGGTGACTTGAGTTACCCGATTCTCAAAGTAGAATAGTGTTGATTCTCTATTGTGTAGAGCTCCTTCCATTTTGTTGTTGTGGGTTGGTTGTAGGTTGCGGACATGGTTTCGACCTTCTCCTTCTTCTTCTTGGCACTTGGCCTATGTATATCCACTGGGTTTGGCGTGTTGGTTGACTCTCCCACTGCAAATCGATTACCGTTACGCCTGGCACTCGAGCTTCGATGGAGATGCGGAGTTCGTCTAGTTGTGCTTGGAGCTCTTCTTCTTCTGTCGTCCAATTAGCAAATCCTGCTAGCCATCATCCATTCACAATAGTTTAAGGGTTTCAGTCTTGTAAACTGAAGGGTTTCATGAAAAGATCCTCCGTGGGGGCACCAAATGACGGGAGCAAAGCGAACCCCGAACCCCAACGGCCTCTAAAACACCGGGGACCGAATGGCGCGCCTCGAGGCCGTCATGGTAAAGCAAACAGGGGGCACCACCTAGCTTCAGCGGCTAGGACGCAAACAACACACCACCATAACAAAGTTTTCATCCAAGAGAGATGGATGCTTGGGAGTAATGATGAAAAGGAAGGGGAATGAGATCAAGTGAGAGAGAGAGAGAGAGAGAGAGAGAGAGAGTGAGACAGGGGGTAAACACAAGACTAGGTGGCGATTCCGCACACCTCACATGGGCAAAACATTGCAAGAAAACATACTCACAAAACCTCAAGCTTTATTTAGAGAATTAGGCGATGAAATGGGGAGCATAGGGTAGGGGAATGAGAAGGGAGAGAGTGGTAGAGCACATGGTGGATAGGTGGGAGTTGATGGCGAAGACTCGCACGAGGATTATGACCATCATCCTTCATTTAGTTGCCCTTCATCTTCCATAGCCAAGGGTGTAGAGGTCATGCTCAAGACAAGCATGGTGATTGCGGTGATGGTGATGGTGTGGGTGTGTGTGTGTGTACTAGGCACACACAATGCATAGTGTGTTCTTTGGTGATGTTGTGTGTGTTTAGTGTGATGGTGGCCCCTCTTTATATAGGGGAGGAGGGGGGAGAAATTCTAGAATTTAGAAATGAAGAAATCATTATCTACATAGGCCATGTGACTGTAAGCCCCAGTTGTCTGGCTGTGTGTATATGTGCCAAAACAGCAGTTGTTGAGAGGCACATGTTAGAAACTGACTCTGAATAGCTAAGTTGGATTTTGAATTATCGGATATTTACTGAGCTGTATTTTGCCAAGTCGGATGTAACTGTATTTCAGTTGCAGTCTGTTGAATGTCTTGTGACTGGGTAGTTAAGTCGGATTTATCTATATAAGTGGGGAATGTATCTGCGCACGAGGTATCTGTTCTCTGATATGAATGTGATGATGATGGTGCAGTGCAGCAACTATTCAGTGTATTGTATCTGCTTACTCTGATATTCTTTGAGTAGTTATGTTTACTGTGTCTGAATTGTTGTTGATGAAGTATGGTGGAGTAGATGGTTATTCTTGCTGTGTATGATGTTCATGTGTTGACCTAACCCACAACACATTTGGCGATCCCGCTGGGTTAACGTTTATTTTCAAGTAATGATGCATGTCAGAAGGAGACAGGAGAGTAGGAAGAGTGTACTACACAAGGGCTCAAGCACAGGCTGGAAACATTGATCCATTTAACTATGATCATGACAATCAGCAATCACCCGATGCTCAGAGGCAGCAACCTGTAGACCAAGGAGGGGTAGGATCAGGAGCAGCAGGAGAAAAGAGAGTGAGGCAATTTATTGGAGGTTTATTCCTGGCAAGAAGAACCACCAGGAGAAGGATCCAGTTTGACCCACTTCAGGGGGCTACCAGGCAAAGACCTAGGAGACCACCACAACCCATCCCAATGGCTCAACCACCACCCAACCCAAAGGTCAAGGCAGCCAAGTTTAGAGCAGGGAGTAAGGAAGATGCTGACTGTCATGTGGCACAATTTGAAACTAAGTGGCAGGCAAGTGGCTATCAGGTGATGTATGCTGATGGAGTTAAGATGGAACAGTTTGCTGCCACATTGGAAGGAAAGGCCATGAGTTGGTTTAGCCAATATGGTATTGCACATTTTGCTACTTATAATGCTTTGAAGCAGGCATTTCTGCAGAGATTTAGAAAGGCCATGAGTTGGTTTAGCCAATATGGTATTGCACATTTTGCTACTTATAATGCTTTGAAGCAGGCATTTCTGCAGAGATTTAGAAAGGAGAAGACTCCGACTGATGTCCTGAGAAAACTCAGAGACATTAAGCAAAATAAGATGCTGGTTGAAGACTATGCACAGAAGTTCAGAATTTTAGTAGAAAGATTGCAAGGGAATGAAAGACCCACTAATGAAATGTTAGCAGGTTATTTTTTGAAAGGATTGAGAAGCAGCTTAAAGGGAGCAGTAGCTAGCATTGATATTGCTGGAGGTCTAGATGACCTTGTTACTGCTGCTGCAAGGGTGGAGAAGAGACTTGGCATGACCAAGGCAAAAGGAAAAGAAGACAGTGACTCAGATTCAGATGAAGCATCTGAAGACACAGATTCCAGTGGGAACTCAGATTCAGACTCACCATCAGACAGTGATGAGGAAACAGAAAAAAGAAAGAAGAAACAGATCAGTAAGAAGAAGAAAGTCAAGCAAAAGCAGAGCATTGAGCAAGATTTGGTAGGCAAACTTAAAAAGTTTGGTTATTCTGTTGTAGCACCTAAAGAAAAAGTGTATTGTCACATTTGTGAAAGGGATGGACATAGCACTGCTAGCTGTTGGTATAATCCAAAGAATATAGGGCAGACAGCACCTAACATAGGAAGAGGAAGACCAGAAATTGGAGCAAATCAAGCAGTACCATTTAGGGGAAGACCACCATTTCAGAGGGCAAGACCTCCTAGACCTCCTTGGAGAGAGCAGGAGAACAATAATAATAGGAGACCCTGTGTGTACTGTGGTGCACCAGATCACTGGGTAGGTCCCAATTGTGCTTTATGGGTGAAGCATAGGGAAGAAAGGGGAATGCCCATTGTGAGATATAATCAGCCCAATCAACCTGGAAATCAGCAACAGCAGCAACAGCAACAGCAGCAGCAACAAAATCAGCCAGCAGCTCAGGCAAATGTAATCTTGTTTGATGTGTTTTCTCAGGATGAGCAGATTCAAGATACTGACCAAGAACAGGAGCAACAAGGGAATGAAGAGGAACATCAATGGGCTTGTGACTGTAACCAATGTGTGCAGGAGGATCATGTTGAAGTTCTGGCAGTGACTAGGTCTAAGGATAAAGCACCTTTGGATTGGAAGGAGCAAAAAGGGGTAAGAGATCAAGTTACAAAAAGGATTGCTAAACATCAGGCAAAGCAGGTGGATATTGAGGATGACCCAAATGAGAAGCAAGAGCAGAATAATGGGAGTAAGGAGGTGGAGAATAAACAGGATAAGGACTGGTTTGAAATACTTATTAGCTCACCTCTTCAATTATCTTTGGATCAGTTGTTGCAATTGGTTCCAGCTTTCAAAGACAGATTGTTCAGAAAGCTGTAGAACCTGAATGGACTTGGCACAATGGACAGGCAGTTGTCTCCAGTAGTAGCAAATAGAATTGATCCAGCAGATGTGGACTTTGTGGTACCAGTTATTAAGGTACATTTTCTTGGAGAAAATTTTGATGATGTGTTATTGGATGGAGGCTCTGGGGTGAATATTTTACCAGAGGCAGTGTACAAAAGAATGGAGTTGGGAGCTCTGGCTCCAGCACCTTTTCAGGTGAAAATGGCAGACCAATCTAGGGTACAACCTTTGGGAATTCTCAAAGCACAGGAAATTCAGGTGTCAGGATTATCCTTTTTTGTTAATTTTGTGGTACTCAGAATGTCAGACTCAGCAGCTGCATATGAAATGCTGTTAGGAAGACCTTGGTTCAGATTGGCTAAAGTAAGACAGGACTGGGGAGAAAATGTTGTCATATTGAAGAAAGGGAAGAAGAAAGTAACCATACCTATGAGGGGAAGGAAGATGGTTCCATTAAGTGAGAAACCACTGTTTGCTCAGACTATTAATTTTGCAGATGAGGTCACAGATGACCAAGAGGAAGAGTTCTTGAAGGCCAATCCAACTGTTGTACCTGTGTTTGAAGTAGATGTGGAAAGCATGTTACAGCAAGGTAAGGAACAGGATGAGCCAGATACAGGTTTAGCACCAGGACAGACAGTGCAGGGTAAGGAACTGTTACAGTTGGTGGACCAGAAATATGCTATGTCTGATAAGGAACAGATTCAGCAGGAAGAAAAGGAGGCCAGGGATATGGCTGAGAAAATTTATGAAAAGAAGTTTGGGGCATCTAGCAGGGTAGAAAAGGATGAACTTCAGGAGCTGAATTTAGGAACAGAGGCAGAACCAAGAATGGTCAAAGTGAGTGCACACATTCAAGGGGAATTTCTGGCACAGCTGTTGCAATTATTGGTTGATTATAAGGATGTGTTTGCTTGGGATTATTCTCAGGTGAGAGGCATTGACCCAGCACTACATCAGCATAGGATTAATTTGAAAGAGGGTGCAAAACCAATTGTGCAGCAAAGATATAGAATGAATCCTAACTTTGCCAAACAGGTGAAGGAGGAGCTTGATAAGCTCCTGGCAGTAGGGTTCATTAAACCTGTACATGAAGTATCATGGTTGTCTCCTATACTGGTTGTGCCAAAGAAAAATGGAGCTTTAAGAGTATGTGTGGATTATAGAAAATTGAATGTAGCAACCATTACTGATCCCTTTCCTATGCCATTTTGTGATGCTGTGTTGGATGCAGTAGCTGGTCATGAAATGTACAGCTTTTTGGATGGTTTTTCTGGTTATAATCAGATTAGTGTTGCTGAGTCGGATCAGCATAAAACAGCTTTTATAACTGAATGGGGAGCCTTTGCCTACACAGTGATGAGTTTTGGGTTAACCAATGGACCACCTTCATTTAATTTTGTTGCTCATAAGGTGTTTGAACCTTACTTACAGGACTTTATGAGAGTCTTTGTGGATGATTTCTCAGTGTTTGGAAAGAAGGATAAACATCTGCTACATCTGAAGCTCTGTTTTGAAAGATGCAGACAATTCAGGATGGCTCTGAATCCTTATAAAAGTGTAATTGCTGTGAGGAGTGGAATACTTTTAGGACATGTGGTGTCAGAAGCAGGAATGGCTATAGATGTCAAGAAAATAGAAGCCATTCAAGCAGCACCAGTTCCTACCAATGTTAAAGAATTAATGAGGTTTGTTGGACAGACAAAGTGGCACTCCAGATATTTGAGGTATTTGTCTAATGTATGCTTGCCATTAACTCAATTAACAAAGAAGGATGTGGCATTTGTATGGGATGAACCTCAACAGAAATCATTTCAGATGTTGAAGAAAATGATATCAGTAGCACCAATTTTGCAGCCACCTGATTGGTCATTGCCTTTTCATGTGTTTGTTGATGCCTCGGATATAGCAATAGGAGCTGTACTGATGCAGGAGAAGGAGAAGGGATGGTTCAGACCTGTGTATTATGCAAGCAGGGTTCTCACAGGTGCAGAAAGAAACTATCCTGTGACAGAAAGAGAAGCTTTAGGGATGGTATATGCATTGAATAAGTTCAGGCATTACTTGTTGGGGAACAAGATAGTTTTTCATGTTGATCATCAGGCCTTGTTGTATTTGATCAAGAAGCCACTTCTTACTGGAAGGCTTGCAAGATGGATGTTGTTGTTGCAGGAGTTTGACTTTCAGATTGAGCATACTCCTGGGAAGGAGCATGTAATTGCAGATTATCTAAGCAGGATTGAAACAGGTGAAGCACCTACTGGGGTAGATGATGCACTTCCTGATGCTCAGCTGTTTGATGTGCAGACTGCTGTGACTGATTCTTGGTATGATCAGTTGCTGATGTTTTTGACTGATGGAACTATACCAAGGGAGTTCAATGCTGATCAGAGAAGAAAATTTGCACTGAAAACCAGACCCTATTTAGTTGTTGCAGGGACACTATGTAAGAAAGGAATTGATCAAGTGATAAGAAGATGTGTGTCAGAATTTGAGCAAAGTGCAGTCCTGTAGGAAGCACATTCAGGCACAGCAGGAGGGCATTTCTCTGGAGATATTACAGGGAAGAAGATTTTGCAGGCTGGATTATGGTGGCCCACAGTTTTAAAGGATGCACATGATCATGCAAAAAGATGTGTAATTTGTCAGAAAACAGGTCAACCTGATTCAAATAGGGATAGGATGGGGGATCATCCTATTTTGCCTTTGGAACCTTTTCAAAAGTGGGGTTTGGACTTTGTAGGACCTGTCAAACCAACTTCCAAGAGGGGATGCAGATACATTTTAGTGGCTACAGATTATTACACTAAGTGGGTAGAAGCAATAGCATTGAAGGATAATAAAGCTTCAAGTGTGGCCAGATTCCTTTATCATAACATTATGACCAGGTTTGGGTGTCCAGTGGAGCTGGTAAGTGACAGAGGAACTCATTTTTTGAATGAAGTAATTTCAGAGCTAACAAGGACACATATGATTATGCACAAGAAGTCTACAGCATATCATCCACAGGCTAATGGTCAGGCTGAGAGCTCCAATAAAACATTGATAAGGATTTTGAAAAAGATTGTGATAGAGAATCAGAAGGATTGGGATGATAAGTTGGATTCTGCCTTATGGTCCTTCGGAACAGCTTTCAAAGTCACTACTGGTATGACACCATTCAAGCTGGTGTATGGGCTGGAAGCTGTGGTGCCTATGGAGTTTGTGGTACCAAGTTTAAGAGTCTCAGCAGAGAAGCAGTCTCCAAAGTTGTCAGTACTACACAGGAACAAATATCTGATGCAGCTGGAGGAGGATAGGTTGGTAAGCTCTTACATTACTGAAGTCATACAAAGAAGAAGACAAGCATGGGTGACCAAGAATGTGAAGTTCAAGATCTTTCAGGTTGGAGATTGGGTAATGTTGTACAACTCTAAGCTGGGACCACATCCTGGTAAATTGTCATTGAGATATCAGGGACCATATCAGATTGTGCAGGATAAAGGACAAGGGACATTCATCATAGCTGATGTGTTTGGTACAAGAGTGGAAAAGGCAGTTAATGGTTTCAGGCTGAAGAAATTTCAGGGAAAGCCACCTCATTTGGACTGGCCAAGTGTAGCCTGTATGACTGTAATACCCCTACAGCCAGGAGATTCAGAATCAGCAAAAGGAAAAGGAAAAATGATGGCTTGCATGGATTTTAGGAGGTCTTTTCATAGTATCCCATATAATTCACAGGTTGGAGGAAGCAGGCAGTTCCAAAGTGCACATCCGATTCAGCATTGCAGATGTTGGAAGAGTACCTGTGTCGGAACTGACCAAGTCGGAATTTTTAATAAAAAATTATTAGGCCCGATTAATAGCCTCGGGGAGCGTGCTGAAAAGAAGTTTCGTAGCACTTCAAGGATACCGGGTGGAGATATGTGTGCATGGTGCAGCGAGTATAATCATACATGCAACAAAAGTTCAGTACGTCCAGTTCACATGCAGCAGCGCAGAGGATTCGGGTTTTCGCTTGAGGAAGCCTTATTCAGTCCTGCCATGCCGAAAGCAAAGCAATTAATGGCCATGCAACCACAGCCTGATGAGGAGCAGACCGAAGGTTCGGGGCGACGTTTGAGAAGCAAAGCTTTGCCTATGCGGCTTGACATTAGCAGTGCAGACGAAAACAGTGACTCTGCAGAAGAGGAAACGCCAACGCCGACTCCTGTGTCAGAAGGTAAGGTGATGCAAGCATTAATGGAACCTTTTATGGACTTCAAAGTTGACATAGATTGTCAGGCAGAGCGCAACGCCATATGGTTGCAGCAGGTAGGATTGTATGAGTTTGCGATTCTGCCTTGGGAAGAATGTAGAAACAATGTGTATGCAAAGTCTCAGTTGGAAATACTTAGGAAGACTAAGGGGAGAGTGTCACCGCATGTGGTACTCAGTGTGGAGTTGGTGTCTGAGGTGTTCAAGCTGCCTTTGCATCCTAATACACCTATTCCAAAGTGTTCAGAGGAAGCACTGAAAAAGGAGTTTGGTCCAAGAGAAGGAGGCAGGCAGTATTACATGTTAAAGAATGTGGCATATGCTAGGAGAGAGCAGCTTAAGTGGTACTTAGAGAGGCTATGCTTTATTGTGAAGTTTGACTATATGTCAAAAGAAAACTTTGCTCCATTGAGCTATGCAGAGCAAGGAGGAGAAGTGAGCTGGGCTCACTGGGTGTATGAAAAGTTGGCAGCAGAGATTCATTCTTCAGACAAAAGGAAGACACAGGTAAATAGTAGGTTATGTGGTTACTTGTCAGCATTGTTCTTTTTTGCGCAGAGAGTACAGAATGGTGAAGCAAGGTGGCCTGTGAAAGCAGAAAAACTGGTGCAGGAGAAGCAGCAGCCAGTTCAGATTGAGCAGCCTATCATGGTGCATTCTGAAAAGATAGGATTTGTGAAGTTTAATGCTAAGCATATGGAGGCTTATGAGGATTGGTGAAAGCCAAATATACTCCAGGAGAGGCCTTTGAAGAAATCACAGCAAAAATGCAGTTTGCAGATTTTGGCACAATGGATGTTGATTCACCAATGCAGGTAAAAGCAGAGGAAACACCAATAAAGCTTGGTAAGGCTTTCACATTATCCAACAAGAGGAAGAAGTCTGAACCAGTCAGCAGAGTGTTTTCCAGGTTAGACTTTAGTGCTGAGGAAGTCTCTGGAGTATCAGTAGATACTGGGAAATTGGACAGTGATAAAGTAGTTCAGATGCTGCAGCAGGTGCAGGAATTTGTGAGGCAGCAGAATAATATGCTGAAGGTTCAGAGTATGCAAGCTGAAAGGTATGCAGAAAAGTTGATGGAGTTTAAAGGACAGGTGTCACAGGTGAAAGAGTTTGAAGAGCAGATAGCTATGATGAAAGTAAAGTATGAGTAGGATATGGAGGAAACAGAAGATGGAGTTAGCAAAAGTGAAGAGATCATCGGGGGAGTTTAAGCAATGGACTGAGAAAGTGGAGGCAGCGGTTGCTTTGGAGTTGGAAGACATGGCAAAGAGGAATGCAGAGTTACAGGTCACTGTGGAGATGCAGAGGTTGAGATTGGAACCTTTGCAGGTACTAGAGCAACAAATGTTGGCACAGGAGGAAATTAGCTTGAGTGCAGTATTAATGAAAGAAGGAGAAGTGTCTATCCTCAAGCAGCAGTTAGCTTTGGTTGCACAGGAGATGTGGCAAAAGACCAAGGAGAGAATGAGATTTGTCATTAAGTATCCATATGAGGTGATAAAGGCAGGGTTAGTGCATGAGGTAGAAGCACAATTGTTGAAGGAAGTGGAGGAATTGCAAAAGGAGAGAGACTGTTTGAAGCAGCACGTTCAGCAGATGGAAGAGAATCAGAGACAGCAGCTTGCAGAGGCAGAAAAGAAAGAGGAGAATTTTACTAATAGTTTTTTGATGCAGGATGTAGCTGAGGAGAAAGTTGCAGAAGAGCAGATTGATATTGTGATTGCAGATATAGCACAAGAGGTGGAAATGGGAAAAGCTGATGCAGCAGAGTCAGATGCAGTAAAGGAAGCAGAGCTGGTGGATCATAAAGTGAATGTTGAGGACCAGAGTAAGGAAGAAGCTGTGCAGCAGAGAGTGGATTCCTGATCAAGGGATATGTGGATCCGGGTCAGATTTCTGCGAAATCTACCACCGGGACGTGCCATGTGTTGAGAGGCACATGTTAGAAACTGACTCTGAATAGCTAAGTCGGATTTTGAATTATCGGATATTTACTGAGCTGTATTTTGCCAAGTCGGATGTAACTGTATTTCAGTTGCAGTCTGCTGAATGTCTTGTGACTGGGTAGTTAAGTCGGATTTATCTATATAAGTGGGGAATGTATCTGCGCACGAGGTATCTGTTCTCTGATATGAATGTGATGATGATGGTGCAGTGCAGCAACTATTCAGTGTATTGTATCTGCTTACTCTGATATTCTTTGAGTAGTTATGTTTACTGTGTCTGAATTGTTGTTGATGAAGTATGGTGGAGTAGATGGTTATTCTTGCTGTGTATGATGTTCATGTGTTGACCTAACCCACAACAGCAGTCTTATGAGAGAGACTAAGAGAGAGAGATGGGTTAATGAAAAAAAGTGAGAGGTGACATGGAGAATAAAGTAATTACAAGAGGGGAGAGAGGGGAGTGTGTTCAAAGGTGAATCTGTGTGCAGATGTGTGTGAACACAAGAAAAATCAGGTAACCACCGGGTGGGGATGGGTCTGTGGGCACCTTTTTCAGTGAAACTGAGTGTGTGTGAGTGTGGGGGAGGTTATTTAGCTACAAGACAAGAGACATGGCGCCCTTTAGAGAGAGAGGGGGGTATTTGGGTCATGGGATATGATAGGAGAGAGAAAGGGGGGTGGGGTATACTATTTTGGAAGATAGGATAAGTTGCATGTGAGTTAGGGTGCATTATTGGTGAGTTAGAATGCATTATTGGTGAGAGGTGGGGTAGCTTGAGGGGAGAGAGAAAGGAGAAAGGACAAGAGGAAGAGAGAGGGGGTTGACCTTTTGAGTGGAGGAGAGGAAAAGGGACACACGGTGGGGCAACAGTGAAGAAAAAGGAGGCAAGGTGGGGATGGGCTGCCCCGCAGGCATGAGGTGGCCTATTTTACCTTTCTCATATATTTACATAATCATACTTTATTTTTTTTCTTACTTTTCCAATGCCTTTTATCACTCCCTCCCTAAGAGGAGGTTTCCATGGGGTGGGGACGAGAGAAGAGGGGTATGGGAGCTTGGCTTGTGAAAAGCCCCCATCAGCGGTTTCCATAGCAGCTCACAATGATCTATCTTCAATGATAGATGAGTATGCTATTGATCCCGATTTTAGAGATGTGATTTCAGCCCTTGCATTAGGGAAGAAAGAAGAACCATTTACTTTACAAGATGGTTATCTTCTCTATGGCAATAGACTATGCGTTACTAACTCACTACGTGAGAAAGTAATGTCTGAATCTCATGCTCCACCTTATGCGGGGCATAGAGGGATTCAGTCTACCTTAAAGGGAATTGAAACATATTTCTATTGACCTACCATGAAAGTGAGCATACAAGGGTATGTTTCCAAATGTGTGGTATGCCAAAAGACAAAATTTGATAGAGGGAAGCAACTTGGATTGCTTCAACCCTGCCAATCCCTAATTCACCATGGGAGAGCATATCCATGGATTTTATCTTTGGATTGACTAAGTCTATCCATGGGAATACGGGAATATGGACGATAGTAGACAGGTTTAGTAAACAAGCTCATTTTATACCTGTCAAAAAGACTATCAAAGCCCATCAAATGGCAACCCTCTTTATTTCACAAATTTTCAAGTACCATGGCTTGCCCATGTCCATAGTGTCGGATAGAGATCCTAGAATGACCAGTAATTTCTGGAAGGGTCTCTTTGAGAATTTAGGAACAAGGCTAAACTTCTCTTCGGCCTATCATCCACAAACTGATGGCCAAAGTGAAATAGCTAACCTAACCATTCTCGATCTACTAAAAGCCTATGTAACGGAAGTAGATCAAAGATCCCAATGGGAGAAGTACTTACCCTTAGTGGAGTATGCTTACAATAACACTATACATACTTCCACAGGAAAAGCACCTTTCGAGGTAATTGAGGGAAGATCAAAAAGTCCCTTGCTACTTAAGGTACATGGGAAGATCTTCGCTGCAGATGAGTATAGCCGAGACCTACAAGAATCTTTCCAAAAGATTAAGGATGCTATCTCTATCTCACAGCAAAGGCAAAAAGCTGCTGCTGACAAGCACAGAAGAGCCCAAGCCTTTAAAGAAAACGATTGGGTCTTGTTAAAGTTTCCCAAGGCTCGATGAAGGCACACAACGGGCAAGAATCCTACGGGTCACCAAAAGTACTATGCTAAACTAGCAAAAAGGTACTATGGTCCCTTTCAGATTCTTAGGCCAATCAATGAGATGGCCTATCAACTCAAGTTGTCCAATCATTGGCTCATACACAATGCTTTTCATGTGAGCCGATTAAAGCCTTACAAAGGAGAGCCACCTCAAGAACCAACTATTGAAGACCCACCGGAGATCGAGGACAAAGAAGAGGTGCTGCAGCCCGAGTCCATTCTCCGACATGAAGACAAGGTACTAAGAGGCGGTAAGACTATCCGCCGATATCTTATTAAGTTTAAGAATTATCCTTTTGAAGATGCTAGATGGATGCAAGGCATACAATTAAAGGATAACCTAAACCTTGTCAATGCTTACAATGCTTCCCAAGAGTAAGCAAATGTACAAAATGTTAAAAATGAACAAAATTTTTATCTTATAAGACTCTCTTTTTCTTTATTTGTGCACAAAAATGACTTAGTATGCATGCTTAGATCAAGTTTGCGGAGACGACGTCTCCCAAACACCAAGTAGAGCTTGTCACTCTACTATGGAAGACTGATAGGACTAATGTGCAGA
This sequence comes from Adiantum capillus-veneris, assembly GCF_014529385.1. Lineage (NCBI taxonomy): Eukaryota > Viridiplantae > Streptophyta > Polypodiopsida > Polypodiales > Pteridaceae > Adiantum > Adiantum capillus-veneris. Next base: position 64,366,318 of record NC_140933.1, on the reverse strand, counting down.
CATGCTTGCGGTAGCCTCAGGCTCTCAAGCGCCAAATGGACTAGTCATCCATTGTGGAATGATGTCGTAGGGTAACATAGGGATCCTCTACCCGCTAAGAAAAGGACTCATGAACATGCTTTATCTTCTCTACACCATAGTCGAGGACGACTATGATTTCAAGAGAGAGGTAATGTCATAATAATAAATATCTAATTCTCCAAAATGATTTTCTCATATTAAACTGATCATTTAATGTGGGGAAGGCCAAGGGAGAAAAATCTAGAATATTGGTTAAGCTAGCAGACCGGCCACAGTAGGGATCCAAAGGAGGGAAAATAGGGATCCAAAGGGGGGGCCATCTGCAAAAGATCCATGTGCAACAATGGGGTAAAAAGACCCTAAGGTTCAGCCCATTAAGACTTCCAAAATGCTAAGGTTCCAAAATGCTAAGGTTCCAAAATGCTAAGGTTCCAAAATTCAAAGGGTGTGTCCAAAGGTCAACCCTAGGGAAAATTGGATGCTTTGTGTGTGCCCTAAAAGTCTTTGCACATCCCTACATGGGAGGGGGTGAGCCCTAAAGGTAGGGGATGAGAGAGAAAGCCACACACACACACACACACACACACAGGCTCCCTTTACACAAAGGGAATGAGGGACACATGTCAGCTCCCTAGGCCAGATGCCCACAAGGTGTGCCCAATTTCTATTGGATGACCCTTGAAGTGGACCAATGAAAATTAAGCTAGAGTAAATCTAGTTTAATTAATTTAAAAACATTTAATAAAAGAAACCAATGAGAATTAAGTCTCCTAGAAGACTATTGGGCAGTCTCCCAAGGGGTCCAATGAGCATTCAGGAGCCCCATGGCTTGCCTGATTCCTATTGGCCAGGAGGCAAAGGGGTCCAATGAGAGTTTAGTTTAATTATTTAATTACCTAAAGCTCTCACAAAAGGGGAAAGGGGGACACATGTCAGAAGGCTATCACTTATGCTGCTTAATTGTAATTGGCTTGACTTGGGGAGGGCCAATGAGGCTTCAGGAAGAGCATTTAGCAAGAGGGCTCGCCCAAGAGAGAGAGGGGGCTGATTTTTGCAAGGCATTATCACACACACACTCACACAAGCTCATGTGTGAAGAAAGAGAAGACTATCTCTTCCCAAGCTTTAATGGAGAACTCATCACCTACTCCAAGCTTGTGAGATAGAAGCCTACATCAACACTCTCTTGGCATGTGGATGCAAATCCAACCAAGAGCCAAGCTTCAATGCATGCTCATCTCCTCTACCAAGCTAATTACTAAGCTAAGCTATGCTACATATGAGTGATTATGTGAGGAGATGTACATCTTTCTCGTAAGATACTCCTTCTTCCTCTCAATCTACTCTCATACCCTGCTAGCTCTCACCATCTTCGAAGGTGTGTGAGGTCTTGGGTCTGAGAACGGGGATAATTCAAGTTGTGTTTGTTAAGTGTTTTGCTTAGTGCATGAAGTTTCCATCTTCATTGCACTAGCTAGTCTTGAAGGAACACAAAGAATTGTATTGTACAATGTCTCTCTTGATGGGAGAAACCATAATACAAAGCCTTTTGGAGGGGGGACTGGCTCCATGAAAATCCGGTCCTCAACTGTTGTCAATAGCTTAATAGCTCTCTCTTTTGAAAGTATTGTCGATGCTATCTAACTAGGTGTTATGCTTTTTGTTGCTCTCTCCACCCAAGCACTCTTGTAATTCTCATTAGGAATCTATTCTAATGAAATGCCCACTATGTTCATGCTAATTTCCGCTACACATAAGTTATTAGGCCATTAAATGTTACAGAACATCAGCTTGCTGACTACCTTAGCAGAGGGTTTATACAACCCAGTTCTTCACCATGGGCTTCGGCTATCCTCTTAGTGAGGAAAAATGACGGTAGTATGCGCATGTGCGTAGACTACCGTGGCTTAAATAAAATTACAGTTAAGAACAAATACCCATTGCCCAGAGTAGATGAGTTGTTTGACAAACTCACTCATGCTCGCATTTTTACGAAAATAAACCACCGGTCAGGATATCACCAAGTTCATATTCAACTTGCCGATATACCCAAAACTACATTCCAAACACGGTTTGGACACTACGAGTTCTTGGTGATGCCCTTTGGGTTAACCAATGCGCCCGCAACATTCATGACACTTATGGATAGTGTCTTGAAGCCATATTTGGGCAAATTTGTCATTGTTTTCCTCGATGACATCCTAGCCTATAGTGCTTCTGAAGAAGAACACTTACAACATCTCAGGCAGGTGTTTGAGTTGTTATGCACAAACAAATTATATGCCAAGGAATCTAAATGTGGTTTTCTAAAAGACGAAATTCATTATTTAGGGCATGCTATTTCAGCTAATGGGCTATATATGGATCACTCCAAAGTGGATACCATCCGGAAATGGCCTTCTCCTAAAAATCTGGAAGAATTATAGATTTTTTAAGGATTTGCAGGTTTTTACCAAGGTTCGTTAAAAACTATGCTCAAATTGCTATTCCCATGACGGATGAACTCAAAGGCAAAGGTAAAGCTTTTTAGTGGGGATCCGCTCAACAACACAATTTTGATACACTCAAGGGATGCATTAGCTACAGCTCCTATACTAGCTATTGTAGATCTTTTGAAACCATTCGTTTTGGAAACGGATGCCAGTGACCGTGCTATTGGAGCAGTCCTATTACAAGACGGATGGCCGATTGCATTTGAAAGCAAGAAGTTTGATGCAGCTCAGCAGAACTACTCTGCTTACGAACGCGAACTCTGTGCAATAGTGTCTGCCTTAAAAACATGGCGGCACTATCTGTATGGTGCTCAGTTTGAGATTGTGTTTGACCATGAAAGCATCAAATGGTTTACACAACAAACGGATTTAAAGGGTCGAGAAGCCAGATGGGCCGAGAATCTTCAGGAATATGACGCCAAGCTAAGGTATAATGTTGTGGCGGACGCTATAAGTCGAATGCCAGAGATCAATTCGCTCTTTTTCACGGAACTTCACAGTGAATTTTTAGATTCTTTCAAAGGCAAATATGAGCATGATGAAACATATTCCAAAGTGTGGAGCCATGTTCAAAAGTGGGATCCTTCTCACTCCAATGACGGTAGTGTACAATTAACCTCCACACCTAGTTCTCCTTTATCAAGTGATGAACTACAACAATGAAAGCATTTTACCATCAACAATGGGTACCTACTCCATAAGGGGAGAGTTTGTGTACCAACAGACACAGACATTCGGTGCCAAATTCTTTATGAATATCATGATATCCAAGTGCAGGGCACCAGGGGATTAGAAAAACTTATGCTCTCATACGACGATAGTTTTACTGGCCAGGTATACATGGCTTTGTTCAAGCTTATGTCTTGCATTGCCAAAAATGTCAAGTTAACAAAGCAGAGTGCATGAAAGTAGGAGGACTCTTACATCCTTTGGAGATTCCCAATGGAAAATGGAAAAGCATCTCTATGGATTTTATTGTGGGTTTACCAACCACTGTACGAGGTCATGACTAGGTATGGGTGGTCATAGACCTGTTGACTAAACTATGTAAGTTTATTCCAACCAAATCAACGATTAAAACACCAGAATTAGCCAAGTTATTTGTGGACAATCTATACAAACTGTATGGTTTGCCAAGTAACATTGTCTGTAACCGTGATCCTAAGTTTAACAGCCTTTTTTGGAGAGCGGTGTTTAAACGATTGGATACACAACTAAATCTCGGTACAGCTGATCATCCAGAAATAGATGGTCAAACAGAATGAGTTAATCAGGTGCTAGAGGATATGCTAAGAGCATACATCAGCAAAAAATAGTCAGATTGGGAAGAATACTTACCTATTTTCGAGTTAGCCTACAACAGTGCTAAGCATGTCACAACAGGCTTTAGTCCTTTCATGCTCATGTATGGGTTTCAACCTAGGTCACCAGTTACGGTGGGACTGGCAACCAAAAAACTCCAACAGGTTAAGGATTTTCTCCAAGACCACATGGATAAGCTGAAACTTGCTCGCCAGAATGTCCGACAAGCACATGATCGGTATAAGAAATACGTTGATGAGAAACATCGGCAAGTTACCTTTGAAGAAGGGGAGGAAGTATTTTTACGTGTGCCAGAACATTCAAAAATTCTAAAAACTGGGCCCACACCTAAATTATCTCCCCGATATTGTGGGCCTTTCAAAATACTCAAGCGAGTAGGTGATCGTGCCTACAAATTACTACTACTTGCACATTCTCGCATTCATCCGGTGTTTCATGTAAGCCGTTTACGTAAGCGGTTACATGGGGATGACTATGTCATTGACCAACAGGTATTGGTTGATTTCATTGAACCTCCTACCTTACCGCATGAACCTGAACGTGTTCTCGATTATCATGAGTTGCGTGCACATCATCACATACGTCAACAAGCCTTAATCAAGTGGAAAGACCGACCTGAGGAAGGTGCCACTTGAGAAAACATTAGGGTTCTTAAGAAGAAGTTCCCCACTTTTGTTTTCAAGGACGAAAACTTAAGGGGGGAGTAATGTCAGGACACCGGCAAGGCCGGACTAGACAAGGGCAGGGCCCGGCTAGGTAGTGTGGAAAGGGAGTCCAACTAGGGCAAAGGGCCAGCGCTATGCTATATAGTGGGTGGTTGGGTGGTGGACTCTCAGGTTCTAGTTCCCCTTGTCTTGCATGCTGCTATTAGAGTTGTTTTACCTACGGTAGAACAAGCTCATTGGGATGTAAAGGATGTGCAGGCTCATGCATTGATTGCATTGTCTCTGAAGCACACCATTGTTCCTCACATTCGTTCAACAAAATCTGCAAAACAGGCTTGGGATATTTTGGTTGGTCTTTATGAAAGCCGCAATGAGGCTAAAATTGCTTTGCTGCGTAAAGAGCTGGAGTCGAAGATTATGCATGAGGAAGATGATATGGACACTTTCCTTGCTGGTGTCAAAGATATCAATGAGCAACTTATTTCTGCAGGTGAAGTCATTTCAGACAGTTCCCTTGTTCAGACTGTTCTTGTGGACTGATAGCACTTCCCTGTACTCATGTGCCAACTCTCGTTCACCACATCACTCCAAGGGGGATTTGTTACCATATACATGTGGTAGTGATGTGTGTGAACATAGTAGGACCGCCGGGGCATTTTTTCCCTCTTTAGGAGGTTTTTTTCCCCCATGCATTGTATATACGCCCATCACTCTAGGGCTATCTATCTTTCCATTGCACACTAAGTAACACACTCTCTATTGTGTGCCTTGAGCTTCCTTCATCTTCTCCAAGCTATGTGCGTTTCTCTCTGCAACCCTAATTCCAACAAGTGCAATCTTCAAGAGAAGGTGTGACAAACGGATGTGTGGAAGACCCTGCAAAATACCAAAGACAACATATTGCAATGCATGAAACACACAAATCTACATACCTGGCAACCTTCCTTGCACATACTCCAAGTTGTACGCAAACATAGAGAGACAAAGAGAGAGATAGGTTGAGAGAGCACGTGCAGGCGCACCTCCTAGAGTGGAGTGCTACACTGACACGACGAGAGAGAAGAGTGGAGAGGAGAGAAGAATAATGCGGACACTGGGTGCAATCTCCCCCCGTGCAAGAGTGAACATTTCCCTCTTGCACATATTTACTTATAGATTTCTTGAATGCTCAAATTGAGTACAAACTGGCCAGCCGATCATAAATGGCCAAAGCTCATAAGGAGCACTTGAATAATAAAGTATACATAATTTGTAATATCATTTTTCATAATCCATTAGCTGTTAACTCTTTTTCCACCTGTCAGCTGCAATAAATAGATGATTATCAATTATCATTACATACCTCGCCGTTGTAAAGTAATTGTCCTCAGTTGTAAATATGAGAATCTGAAAACCATACTTGTCAAAAACAGTGATTAGAAATTTGTATAAAAAATAGCACATAGTAAAAGAAAAAAATCAATGAAACTAAACAACATTGCTTATGCATGCCGTCATCCACATACTACCTATTCTAGTGTCCCATCCCTATAGAATAAGTAGTATATGTCATACCCTGATAAATCAGGATATCATTGGTCACACTCATCTTTCAATAAGTCAATTCTCATCAATATCAATTGCAATTCATAAATACTATTGCGACAAAAAAGCATCATATACTCATTCCAAATCCAAATCCAAATATCTACCAACATGTACTCGGGTAACAAAATCTTGCTAAGGACAGTGGTGGCCAGCCATTGCAACATGATTTTGTGATCGGTGTCGCCTAAATCGGCGAATCTGTATTTGGTATTGTTTAAATAAATCATGAATCTGTATTTTGTTGTTGTGCTGCCTAAATCGGCGGATCTACATGGACAATTGGCGTTGCCTAAATCGGCGAATCTACACACGGATGAGCATTTACACACTGCCTAAATCGGCAAATCTGTGTGCATGTGACCAATGGACTAGACAACGCAAATAAAACATTTACCACCTATTTGATACAATACTAGAGTACATTCGAGTGCAAAAGTACTTACAAATTATTGCCATCATTCCAAAGCACCTTAGCTTATGTAAATTGTTTTATAGCTCAGTGAAAAAAAATCATCACAGAAGGGATGCCATTTAGTGTAAGTACCAGCGATGTTAAATTCCACAATTCATAAGATAATATAGGTAAAGCAAATATGAAACATGAGTGAGGTTGATGTACTATACATACTATTTGCTAGCACAACGCTCGACAAGTAATGGTAATTTCACAAATCAAATTAACATTGCAATGTGTAAAGTGTGAGCTTTGTCCTAAGGTGTGAGTCAAGGAGAGAAGAGTGGATTTATCCCACATACTGGGGAGCAAGGCTGTAGAGCTACTTAAAGCTCATCTCTTGAATCAATAAACAACAACTTCATTTTGCACTACATGCTTGTCTATGGTGAGCTTGTGCTAAGCTAAGTCAATACTCAAGATTGTGTTTATGAGTCCAAGCAAATTCTATCTTGGAACCTAATTCACTTGAGTGATAACCTTGCTTACACACACTCACACACTTGCACCATGTTTCTCTTTCATCCACCATAGCTAGCACGATCCAATTCCTAACATTTGGTATCAGAGCCATGGTGTGCTAGCTAGGATTTTCATTATGCATTAGTGTGTGTTAATCATTAGCATCTTCATTAGATCTATTAGCATTGCATTGTCACGGCCCATTAACATTCTTCATAACTAGTTGCATCTCACTAATTACGCCCTCATCTCGAAGTGCTCGACGCAATCTCTCCATGGAGCCTTCAAGCTCTGCAAACCGAGCCCGAGAACTCCATTAAAGCTATCCTTAAAATTGCCTAAAAATAGGTGTGTGTGTGAGTTTGTGTGGGAAAGGGCCTGCCGGCTCGGCTTAAGATTTTATTTTTCGGAGGATATTCCACAAGGGAGCCCATGGGCTTGGTGGCTAGCTCAAATTAGCTTGTCCATTCTTGGCATTTTAGGGTCCGAAGTTCAAATTGGGCATTACCCAAGTGGGCACAACGGGCGGACCTGAATCCTCCTTAGGAAAAAATTTTCTGAAGCGGGCGGGTCCGCTGGGGAGGAGTCCCACAGCCGCGGCAGCGCGCCTTTTTTCCTCTTTGACTCCCTGTAAAAGCGGGCCACCTTGCGGCGTTCTTGCCCGAACTGCCCGAACCCCGTAAGAGGTCCATCCCGCGCCTCGCTACCTCAAAAGCTTCAACTTGTTGGGCCCCCCTTCTCGCGCTGCTCGAAGACAAGTTTCTGAGGGTTTTTAAGCCCCCTTTTCCCACAGCCTGATGCCGAGCACCTCCAAGAGGATCAAAACCCCAAGCTTGTTACAACCTTTTGCTTTGATGCTTGAAAGAAAACACGCTTTAAAGTTTGCTTTGGAAGGGCTCTTTTGAAGTGCCGGTGGGACACTCCACATCGGCTTGGTTAGATGTCCAAGCATCCAAAGGAGCATTACCTCCTTATGAAGAGGGGCTTCACCGACACAACGGTGAAAAGGAGCTTCACAAAAAGGAGGATCTCTCTCTCTCTCTCTCTCTCTCTCTCTATCTCTCTCTCTCTCACACACACACACACAATGAACCCTTAAAATTATTGCAACCAAGCACAAAATTTTGCAAATAAATTTTTATATCATCAATTGTGCACCGTGTAAAGAGGCAGACACTGGCTAGGAGAGTCTCCTAAGCTAAGACCCCTCTATTGGCACAAATGGGGGACAAGGGAATAGAGAAATTCAATGGGGAGGGATTTCACACTTGGCAAACAAAGTTAAGAGGCTACCTTATGAAACTTGTTTGTGGTCTTTCATTAGCACTGCCTTAGAGCAACAAGCCGAACCCGATGGAGTGCACACTAGGGCATCTACACTCATAGCAAGTGCACAGAATTTGGCCAAAGACGAACAAGCATTGGGAATTATCATCACTTCCTTGCATGATAATTATGTGCATTTCATAGATGAATGTAAGCATGCACATGAAGCCTGGCATGTCCTAGAAAGTAATTTTGGAGCTAGGGCCAAAAGAAGCAAAGTTAGTATTAAAAGACAGCTTTACAAAGTTACTATGATTGAAGGGGAGGACATTGCTAGCCTAGTGAACAGGCTTAAGAGCATTGTCACACAATTCACTTACATCCAAGTTGAAGTACCAGAAGATGACAAAGTGGCCATACTTTTAAGTGGACTTCCACCTTCTTATGACCACTTAGTCACAATTCTTGAAGAAAAAGAACCAGCACCACCATTTCAAGATATCATCAACTCAGTCCAAGCAGAAGAAAGAAAGCAAAGAGGTTCACTCACCCCATCAGGAGGAGTTTTCATCGCAACATCTTCAAGGGGAATATATTCACCATCAACATCAACAAACGGAAGAAAGTGTTATGAATGTGGAAGAATGGGACATGTAGCAAAAGATTTCTACACAAACAAACACAGTAGAAGCAACGAAGGCAAGAGACCTGACATAGGATCAGCTCACATAGTAGAAGACAAAAAGGATGAAGACGAAGGCAGCGTTTGGGAAGACCCATTTTGAAGATGCAGACTGTCTACTTGTAGGGAAGGACGTTTTCCTGTGTGGATACCAGCTTATCACATCGTGTGTGGACATCACCATCCTTTGTGGATTTTTCTTGTGTGGGTTTTACCATCTTGTGTGGATATCACCATCCTTTGTGGACTTTATTTTCCTGTGTGGATACCACCATCCTATGTGGATTTTGTTAGCCTGTGTGGATCATGCATCTTCAGTATCTTGTCTTAGTCCAAACCTCAAGGGGAGGATTGTAAAGTGTGAGCTTTGACCTAAGGTGTGAGTCAAGGAGAGGAGAGTGGATTTATCCCACATACTGTGGAGCAAGGCTGTAGAGCTACTTAAAGCTCATCTCTTGAATCAATAAACAACAACTTCATTTTGCACTACATGCTTGTCTATGGTGAGCTTGTGCTAAGCTAAGTCAATACTCAAGCTAATTTATGAGTCCAAGCTAATTCTATCTTGGAACCTAATTCACTTGAGTGATAACCTTGCTTACACACACTCATACACTTGCACCATGTTTCTCTTTCATCCACCATAGCTAACACGATCCAATTCCTAACACAATGCTCAGCTATAGTTGAAAGAATCACAACTTGGATTGTCATTTCGTCTCTAGAATGATATCGTTGCATAAGATATTCAATATAAACATTGAATTTGATTGAACATCGAGGAATTGTCTTTCTTAAAGCTGTATATGGTGAAATTTTAAAAGGGATTGAAAATACAGACAAACATGTCTGCTGAGGACATGCATGACTTGTGAATAATTAAAGAAAAATATAATGGTAGAGTGCATCAGATATAATCATGACGAGAAGATAAATTTCACGACTTTGTAGTGTGCATTTTAGATCCTATGACATTTTATAATGTTGGAGAGGGGGAATGGGAGAACACGCCCAACACAAACACAAGGGCCTCTCTATAGCTCAGGGTATTCACAGCACCCCTATCCTCTCAGAAAACACCTTCAAAGAAACACTTTACACTAGCAGACCACCGCCTGCTCAATTGCCATTGCTCACACACTCTACAAACCACCCCAAAAGATACACCTACTACCAATGCATGTCTTCACCCTTACACACGCACACAGCCACTCAATCTCACTCATTTGCTCAAAACACCATCGTTTCGGGGGGCCACACACTTCCACACAGTCGGCACTGAGGAGAACCATGAAAGCAGGAGAAAGAGAAGGGGGGAAGGGGAAACAACAGCACGGGAGGCAATTGTGGCTTGATTGCACTTCAAAAAACATATACACGGGCTTGCACTGCCATCACCGGCCATTTTCAAGCAAAAGTTACAAAGGGGCTAGCTTGCTAGAGAACTCCACTTTGTAGGCTTCAAATGGCACTCCAAAAGGCCAAGAAAAAAGCCCTTAATTTGAACCAATTTTGACTTTTATAGGGGAGGGCTTTAACTTGGGAATTTACAATTTAATTGGTCCACCTGGCACCTTGAATTGGCATTTTTACCCTTTTTGGCCTCAACCTTGCACTACTCCACATGCTTTACTTTGACTCTCACTTTCTCTCTATCCGACTCCTCTCTAGCTCCTTTTTTGCCTTGGCCTACTTGGCCTTGCTTTTTGCCCATGCTTTGGTTTGTCCGCTTGGCCTTCATTTTGGTCGGCCTTGGCTTAGATTCACACACTTGTTCGCCCTCGGGCCTTGACTCTCTCTCTCTCTCTCTCTCTCTCTCTCTGGCTGGCTTACTTTGTTGTGGGACTTTCCTCTTACCTGAGGGGGGGAGTCAATAGTGATGTCTCTATTGCCCCCTCCCTTTTCCTCAAAATTTCGGGCCCCCAAGGGTCCATGGGAACTGCCCCGTGCCGGGTGCCACGTCATCATCACTGCCAACCGTCTCACACGTGGGCGTGCCGCCTCGGGCGCTGCCTCATCAGTCAAAAACCGTCGTCTCCTCCCTGCAGGGCCGCGTTCAGCCAACGCAGCGCCCACGGCTGCCAGCACCATAGCCACGGAGCTCCAAGCTCCTCCTCGCTTCACACATGCCCAGTATGGCGCGCGCTCTAGCACTTATAAACCACAGTCTCCCGCTGCATGTGGGCGCATTCACCAGGCTACGTGGCACCCACAGGTTCAATACCCCTTCAACTTCTTCAAAAAAATTATAATAGACCCCTTTTTGGTCCTCTTTTGTAGGTTCCCATTCATTGCTACCGGACCCGATTACCCAGTAGAAAAAATTCACTGAAACTTTATATTCCCGGCCCCGACTACATTTACCGTCTTTGCATTATTCCGATCCCTCGGCACCTTCGAACCAAGCCCTCCAAAACGAAAAAAAATCATTTGCAACTGTTCACTGCCCATGGCTCCCAACTCCATCTTTCTGTATCTGGCCAACCAAGCATCCGATTGACGCACCATTAATTTGTGTAGGCTCTGCACGACGCACACTATCACCGAGAACCTTGGCAAGGCTGAAAAGACGCCAGATGGAGCATTTTCCAGTGCGGTCAAATGACCTCATACCTGGCCCCCGAAGAAAATTCAACTAACCATATCTTACTATCCAGAGCTCCGATTCGCGATCCGAAAAGACAGTCATGCTCCATAACTCGAGCACTACACATGTATGCACTAACTCCAGCATGGGCCACCTGTCCCCAGCTGCCCTGTCCGTCGGGGATCTGGTACACGCCTTATCTTTAAACTGCAATATCTTGAGCACCGGGGCTCCGTTTGACGAGCCGCCTGGACCGGCTTCTGGAGCACACTGAACACTACATGTTTGGACACTGACTTGGCATTTTGGTCACCTTCATCTTCCATCCCATCTGAACCATCCCACAACACCTTTGGCCTAAAAAGCCGCTTCAAGCATACATTCCCGCTACCCTTTGGCTGCCAAGGACTTTGGCACGTGCCCTAGCCTACTGCACTGCACTCGACTGCACCCTTTGCCTGGCATAGACCACCTGCTAGCTTCGACCAACTTTGGCTGCACCATCATTGCCCAGTCCCCCCGTCGAACATTTATATTCGACCAAAAACATATGTACAAAAATTTGAAATTGGCACACCAAACTGACGATTAAAAGCATTCACAAAACCATAATTGTATGTACAGGCTATGTACAAAGCTTCATCTTCTTTCTTTCACACATCGCATGCTTTAGGTGGGTTGCCCACCCCCCTTGACTATAATCTATTGCACTTCAGGTACTAGATCCCTCTCGAAATATAGTTTAAGCCACACACCATTTACCCTGTTCCTAAGAAGCTTGCCATTTGCTCTTACCAGTTGATAGGTCCCATTCGGAAAGGCCTTCTTCACTTTATATGGACCTGTCCACTTCTTTTTGAACTTCTTCTGGAATGTGAAATCCAGGTAGCTTCTGTACTTCATGACCAGGTCTCCTTCCTCTATCTTCTTGTCCGGCAGGTTCTGATTGAATTTGGCAACCCGCTTCTCTCTTTGCTTCACATAGTAGTCTGCCGCTGCCTCTCTGTCCATCTGCAAAGCCTCCAAGCTGGCTATCCGATCCTGTAGAACCCCTTGTTGAGTCGTATTGACACGCCACATACCCTTCAAAGCACCTAGTTGTGCATGCACTGGCAACACCGCCTCCTTACCATAGACAAGCTCGAATGGAGTGAAGTTTGTAGCCACTTTATAGGATGTTCTATACGCCCACAAACACTTCTCTAGATTTGCTCCCCACTCAGCTTCCTGCTTGTACACATACTTCGTTAACATCTTGACGATTTGACCATTAGCACTCTCGACTAGACCATTGCATTGGGGGTGATAGGGCGAGGAAAACCTATGCTCAATCTTTAACTTTCCCACTAATGCGCTCATGAGTTTGCTTCTAAACCCCTGACCCCTATTAGAAACGAACACCCATGGAACCCCAAAACGGCAACAGATGTTATCAAACACGAACTGAGCCACTACATTAGCATTTACTTCTTTCACTGCTTTGGCCTCGACCCACCTTGTAAGGTAGTCAATGGCTACCACCACGTACTTCTTACCACTTGTAGACTTTGGGAGAGGGCCTATGGCATCGAGACCCCACTTCTCGCAAGAACTTTGTGCGATGATGGCACCCTATGAATCCGCTACCAGTTGTTTTTCACCGATAGTCTGACACTCGTGGCAGATCTTGCACCAGTAATGCACGTCTTTCACAATGGAAGGCCACCAAAAGCCTGCTCTAAGCACTCAAAACAGAACCTGATCTTTGCCCTGGTGTCCGCTCTCTTCATGGCACTGCTCCAGCACCATCCCTATCTCTTCTTTGTATAACACCCTTCTAAGCACTCCGTCACGCCCATAGTTCATGAGATCCTCACCTACCAGTGTGAATTTGGGGGCCTTTTGCACCACTCTCCTCTTTTGTAGCTTGGGTAAACCCTCTGAACATTGCAGTGTACCCAAAAAACCTTCAATCTGCTTAAGAGTCTCTCTACCTGCATAAGTGGCTGGGGCCACATATAGACCTGCAACATGCACCTGCACTTTGCTACTTGCTAGCTGGTCCGCCTCTTGATTCTGCTCTCTCCTCACATGCTTGAATTGGACTTCTTCAAAAGACTTCAACATCTTCTTGATGGAAAAAAACCAATGCTTCAAAGAATCGCGCTTTACCTGCCATTGGCCTAACAGTTGTTTGATTACTAGCAGCGCATCTCCCTTCACCACCAACCTTGAAATGCTGAACTCTATGCACTGCCTAAGACCCAAATGCAGAGTGAGATACTCCGTCTCATTATTGGTGTGGACATCCTCTAGATCATATGCCTTCGAGAATATAACTTTGCCGTGTGGGTCGTGTATCACCACACCTCCTCCTGCCTTCTGCGCTACCCTTCGATATGCTCTGTCGAACCACATTGTAAAAGCATTTTCCAAGTCGGGTTCCTCCTTAGCTTCATCTCGTACCACTCATAGATAGGCCGGAAAATCGATGGCCTTGCTGACAAGAATGTCTGCCAGGTGAGACCGACTCGTGTGATCTACCTTGAACTCGAACTCGAACTCCTGTAGCTCCAACACCTACTTCATAATCCTCCTTCCTAGATTCAAATGTAGCACTACCTCTGGCAATAGATTATTAGCCGTCAACACAAAAAACTTACGCACAATCAAATGGACTTTGAACTTCCTGCAAGCGAAGACTAGAGCCATCACCCACTGCTCTGCCTCGGTGTAGATAGCCTCTCCTGGGCTAATCAACAGGTGCTCTCGAATTATATCGGCTTGTAGCTTCTCCCTACCTTTTGCAATAGAACCGCTCCAATAGCAACTGTACCCACCATCATAGACACATAAAAGTCGTCCTCTCGATTGGGAGGACACACCACTGGAAACTAACACAAAATCTCTTTAACCCTATCAAAAGCCTCCTGAGCTTCCCCATCCCACTCATAACCATGCACTTGATGAGCCCTCTTTTGAAGAGGATGCACATATTGCGACAGCATCTAGAAGAAACGTGACAAATACTTCAACTTATGAACAAATGAAGCCAAACCTTGAGCATTTGATGGTGGCTCCATTAACACCAATGCCTTCACCTTCTCGAGATCCGCCTCTATACCGTTTTGCGATACCACATGACCTAACAACTGTGCTTGAGGTTGTGCTAGCTTGCACTTCTTGGGATTCAGCTGACCTCCTTCTTCATCAAGCCTTTGAAAGCATTAGTGGAGCTTTGATAGGTGCTTTGACCTTGAACTGTAGCAGACGATATCATCCATGAAGACCCTAATAAAGCGGCCCAAGTATGGACCAAATACCCAGTTCATCCAACCTTGGAACGTGGCATATGCATTCACCAATCCGAATGGCATCCTGCGATAAGCAAAACAACCCCATGGAGATATGAATGTGGTCTTCAGCTGGTCTTCAAGTGCAATCCCTATCTGAAAGTACCCCGAAAAGCCGTCCATAATTGAGTATCTTTCATGCCCAGCCACCTGGTTTAGAATTTCATCTTGAAACGGCAAGGGATAGTGATTCCTCTTGGTCGTGGAATTCAATGGCTTGTAGTCGACACACACTCTCCATTTCCCATTCTTCTTAGGGGTTATGACCACTGGCGAGACCCACTCTGACTCCTTCACAGGATATATGATGCCTGCCTCCAACAACTTATTGATCTCCTGCCAAAGGGCTTCCTTTTCAATTTCTCCTAGTCTTCTCAGCTTCTGTGCTTTAGGCTTATGTCCCTCCTTAAGAACAATCTTGTGCTCCACCCCTTTTGCACCTCGCAAATGCTTGTACTCCGTCGCAAATAGATTTCAATAGGACTCACACAGTTGAATATAGCCTTTGTTTTCACCCTTGGTTAAATCTTCACTCAGCATGCTCAATTGAAACCTCCTCTATGCTTAAACCATGAGCTTGAGGCTGCATACCTTCTTCTTTAGGTGGAGAGTCATTTATGGTGACTCCGAACAAATCCGCATCTATCTTCAACATGTCATCCTCGCTCTCCTCTTCCTCTGTACTAGTATAGCCTTCATCATAGCCTGTCTTGGTCTTGTACTCATAGCTCGTCGTGTCACCCTCATCTTTAACCGCCATAGGACGAGAATTGCTGCTTGTCTGCCTTTCTCTTTGTCAGGCAAAGTGAACACTCTGCTCTCCCAATCCTGCTTTGCACCTATCGCCAAAAGCCATGGCCTACCCAAAATGATTGGATAAGCATTATCCCCTGCTTTCATCACAAAAAAGTCTATCAAGCACTCTATGCCCATCACCTTGACCTTTACATCCTGCGCCACACCCAGACATCTGGCTTTAGTGTGGTTGGCCATCCTCATGCATACATTTGGCTTGACTACTGCCTTGACTCCCGTCTCTTTCATGGCTACTTCCGTCATGACACAAACCTGTGCTCCACTGTCTATGTAGGCTTGTACCTGCATGCTCTTCTCTACACAATGGGAAGAACGTTAGTGGGGCTACCTACCCTCAAAGCCATGTTTTGCATTGCTTGGACATTTCCCTTAGCTCTTGGTAGCCTGGTGCTAAAACTTGTGGACCACTGCCTTCTTAACTTTGGATTTAAAGCTAGCAGCTGACCAAACGTAAAAGTTTCTTTTTGATTTTGAACATCACTCACCAGATTGTACTCGGGATAGCCATGTTCTACCTGGAAATCCGCTTGCTTGATCTTGCGACGCCTCCTCCTTTTGCTAGGCTGTGGCTTCTCTCTACCATCGTACACCTTCTCTTTACCTTTGCGAGCTCTAGTTTCCCGCTTTGTCTCTGTCTCCCTCTCAGCTCTTGCTCTCTTATTGGCTAAAACTTAGACATCCTGCTTATCCACCCCTATGATGTTTACTCTTGGAACTTCACCTCCGTTTTGTGGAGGTGGTTGCACGGGATTCTCCACCGCTTCGTCTCTTGGACCATTGTATTGTCCTTGACCTCGACCTCTACCAAAAAGTGGGTACATACCTCCTCTTTCTCTTTGCGGTTAAGGACAATCAGGTGCATAGTGCCCCTCTTCTCCACAATTATAACACCTACCAGGCAGTGGACGTGCCCTGCCCCTTGCTCCTCTCGCCTGTCCTCTATCCATGACACTGAGCCGCAACTCCTGCATCTGCTAGGATAAATCTTGCACTATGCGCACCCAATTTTGCGGCACAATAGCTACACCTCGGTTTCCATGATTTTCTTTGTGTACAACTTCCCTCGGACTCTGCGATTGAACATGGGCCATCGTCTCGTAGCCTGAAACGCCCTGCTCTATCTTCCTTTTTATCTTTCTGCTCTTCGACCGTGCAATGGCTGCCACACCATTGTAATTCTCCGGGCTCTCGAAATCAACTTTCTCTCTCACCTTGGGATGCAAACACGCCATGAATTTGTCCAACTTGAAGTAGTCTCCATTAGCCAACTGCATGGCTGCTGCTAGTTTTGCCCAACACTCTTCAAAGTGACCCAAAAACAAATTGAACTCTTCACTTACATCTTGCTTAAGCACCTTCAGCTTTGCATCCATCTCGACTGGGGAAGTCTCCTTACAGAAATTGCGAAGAAACCTCGCCCGTAGAGACGGCCATGCTTGCTTCGGCTCACCTTCTAATGTGTCGTACCATGCTTTAGCTCTGCCACGCATCACCAAAGGAAAGTCTGCATTTTGCTATCTTCGTTCGGCATACGCAACGATAGCATGTACAGCTCAAAATCTGACATCCACTCATCAGGGCTCTCTTCTCCTATGAAAATTGGACCGTAAATTCTAGCTGCCATGACTTCCAACACGAAAAAACGCTTATTTTTTTGATTAACTGGGAGCAATCAATGTGCTCCTCAGTGGGGGCACCAGAAGATGGAGAGGGGGAATGGGGGAACACGCCCAGCAAAACACAAGGGCCTCTCTATAGCTTAGGGTATTCACAGCACCCCTATCCTCTGAGAAAACACCTTCAAAGAAACACTTTACACTAGCAGACCACCGCCTGCTCAATTGCCACTGCTCACACACTCCACAAACCACCCCACAAGATACACCTACTACCAATGCATGTCTTCACCCTTACACATGCACACAGCCACTCAATCTCACTCTTTTGCTCAAAACACCATCAGTTCGGGGGGGCACACACTTCCACACACCTGAAACCGAGGAGAACCATGAAAGCAGGAGAAAGAGAAGGGGGGAAGGGGAAACAACATCACGGGAGGCAATTGTGGCTTGATTGCACTTCAAAAAACATATACACGGGCTTGCACTGCCATCACCATGGCCATTTTCAAGCAAAAGTTACAAAGGGGCTAGCTTGCTAGAGAACTCCACTTTGCAGGCTTCAAATGGCACTCCAAAAGGCCAAGAAAAAATCCCTTAATTTGAACCAATTTTGACTTTTATAGGGGGGGGGGGGGGGGGCTTAAATTGGGAATTTACAATTTAATTGGTCCACCTGGCACTTTGAATTGGCATTTTTGGGAAAGGGGGGCACCGCTTTGCTCTATCTCTCTCTTCTTCACATTTTGCACTTGGGGGGGGGGGGGGGGGGGGGGGGGCATTAGCGATGTCGCTATTGCCCCCTAGCTTTTAATTTTTTTTTTTACCTTCCATTTTTACCCTTTGTGGCCTCAACCTTGCACTGCTCCACATGCTTAACTTTGACTCTCACTTTCTCTCTATCCGACTCCTCTCTAGCTCCTTTTTGGCCTTGGCCTACTTGGCCTTGCTTTTTGCCCATGCCTTGGTTTTTCCTCGACTTGGTTTGTCCGCTTGGCCTTCATTTTGGCCGGCCTTGGCTTAGCTTCACACACTTGTCCGCCCTCGGGCCTTGACTCTCTCTCTCTCTCTCTCTCTCTCTCTCTGGCTCGCTTACTTTGTTGTGGGACTTTCCTCTTACCTGAGGGGGGATGCAATAGCGATGTCGCTATTGCCACCTCCCTTTTCCTCAAAATTTCGGGGCCCCAAGGGTCCGTGGGAACTGCCCCGTGCCGGGCACCACGTTGTGAGCGGGATGAAAACACACACAGCGCCTCTATAACGACCCGACACACACTCTTGGAAAGATACACACACACACTATGGGGCACCACTCGGCTTAGACAACACACCTGGCCGAGACAGGGAACACACCTCTGGAGTGAGAGGAGAGAAACTATCCACTTGTCCACTCCACACAGACACACACACACACACACACACACACACACACACACACTCAAAAAACTCAACTCAAAAGAGGAGAATTTCTGATGTTTAGATACAAATGAGCTTGGTCCAACAGCAATGGGGCAAACAGCTCACACAATATGGGTAAAAGATACCAGATACAATCACAAATTGGAGAAGAAGCTTCACTCACCGGAGAAGATTACACAGAAAAATAGCAGAAAAAGAGTGAGGAATTTGGCAAAATGGACAGCGCCATCGCGTCCGGAATGGCCCAAAACCCCAGTCTACAATGTCAAAGTGCTCAAATCCGACATCGGATGAGCAGTTTACGGCCAAAACAGGCTCCAAAAACCCAAAAACACACCTGCGGCTGTTCCTCCTCTCTTCTCCACGTTTTTTCTGGTCTTCTCTCTGTTTTTTCAGTTCCCACACTTAGCTTTATTAGTTGGGCACCCTTGGCCTTTTAGATGACCTCAAACGGACCCCGAACAGGCCAAAAACTGACCTCGCAGTGCATAGTTGTCACCTTTTTGCATCATTTGCACACCTGGCACTCAGCTTTTTTCCAATAATGCATCTTGCCACCACGTGAAGTGGCCCATAAAGTGGTCCTAATGATGACCTTTCTGCATAACTCTCACAAGAAAACACCCACATTGTGTCCGTCCTCATCCGCGTGCAAATATTGACCTCGTTCGCCCTCCTGACGCCACTAGATGCCATCTGACGCACCTGCTGACCTCACATCGTCGGCCCGCGGATAGCTCCCTCGAGAAGTTTTACGTGCTACCAACTCCTCCTTATTGTAGAAAAAACACACAAGTATTGATAATAGTGAAAATCGCTGCACTATGTACATGCTGTCCTACCTGTACACATGTGGGCCCCACGTAACCACCTGGCTCTGCAAAATGGGCAATTACTTATTTGATGCACCATGCATGTATATGTACATATGCGCAATCCCTTGCTCCAAAAAACTCCTGACATAATTTGCCCATCCCCTAGCCTGCTAGATCATTCATGATCAGCAGCAGCAAAGAGAGATATGAGACTTGCCGCATCACTGGTCTCCTCATCCTTCACCAACATTGCTTGCTCCACAGACAGCTCATCTTGCTCCACCATCATCAATCTAGCATGATATAATTTAAGACGCAATCCATTTACCCTTGACTTATGTAGAACACCATCCAGGTTAGCCAGCTGATATGTGCCATTTGGAAAACACTCCACTCCCCTTATCTGAAAGTAGCTCTAATGGCACCCCAAACTTGCAACATATTTCATCATACAAAAATTTTGCCACATCCTTTGCAGTGATCTGTTTTACTGCTAT
Organism: Adiantum capillus-veneris; assembly: GCF_014529385.1. Taxonomy (NCBI): domain Eukaryota; kingdom Viridiplantae; phylum Streptophyta; class Polypodiopsida; order Polypodiales; family Pteridaceae; genus Adiantum; species Adiantum capillus-veneris. Next base: position 64,346,281 of record NC_140933.1, on the reverse strand, counting down.
AGCCTCTGCCCATCTAGAGAGATAGTCCACTGCCGTCAAGATATAGCTTTTGCCCCTGCTTGTGATAGGTAACGGGCCTATTGCATCAATCCCCCACTTTTCAAACACATCAAACGCCATAATGGTTTTTCGTAGCTCTGGCTTCAACACTCTCTTCCCAAATGCTTGACACCTATTGCAAGACCTACACCAATGGTGAACATCTTTGTGCAAACTAGGCCATACATATCCCTCTTGCAAAATCTTATGCAAGGTGATCTTTAGAGTAAAATGGCCACCACATGCGCCTTCATGATTCTCTTCCAACACTCTGTAAAGCTCCTCCCACCAAGGTACACGTCTCAACACGAGATCAGCCCCTTTCATGTATAAGACATCACCAATCAATTTGTACCTGTATGCTCTACGCACAAAGCCATACTTCTTAGACTTCTGAATCTCCTTTGGAATGATTCCTGTTAGCAAAAACTCCTCTTCTTGAGCCAAACTTTCCCGGCCATGATAAAAAGGTAAATTGGTCCTCAACACGAATAGTTCCCCAATCATGCCTTGAGCTGCTTCATGTGCCTCTCCATTTAGAGCACGTTCAATGTGTCTGATGCTCCATGCTTCAAAATTTTTTAATAGGCCTTTAATTCTAAAGCACATTTCCTTCAATGAGGTGTTCTTTCTCTTCCACACACCGAGCACTTGCTTCACCACTAACAAGGCATCACCTTTTATGCTCAACCTTCGAATCTCATGCTTCAAACAAATGTGTAATCCAGCGTCCAAAGTAGCATATTCAGCCTCATTGTTGCTATGAGCATCCAATTTGAACCCTCTCTTGCATACTAGCTTCCCCTCTGGATCATAAAGTGCTATACCCCCTGAAGCTGCATCATGGCTCTTTCTGTATGAACCATCAAAGAACAACACATGTGCATTGCTGATCTGTGGCACTTCTTCAACTACCTTTCTCACCACCTCTTCCTTAACAATAAGGGGATTCTCCTTGTAGGTCAACAAATCAGCTAGGGTAGCCCTTGTACTATCTTCCACTAGAAAAGAGAACTCAAACTCTTGCAGCTCAATTACCCATTCCTTCACCACATTTGATATGTTAGTACCATTAATTAAATGTGGCAAAAAGGCATAACTCGTCAAGAAAACAAAAGGCCGTAGTAGCAAGTAATGACGAAATCGTCGACAAGCAAATATTACACTGGCCATCACTAGCTCTACTTCCGATAACTTTCTCTCCGCTACCAACTTCACTCGGCTTGCACAATACACTGGCCTCATATAATGGCTGCCCTTCCCCTTTTGCAATAGCATGGCTCCAATGGCATCATCCCCTACTGATGGATTTACATAAAAAACTTTCTCCCAATCAGGAGCCTGCATGGCTGACAACCCCCCTAACACCTCTTTCACCTCTTGAAACACTTCTTCACACTTGTCACCCCATTGCAATGGATCATGCTTTGCCACTTCCTGTAATGGATAAAGAATCTGAGACGACAATGGAATAAACCTTGCCATGTACTTCACTTTGTGTATAAAGGTTGCCAATTGCTTCGTACTCGTAGGTGATGGAAGAAGAATAATAGACTTAACCTTGTCTGGATCAGTCTCAATGCCATTTTCTGACACCATGTGGCCCAATAACTTCACCCTTGGCTGTGCTAGATGACATTTCTTTGGATTTAGTTGTCCTCCACATTCATCATATCGAGCCAATACCATCTGCAGCTTCTCATGGTGTTCAACCCTACTGCTATAAACACAGAAGTCATCCATAAAAGCTTTAACACAACTACCAATAAATGGTTCCAACACCCAATTCGCTCTCTCTTGATAGAAGGAAGGTCCATTTGACAAGCCAAATGGCAATACTGTGTAGCAATAGCAGCCCCATGGCGTAATAAAAGTGGTCTTTGTGCGGTCTTTAAGAGCAATCTTCAATTGAAAATAGCCTGAAAAACCATCACACACATTGTACCTCTCATAACCTGCCACTGAATCCAAGATCTGATCGATGAATGGAAGAGGATATGAGTTCTTCTTAGTGGCTGCGTTTAAGGGTTTAAAATCCACACAAATTCTCCACTTCCCATCCTTCTTTGGACTGACTACAACTGGACTCACCCATTCTGTGGTCTCCACTGGAACTATGAACCCTGCCTTTAATAACTTGTCCACCTCTACCCGCAAGGCTTCCATTTGCTCTTGACCCATCCTTCTTAGCCTTTGCCGCACTGGCTTAGCACCTTCTTTCAGCTCTATATGCATCTCTTTGCCCTTGAACCCTCTGATCTCTTCATATGAAGTAATGAACAAATCAGGAAAACTAGCCAGCATGTGCAAATATATGTCCTTCTCCATAGCTGAGAGGTCTCCACTAATCATTTGCGTCATTAATTCCTGCTTCTTTGACAACTCAACCTTGGTTTGCATCAGCCCTTCAATCACTTCATAAGGCCCTTCACTTTCATCTTCAACCTCATTCGCAAATGCAACTAAGCCAAACTCCTGGATTTCTTTGTCCATCAAAAGAAATGCAACATCAGCATCCTCATCACTGCTGGTAGTGCTATCACTGTCCTCATCTGTCACCGTGGAAGAGTCTTCATCACTAGACTCATCCTCATCTTCATAAAGCTCCTCTAATTGTTTCCTTGTGTCCATATTATAAAGGTTCTTGGTACCTGTCTTTCCATAGAGGCTAATCGTACCATGTCGCCAATCTTGAACAGCTCCCATTGCACGTAACCACGGTCTGCCCAGTATAATAGGATATGCTCCCAACCCTGCTGGCATCACATGAAAATCAACCACTGCCTTTGCATCATATGCCTCCACTTCTAAGCTCTTTACAACACCTAAGCATTTTACTTTTTGATGGTTTGCCAAACTGATCTGAAAACCTGACACCCCAGCCACTATGAGACCCATCTTCTCAACGCATGAGTGTGTTATGACGCATATTTGGGCTCCTCCATCCACATAACCTTGTCCCAAATTTTTCCTTTTATGCCACACATCTACTATTGGACAAATGTCTGGTAGCTCGTCCATTGCCAACACCTTCACTGAACCTCTCTCTGGCTCTTTCTCCATTGGGTTAACCATCCTCTTCCACTGTCGCTTTAGCTTAGGCACCATCTCTATAAGCTGCCCAAAAGTAACATCTGCCTTCCTGCTCGTCACATCCTCCTTCAAGTCATAGCTTAATTGCCCATCCCCTAGTGGAAAATCTGAAACATGAAACTTTCGACGAGCTTTCCTTTTCCTCTTGGCCTTGACATCCTCGCCTTCATGGCTCTTTCCTTTCTTCTTACTAGGACCTGGGGCACTTCTTCCTTCCTTATCCTCTGTGGTCCTCTTCCCAATAGGCATCACTAACGTATCCTCTAGCTTTGATGCCTTCTCCAAGGTGACTACACCTAGCACTTTTGTCTTTCCCTTTTCCTCCTGGGTCAGACCACTGGTTCCTTCGTCTCCCTTAATTTCGATGCCATAATCATTTGATCTAGTTAGCACCTGTCTTGGCAATGGATACATGTCTCCCCCCATCCTTGGTGGCTTATCACATTGCGGGCTGATGTGACCCACCTCTCCACAATTATAACATGTGGGCGTCTGCCTCCAAAACCTACTATTACTTTGTCCAGCACCATTCCTAGGTCTTTCTTCACCTCCTGGCTGATTTGCAAACCGCCCTCGACCTCGATTATTTCCCACTTGACCTAGCATGTTTAGGCTGAGATTCTTCATCAGATCAACCACTTGCCTCATGTCTTGCCTTAGGCCATCATCTTGCACTGCTGTAGTGACCACTGTTGGCATAACCTGAGTAGTAACAGGAACCACTGGTTCATGATGAACCCCTGACATGCGCCCTTGTAAAGACTCTATAGGCTGAAATTCAGACCTCATTGGCAAAGAATCCACCCCTAACTGGCTCATTTTCCTCAGCTTCCACTCTTTGTTCCTTGCTACCTCTAGTGCATCCTCATATGTCCTAGGCTTCTTTAGCTCCACTCTCCAACGTATATTCTCCCAAAGACCAGCCAAGAACCTGTCCTTATTCATCATGTCAGGCGGGGATACCTGTGGTGCTAAAGCCTTGCACATTTGCTCCCATGCCAATGAAAACTTACGTATGTACGCATCTACTGGCTCACCTTCCTTTTGCACCAAAGCCTGTACTTCTTGCCACACCTTGTTAGGATCTTCTATCTTCACAAACTCCACTTCCAACCCTGCTCGTAGATTGTCCCAACTCAACCTTACAGGTGGATCAGCCACACGCAACTCCTCTTCAAATGCTTTAGACCAAACTCGTGCATCACTCTTCAAACAAATTTGGAGAAGGCGTAACATCTGCGCAGGGTCATGAATCTGGTTGCTAATGCAGGCAACCTCCATCTTTTCCAAAAATTCTTCCACATCTTCATCACTTCTTCCATGAAACTCGGGATAAGAGAAAACCATGGCTACCCAAGTTTCAATGCTTTGAGAACCCCTTTGAACACACGTGCAAGAACCCAAAACTTTTTACTACCCAATCCCCAGAAACCTCAATGGAGCTCAGCTTTAGATGAGAACAAACACATGCACATCAAATGAGTTTTCATAGTTGATCATCGGAATTACAACAGGCAAAGGACATTCCAGGATCTCTCTCAATCTTCTTGGCCCAAACATAAAGACTATGTGCTGTTGGAAAAAGATCTTCCTGGACACATGAACATTAATCTGAATTCTTTGAGTTAAATGAAAAGGAGTGAACTGAGGGCCATTTTGATCATCCATTAAAGCCAACCATGAAGCTCCCAAGAAAGCACAGCTGTCTTATCCTCTGATTTTGCCAAAATTTCAGCAGCATAACAGCGTAAATGGCTCAAAATACCAAAAAACCAGCCATCATAACTTGGGAAAATTTCGACAGAGTTTCCCCAGAAGTAGAGCAGTAGGAACCCAAAATATAGACTGTCTATGTATGCATAAACTGTCAACAATAGAACCCGAGCATCAAATAGGACTCACTAGTACATAGCCTATGGCGAGGTCACAAAAAGGGTGCTCCAGCTACCTGTATCACCGAAAGGATCTCTACATTTGAGAATCCCCCAGCTCAATAAAAACCTCACGCTATCGACCCTCACACGAAGTCTAATGCAAATCGCATATAGTCAAGTCTCAGAAATGACTATCTTCCAGACCAAGTCTCAGAAATGGCTGGGACTGCCAAATACAACCAAGTATGGCTCCACAAATGCGTACAATGGCAGTTTCCACAAGTAACGTACAATCCAGCAGACAATGCGCTCAAATAGGCGCCAAGTGATGCATTCCCACAACAACTGCAAGTGACATCACTACTAGTATATCATTGTACTCCAGCTACCTGTACCTGTGTGAATCACCTGTAACTGTACCTGTCCCTGTCCCTGTCCCTGTAACCTGTAACCTGTAACCCCGAAGCTCGAAGCTTGAAGCTCGAAGCAGAAGGTACTCAAAGAAGATCCTCAGTGGGGGCACCAAAAGAATGTGAGCGGGATGAAAACACACACAGCGCCTCTATAACGACCCGACACACACTCTTGAAAAGATACACACACACACTATGGGGCACCACTCGGCTTAGACAACACACCTGGCCGAGACAGAGAACACACCTCTGGAGTGAGAGGAGAGAAACTATCCACTTGTCCACTCCACACAGACACACACACACACACACACACACACACACACACACACTCAAAAAACTCAGCTCAAAAGAGGAGAATTTCTGATGTTTAGATACAAATGAGCTTGGGCCAACACCAATGGGGCAAACAGCTCACACAATATGGGTAAAAGATACTAGATACAATCACAAATTGGAGAAGAAGCTTCACTCACCGGAGAAGATTACACAAAAAAAAAGCAGAAAAAGAGTGAGGAATTTGGCAAAATGGACAGCGCCATCGCGTCCGGAATGGCCCAAAACCCCAGTCTACAATGTCAAAGTGCTCAAATCCGACATCGGATGAGCAGTTTACGGCCAAAATAGGCTCGAAAAACCCAAAAACACACCTGCGGCTGTTCCTCCTCTCTTCTCCACGTTTTTTCTGGTCTTCTCTCTATTTTTTCAGTTCCCACACTTAGCTTTATTAGTTGGGCACCCTTGGCCTTTTAGATGACCTCAAACGGACCCCGAACAGGCCAAAAACTGACCTCGCAATGCATAGTTGTCACCTTTTTGCATCATTTGCACACCTGGCACTCAGCTTTTTTCCAATAATGCATCTTGCCACCACGTGAAGTGGCCCCAAAAAGTGGTCCTAATGATGACCTTTCTGCATAACTCTCACAAGAAAACACCCACATTGTGTCCGTCCTCATCCGTGTGCAAATATTGACCTCGTTCGCCCTCCTGACGCCACTAGATGCCATCTGACGCACCTGCTGACCTCACATCGTCGGCCCGCGGATAGCTTCCTCGAGAAGTTTTACGCGCTACCAACTCCTCCTTATTGTAGAAAAAACACACAAGTATTGATAATAGTGAAAATCGCTGCACTATGTACATGCTGTCCTACCTGTACACATGTGGGCCCCACGTAACCACCTGGCTCTGCAAAATGGGCAATTACTTATTTGATGCACCATGCATGTATATGTACATATGCGCAATCCCTTGCTCCAAAAAACTCCTGACAACGTCATCATCACTGCCAACCGTCACACGCGGGCGCGCCGCCTCATCGGCCAAAAACCACCGTCTCCTCCCGCAAGGCCGCGTTCAGCCAACGTAGCACCCACGGCCACCAACACCATAGCCAGGGAGCTCCAAGCTCCTACTCGCTTCACACATGCCCGATATGGCGCCCGCTCCAGCACTTATACCCCATAGTCTCCCGCTTCGCCACTGCATGTGGGCGCATTCGCCAGGTTACGTGGCACCCACGGGTTCAATACCCCTTCAACTTCTTCAAAAAATTTATAATAGACCCCTTTTCCCCCCCTTTTTGGTCCTCTTCTGTAGGTTCCCATTCATTGCTATCGGACCCGATTACCCAGCAGAAAAAACTCACTAAAACTTCACATTTTCGGCCCCGACTACATTTACCGTCTTTGCATTCGAATCCCTCCGCACTTTCGAACCAAGGCCTCCAAAACAAAAAAAAATCATCTGCAACTGTTCACTGCCCACGGCTCCCAACTTCATCTTTGTGTATCTGGCCGGCCAAGCATACGATTGACACACCGTTAATTTGTGTTGGCTCCGCACGACGCACACTATCATTGAGAACCTTGGCGAGGTTGAAAAGACACCAAATGCTCACCTTAAAACTGATTCAATGGAGGCCCAACGCCAAATGTCTAGATATCCTCTTTTCTTTGGAGAGCCTGGAGAGGATGCAGAATTATTTTTAGCAAATTTCAAGATGTCTTGTCGTATCAAGAGGATAGTAACTGATCAAGAACGCGTAGAGATGTTTGAAGTGGTCCTTAGGAAAGATGCTAGCACTTGGTTTGACTCGTTGCCTGAGGAAGTTAAAGGGAATTACACGGAAGTTGTGAATCATTTCAAGAGATACTTCTTTGATCCCCAAAACACTCAAAAACTATGGCAAGACATTGTTTCTCATAAGCAAAAAGACCTAGATGACTACTACTTGTACAAGCAAGAGTTTCTACGTCTTTAGGCTGTATGGGTGAGAAATGTTGCTAACCTTGGTGATGGTGCAGAGTTCCTAAAGAAGGAGAGATTCATAGCCGGACTCTTTCCTGACCTTAAGATAAAAGTTGAAAAGTGTGCACCTGCTACCTTTAATGCAGCTGAAACTAGGGCTGTTGAGAAATATAGAAAACTCAAGTGCCTAAGGGGAGAGGTTCCAATAGAAGGTCTTAGACCCAAAGGTAAGTCACAAGCATCAACATCTAGGGAGCTTCCTGAGGTAACGATGGAAGTAATTGAGAAGTTAAATGAATCTTTAAGTAGCCTGTCAATTCACCTTGCACAAGCTGTAGGTCCAAAAGGACAAGCAAGGAAGTCTGAAGAGCGAGATCCACGACCTAGGAGAGTCTTACAATGTTGGAATTGCGGAGAGTCTGGACATGGGATGTATAATTGTCCTTGGCCCCGTGGGGAGCCAGGGAGACCTAACTTGAATTACCCAGTGATGAATGCAGGTGAAGGAACTAGTCAGCAACAACCACGGCTTCTACAAAGGCCAAATGGATCAAGACCACCTCCACAAGGAGTGGAAGGAGTTCCACCTTTGCCAGACCCAAATGTGCATGTGGTAGAGGTGAAAAATTCAAAAGAGGTTGACATGGAAGCTAATGGCATTAAGCGTGGCCGTGGAAAAGGGAAGGAGAAAGAAGGAGTCACGTCACAAAGTGATCATGGACGAGAAAAGAAGGCAAAGGAGACCAAGGAAACCAAGAGGACTCGACGTCGTATCAACCTCCAAGACTTCCCTCTTGGATATGGTATGGCTCCATACAACTTGTTGGAAGACATGAGAGGTAAGGGTCCTGATATCTCATGGCATCAATTTCTTGCATTATGCCCACAAGTTAGGAGGGATTTAACAAAGGCAGTTAGCACTAGCAGAAAGGTAAAAGAGAGTGTGCCTGTTGTAAAAATTTCACAAGCTGAAAGGAATGAGGATATTACACCGGTGCTAGATTGTTACATCAAAGGAAGATTGGTTAGGAAAGGTCTAGTGGATGGGGGTGCACAAATTTGCATCACGACAGAGGGACTCATGCAAAGACTAGGCATGCACATCCATGAGACACATGAAGTCAAAGTGAAAATGGCTAACAATAGCAAGGCTAGGTGCATAGGCATTGGTAAAAATGTTTTTGTGGAGGCCTTTGGCATTAAGAAGGCAGTGGATTTCTATGTCATGTCTACCAAAGGAAATGGTTACCCATTTATCCTAAGAAGACCATGGCTAATGAAAATGCGAGCTTTGCAGGATTGGGAGAGTGGAAATCTAATTTGTAGGAACGACAATCATAATAAGGTTGTCTTTGACATGAAGGAGAAACGCCAAGAGGAGCTCCATGAGGAATCATCTCAAAGTGAGACGGAGGAAGGCTGGACTGATAGCACTTCAGAAGGAGAAAGTAGCGGCAGCATTACTGAAGAGGAGTCTTCCATCGAAGTCATGGGGGTAAGGTTTAATCCACCAAGAGACCTCTTGCCCAGGTTTGGAAGAGGTAGGTTCCCAAGAGAACCAAAATGTGCAAGATGAAGGAATGTTAGAAGGTATGTTGTCTACAACACTTACAAAGGACGAAAGAGAGGAGTTCAAATGTGTGCTAAGGAAATTTTCTAGGCTTTTTGCTAAAGACTACACCGATGTGCGTGGAGTAGATGCTGTTCAACACAAAATTGAGTTGAAGCCAGATGCCACACCTAAGGCTCAGAAGCTACGAAGGCTAGGAGTCATCAAGGAACAAGCTTTACTCAAGGAGGTAAGAAAGCTTCTAGCAGCAGGTTTCATTTATTCAGTGGAGAATTCGGAGTGGGTCTCTCTCGTTGTTGTCACTCCTAAGAAAAATGGCAAGTGGAGGGTGTGTGTGGATTACAGTCCACTCAATGAGGCAACAAAAAGAGATCACTTTTCCCTCCCATTTCAAGATGAGATACTAAATGAGGTAGCTGGTCATGAGAAGTACACTATGTGTGATGGCTACTCGGGTTACTTTCAAATAGGTATCGCATTGGAAGATCAGTTGAAAACAACCTTCATCACTCCTTGGGGTTGTTATGCTTTTAGAGTCATGCCATTTGGACTGACAAATGCTCCTGCAACTTTCCAACACTTCATGAACATGGTGTTTCAAGCATTCTTTGGAAAGTCCATTAGGGTTTTTATTGATGATTTTTGCATTTATAGCTCAAAATCATTGCATCCACAAAGGGTAGAAGAAGGTTTAAAGAAGCTCTACGACATGGGAGGTCAACTCAACCCCGATAAGTGTCACATAGGTGAGGATGAAGTGATCTTGCTTGGTCACAAGGTTTCCTATAAAGGCATTGAGGTGGATCCTTCAAAGGCAAAGGCTCTTATTGAGCTCCCATTACCCAAGAATCTCAAAGAGTTCATCTCATTCATTCAAAAGGTGAAGTATATGTCACGCTTTATTCACTTAGCTTCGGAGTTGCTTCATCCTTTGCAAAAGTTGACACAACAAGTAGAATTTGCATGGTCTTATGAGCTTGAAGAGTAATTTTGTAACATTAAAGTCATTTTGTTAGAGCTACCAACACTCATGCCTCCTTGTTGGGAGTACACATTCTTTGTTAGCTCTAGTGTTGGGAAGGAAACAATTGGTGCAGTTTTGCTACAACAAGATCCCCACAGTACCAGGATGCGACCTATCTACTTTGCTAGTAGGGTCATGAATGCTTTGGAGAGAGGCTACACAGAAGCAGAACTCATGATGCTTTCTCTCATGTTTGCGGTGAGAAAGTTTAGATCCTACCTGCTACCAAAACCTTTTGTAATTCTCACTGCAGAAAATTTGTTTCCTTGGGTGTCATCTCAAATGAATCTTAGCACTAGGATCTCAAAGTGGATTATGGAATTGCAAGAGTTCCAATACTCTTTCAAGGTAGAAGATAGTGTGCGTGCACAATTGGTAGGGATCCTTACTTACAGGGTACATGAGAAGGAGATTAAGGTGCCTGAAGTAAAGACCCTACCATTGCCACCACCTAAAAGTATTCCTAATGCTTTTACCTTATTCTTTGATGGAGCTTTTCGACGAGCCACAGGAAAAGCAGGGGGAGGGCTAGTGTTGCTCAACCCAAGTGGGGAGGTGGTCATGAAAGAGAAGGTCAATCTACCAGGTTCAACTAACAACAATGAAGCAGAATACGACACACTACTTCATGGTTTAAAAATGTGCATTGGCCAAGGTATACGACGTCTCATGGTAAAGGGAGATGCACTTCTCATTCTGAAGCAGATTTTAGGCATTTGGGCATGCAAGAATGAAAACCTAAGGACAAAAGTTAATGCCATTCGTAGGTTGTTTAATCAATTTGAAGAAGTGCAACTATATCATATCCCTAGGAAACAAAATGAAGATGCAGATTTACTTGCACAAAAAGCAGTTGCATGTGTTGAGAAAGAAGTGCGGGTCATCATGGTGGCAATTGATGTGAAGCAACCAAGATACCAGGGATTGGAGTCATTGACTCCCATTATTGGCTACATTTTGGAGGGTGAGTTTCCACAAGACTTCACGAAGGCTCAGAAGAGGAGACTCATGAAGAAGGCAAGCGCGTATCTCTTCCTAGAAGGATCCCTCTACCAAAGAGGGAAGGATCAAGTGTGCAAAAGAGTACCAACTATTGAGGAAATCCCAACCATTCTAAAAGGTTTGCATGAGGAAGCGTGTGGTGGTCATTTTTCACAGGAACTCACTGCAAAAAAGATTATTCTTGCTGGATATGTTTGGCCAAGCTTGTACATTGATGTTCAACATTGGTGTAAAAGCTATCACAATTGTCATATTAATGGAAACAAGCGTCTGTTACATGGTCCACGTCAGTTAGTCCTTGCAAATAATCCATTTGAAAAATGGAGGCTTTCTAATCACTGAGCAAAAAAAATCGAGCGAAGGCACATTCCGACCAAGTTCGAGGGTAAATTTGCACAAGAGCAACAATTGTGAAAGAAAATAATTATCCCATGCATGTTATTTTTAGTACCACAAATTCATGAACCGATGGATGGACACAAAGTTAGATTTCAGAATTATTCATAAAATTTATAAAATTGTATACTCGACACATAGAGTAGCGCAATTCTAGGTAATCCTCTCCAAAATAGTCCACCAAAAATTTGGCATGTACATCTCCCAAAAAAGTCGACACATGAACTACATAACCTATGATGCTATTCGAGAACCTCCCAAAGCTTGGAACAACTCTACTTTTGTAAGTGCAGATTGATGCACAAACTCATGGGCAATGGAGTCCAAACCCAATATTCTAAAAAACACAAAGTAGATGTGCTTGCAAGGCACGTATGCTACACGTTTGCTATCACGTCTTTGAAAATCCTCACACGAGCATCGAGGGAAGTCTGCAAGTGTGACAGCATACGTAAGACCTTTCTCCACTAACCCAGTTGTACTAACATGAAACACATGTGATACATTGGGGACCACGATTACCTCCCTTACTAATTTGGCTGCCATTGTTCTTCCCTGCGCAACCCTATCTTGAAAATCTCTTGTAAGTTTTGATCTCCATCTAACAAGTTTTCCATCCCTATATTTTGGACGAAATGAACTCGGTGTGCTAACACATGTTCTAACATTGCGGCTGCACTCAGCATTTGCATGTGCTTCTTTAAGAACAAACCCATTGTTCAATAACATTTCAACTTCAGATGGTTGCAGATTAGTGCCCTCTGCCACAATCCAAGTCCCAGGTGCAGGTCCTGGAGGACCAACAATCAGGTCATCCACATTCCAGGTATGAGTGTTACTACTGTTGCAGAACCATACAAACCCCTCGACAATGCCTCCCGAATTGGATCCTCTTGCATGATATTTTTGCCTTCCCAAAAAGCTTGGTGCAGGAACTCCGTGTTTCACTGAAGGTGCCATTTCATTAATAAACCTCCCACATCTTGTACTATGATCTGCAAGAACACCGAAGCATGTCATTTTTCTCCCAGGCTCAGTATGCCTAATTGCCCACACAGTCCGAGACACTTTTTGCTCCAACCACATAAGGGGAGTTGTGGAATCCTGGTTCTGCCTACGTAGCCCATTCGCCGTTGTGACTGTCACATACTCAGGTCTGTGACTGTCATCTTCTAGTATTTCATTAGGGTACTCCAATATTGGTCTAGATCTTCGAACACTCTTTTCCCTCATTGAATCTCTGTTTGTCTCAGGACTTGGCATGCGCATCTCCTGCAAATAAGAATGTGCTAGGTCTATAAGCTTCTTACCTGACCCACCAGCAGCTTGCTGACTCATAAACCTTGCAGCCAAATCTGCCACCCCTGGTCCAGTGCATGTGTTATCCCTTTAAGGTATGCATTGTACCTAACACTCTGCAACACAGCTAGAGCCATATCTGCACATGTTGCTTCATACAAACCAATACTAGACTTGTATCCAATAGCTGCACGCATGCTTGCATGTTTTGCCTCAGCAAGATTGGTTCTTGGCACAAAAGCACTTGCTACATCTTGACAAACAAATCTATCTCCCCAGTGAGGGACTCTTACATCCCACCAAGACAACCATGTCTCTAATGATGGAATCTCTGACTCAATCGCATGCCCAGCCCGCCAAAATTGTCTAAGCTCCTCTTTACAAACATTTGCAGCATTCTCTGTGGAGGCATGCATCCACTGTCGGCATTTAAGTTTGTGCTCTTCTTGGTAAGAGGGACGTATACACTTTGAAGTATGCCTAACCATACTTTGCTCCCAATGGAACACACATGATCTTTCTTTTTCAGGCATTTTCTTATTTGCACCGCTAAAGTAAACAGTACGAACAGCAATCCAATTTGCATTAGCTTCATTTGCCATGAAACCTCTAAACTCTGGTTTCTCAAATCCCAGATCCATCACCACCTTGTTAAGCATTCTCCAAAACTCCATCCGTGCATGTTTATTTTCAACTGTAAATTCACATATTGCAAATGTTAAAAGTTCTCGAACATATGGATCATATACATGTGCTGACATAGTAGGCCATCCATCCACTCTATGCACATGGTCAAAGTGCACCCACATATCCTGCAAGTTACCTCCGGGACGCATACGATTCACCAAGTCCACCCCACTACCAGGACCCATTGTAGAAATTTTGAAAACGTGAGGTTGTTGCTTGGCTTCTAACTGACCTGGAAATAGAACACTATGCAGGTATGGGTATCGGCTATTGCTCTTTAATTTCAATATGGACTCAAATCCCATTGAAGTGATACCTTTGGCTTTTTTGGCTGTTTCAAAACTCTGTTGCACACGACGCTTATTAGAGAGTGGAGTCATAGTGTCAAGGAACCTAGCAAATTCATCTTCGGCTAAGGGAGTATTCTTACAGGAACTTAGGCCCATGAGACTATCCATTACAATTTCTTCTATTGTTACTCTCTCCAACTGTTTGGCTGTAGTCAAAGGATCTAAAGCCGCCCGTACAAGCAAAGCTATGGAAATAACTTTGTCTGTAGCTCTACTTTTTCCCTCGGCCACTCGATGCTTGTGATAACCAAGATGAATTGCACATCTAGTCACAATTTCCTTTTCAATTGGGATGCAGTAATAAATGACAGCAGCACAAGTATTTACACATTCTGGCATCTGATGACAATGGACACACAGAAGCTTGCCAAATTCAGCTCCAATTAATCCCCGTTGAGGTGCTCGTGACAATCGTCCCTTCCACCGACTCTCATTTGGAAGTTTTGTTCTCAATTGATAACTACAATCAAGATTAACACATCGCAAATGGCCACAACATCTACTAAAGCGCACAACACCTTTGAACAAATCACTACTGCATGTCACATATTCCACCCAGGAATGCCCATCAAAACGTTGTTCCATACCATTCATACTTGAGCTTTCACCTTGTGGTGGCAGATCAAAAGCAACATACCCATCATATTGACATGGGATCTCCGACACTTGCATAACATTCTGAACTTGACTCAAGGCCACTAAAAGGTTTGTTTGTAATGGTAGGGTTCTGATTATGTCAATAACACTCGCACATGGACGCCCCAAGTCGGTACTTTGCTCTTTGATAACTATAGGTGAATCTTTTGAACCAACAACATTAGGAAATAAATCAGCGGTGGCAAGAATCTTGTAGAACTGTGAAACTTCGTGGTCAAGGGTGTAAATTGGCTCACCAACATTGTTCTCTCCACGTTGAAGATGACCATTATCTCCAGACAATGTTAGGGGACACAGAGAAAAATGTCCACTTGGGATATCAAAATGTTGTTTTAGAGTGTCAACCTTGATCTCTTGAAACCGACTGTCAAATAGCAGAACAAGCTTTTGACCTCGTTGGGGTCCGTAGATTGTAATGTGTCTGCTCATTGCTAACAGAAGATATGTCTTGTAAGATACATATGTAAAGTATGTCACGCAGGCCCAATAGATAGAATATATGTAGATTAAAGTAAGAAAAATACTCGCCACTATAAAAGGTATTATTTCAAATAATTAATAATGTCATAAATATTACAGGCGGCGTTTGTTCTTTATATGAGCACAAAAAAATTATGTAATGATAATCATCTTTGGTAATAGAGTCGTTGTCAGTGTCTTCATGTCTCGACCAGGTCAAGAAAAAAACATAGGTCCTAACCAAATAAGGACACACTTGAAATTCCCCCTATTTTTTGTCAAAATTTGAAGCTTATGCCGGTAATTACACAAACCTGTGAAAATTTCACGGTTTTCTTCAAGGCAAGCTCAAAACTTAACTGGGATTGTAGGATTTCAACCGGTTAAAATACACTGGACCTCGGTTTTCTTTTTAACAAAACGGGTCTCGTGAATAGGTCTATATAAAATATTTTCCTCTGGCACGTGAAAATAAAGACAAAGTGATTATTGTCCTCGATAAATACTTATCAATCTTACTCGATCTTTTTTCAATCGAGGCAAGCTCATCATTGTATTGTGTATGGTCAGGTGGACGGATTGTCCTATTGGACACACCTTGTGTTGTGTGAAACCTCCACAAAAACTTCTAAACCTAGCAAAGGCATACTTCCTTGCGGCGCATCTCGTCATGGCTAAGCAGGGTTTATTGTGAGAGAGAGAGAGAGAGAGAGTGAGTGAGAGAGAGAGAGAGAGAGAGCGCCATTCTGTGACAGAATGGAGTTGGCAATACTCTTCAAGCTCTAAGAGAGAGAGAGAAGCTGAAGTCATTTCGAATATTTCAAGCCATCCGCCGGTGGCCAAGGCAAGTATTCCTAGTCTCTGCACAAGTTAATTCCCTGCTGCAAGCATTCCGCGCCGGCGCGGAAGGGTTCTAGCAATGATCCAGGGCTGGGGCACGCTGCGTAGCAGAGGCCGGTTTTAGGGTCTGCAGCTCTCAGCATTTCTTGCAGAAAACTTTCCGCGCAGCATTTCTTGCAGCAAATTATTCAGCCTTTCTTGCTCTTTCTTGCAGCAAATGATCCGCGCTGCAACCATTTTCAACCAGGCAGTTTCTTGCTGCAACCAGTCCGCGCCGCCGCGGAATGGTTACAGCAGGAAACCACAAGCGGGCCTGCGCACGAATCTCAATTGTCAATAAAGCTCTGCGCACGCTTTTTTTGAAAATAATGGTATTACCTAATTATTAAAGCCTTGCTTAAGCTTGACTATTGAAATTTTATATGGTAAGGGTTGCATTTGAGAGAGATTCATGCAATTAGGGCCGCAGGTGAGAGAGAGAGTCATGCAGTTAAGGCCGCAGGTGAGAGATCCATGCAATTCTACTCTATTAAGCTATTGCCGGCCGCGGCATGCCCAAAACAACAAGCTTCATAACTGGTTCCCTCCTGCAACCATTCCGCGCTGGACCTCAGAATGCCGCCACGACGCCGACCAACCAATTGCAGGTCGGATTTTTTTTCTAATTTTTCTTTTAAAAAATCATGCAAAAAAAGGCCCCTCATTCGCCCTTGAAGCTGGATAGCTGTCGGAACTGTTCCGCGTCGGCGCGGAACAGTTCCGACAGATATCCAGCTTCAAGGGCGAGTGAGGGGCCTTTTTTTTGCATGATTTTTTAAATAAAAATTTACCATAACTACAAAAATTCAATCGTATCTATTTTGGCTAGGTTATTCAAATATTGTCCAAAATTTGTCATGTAATTGGTCACACATATTTCGATAAATTTGAAGGGCATTTTGAAAAAAATGACCTAATTTTTGGGGTGCTTTGCAAGATTTTGAAATTAGAGGGATATTTGATAAATTTTCCTGTTTTTTAAGTAAAGCAAAAGTTCTCGACTATGTTTATCACAAGGGTTTTTAGTTGTTTTGAGTGTCCACTAGTGCCTTTGTGTAGACTCATTCCATATGCTTGCGTCCGTGGCCTTAGATCGGACGTTTCTGGATTAAAAGACGCATTTGCCAGAGAGGGTTACATAAAGGAAAAAGGTGCCTTTATTGTTTCACTGCAAACATGTCAAAAGGAACAAACATTGTTGACAGGTAATCATTACTATTTTGGAGTGATTTTGTGAATTGGTTTTTTTGTTTTTCTTTTAATTGTTTGACATTTTCTGGAGTCTTGTTTCTTTTTTAAATAGCCGATATTGTTGACACTTGGGACCCTATTTGGAAAGACATAAATAAAGATTATGAAGAGGAGTTAGCTTTGCAGCCTCAACTAGAGTCACTGCGTGGTAGAATGTTCTATGTGTGGGAAGGAAATCACAAGACAGTAGCATGGCAAGCAGAATTAGAGAAATGTTTTCCAATAGCAGAGAGAAGCATTGTAGGGTGTTGTGTACGATCATCGACCCTACAAAGGTTTCCGAAATAGTATTATTGACGAGCTTGCAACGCATGAATGTGTGAGTGCAACTATATTCTTGTTTGTAGATAAACTTCATATGTTTGAAGGTTAATCAACTTACTAATATTTTAATCAGTATGAACACCCATGATCTAGTGTCATCTCATCTACGAGATGAGTTGGTAAATTGTTCAAACATTTGCTCTGCGGATCATGAGGATTACCTTCGTGCATTGCCGGAGAATGAGCAAAAATTGATTGACACTATGCGGAAGAGAACCACAAAGGGAGAGGAGCCATGGCATCCTCTAACACGAAGATATCTAGCTAGACTTCTTTTTGATGTAAGTGTGCTTGACATTGTATCTCTCTTTTGTTATCTTTAATGGAAGCCTTTTGTTTTGAAAAGAATTGGTTTATTTTGAAGGTTCAAATGTCGAAAGAACTACACGCTAAGTTAGAAAGCAAGAAACCATTGCTTTCTAGTGAGGACTTGAAAAAAGAAGAGGTTAAGATCATGCATGATCTTTATTATAAGTTTTCGGATTGTGTAGGAAAGGTATATAACCATTTCTTAGTGTTTTCTTTTATCTATGGTGAGCGGTGATTTCAATTAACTAACATTCTTGTTCGGTAGATTCTCAACATTGTTGACCCAAGGTTAGGGAAGGATTGGTTTGATCGTGTGATGAGCCTTCAATGGGGGGAAGATAGTTGGGCTACTCTTGAGAAACTAAACTTGATTTCTCTACATGATGCTTCCATAGAAAATAAAATCTTATGGGTGTCATTACTAGAGGCAAGCAAGATCACCCGTGCAGCTTATTGCATGGTCAAAGGAGACCACAAGTTTCGAGGGTGAGCTTCTGGATGCAAATAGTTTATCAAGAAATTGTTGATGTTGAGTTTTTTGTTTGATTTTTTTTGCATGCTTTGGGTGAAAGGTGGCTAAAATGAGAGGGAGCTTTGCAGAGGATCTTAGATAAATCTAAGAAGCTTCTTGTAGACTATGTGGATGTGCCAGGAGGGATTGATATTCCTCCCTCGTGCACCATGGATATGTACTACACCGAGATTGTGGTGGAGGGAAGGAAATTTTTGTTTCCTCTTGAGGTGGCTTTGGAGAACAAAACAAAGGACGTAGAGTTGCAAGCCTTAAAGAGGATTGACTACTCTCGCATGGCTTCTCAGCGACTAGTTTACAGGTAGATAATTTTTTGACTATTTTTATATCATAAAATGGGCTTCAACTAATGTTGCATATTGCATCTTGTTTGAGATTATAATAATTCTTTGATGGTTTTTGTAGATACTTTGCTCAACTCTTGACCATGCATCACATTGCTGCAATACCTGTGCTTGCACGTTCTTGGACTCACATTGAGAGCGGGGAGGGATGCATGTATCCACCGACCATGCATCAACTCTCACAGTGGGAGCTAGAGCATTGTCCTTGGTGGATCGACATGGATAGAGGCCATGTCCTTGCTAGAGAGAGAGAGTTGCATAATGTGCAGTCTACAGGAGTCACATCCAAAGATCTTCCACTACCCAAAGCCACAGATGTTGTTGCTCCATCTTCTCATCCTCTACCATCTCGTCGACCCTCTCAAACTTGTAAGTTAAAGTCATTATCTCATTGCATATACCCTTAACTTCGATAGTTTGGAGATTTTTAATTATCTTGATACTTTTTTCTACATTGAAGCAACAAGATTTTTGGAGAAGGCCCAAAAGGCATCTGCTACTGCAGACCATGTGATCGATGTGATTGATGATATGTCGGGTATAATATTGTTTTTTTTTTGGAGTCTTGTTGAAACTCAATTATATTTCTCATGTTTATATAGAATATGTTTTTGTTCTTGCAGAGAGTGGGGGCACACAGAGATTGCAACCTGCCCTTCAGTTTGTCTTTACACCATTGCATTTTCAGCATGTTGAGCAGTCTAGTTGCAGTGATACTAGGTGTGTTGCTTTGCTTGGTGACTATATTGCAATTGCTGGAGATTTTCGTAGCGGTGTGCAGTCTAGATCATGGATGCCTGTACACGAGCATATGAGTAGAGCTCGATCTACAGAGATTACATATAGGAGGAGTGGTAGATCAGTGTCATGGGCTGCAGACTTCATCTTTGTTGACTTGCCTTTTGGAGGCAATCTACATTCACCATCACCTCAACCTTCATGGGATATATGTACAGAGGATCATGTACGATCCGCTATTCATTTGAGTCATAGTACTTTGGCAGACTCGGGGTGGCTGCTTGTGATGGCGTCTCTTGCAGGTAAAAGAATCATTCTTAGATATTGATTTTGTCATTAATACGTTCATTTTTTATCATTGATGGCTTTGTTCTTGTAGGAGACACAGTCTTTTGGGTTGAGAGATTTTGCGGGGCATCGGAGTTGATCATTCATCGACGTGTGGTGGTTTTGCATCATGCACCTTACGGTTATGTAGTGTCATCTGGCGAGCAACAAGAGGTGATCTTTCTATTTATAATTTCATGGTAAGCAAGTGTGAATGTGCAGCTTTTAAAATTTATTTATTTTTTCCTTGTAGTGCGACACTTCTATTATGTTATTGGTCCACAAGCCCGGACCACCTCCACCTCTTTACAGTGCAGAGAGTGCTTCTTTGTTTCATGGTCTAGGAATGACTGCCATGGATAGCACTATGCATCACTATTTGCCAGATTCTGGTCGAGCTCTTATGGACTCCGGATTGCCATGGAGAGGGTCTGCGCAGAAGAGCCATACTTTTGTGGCATGTTTCATTGAGTTGTTGTGTCGTCCTAGGGGGTTATGTCTTGAGTTTGGATGTGGGACGGCTCCTATTTTGACAGGTTGTTTGGCCTCTGGTCGTGCATGTGCATCCCTAGATTTTGATGAGACACTTGTTTCCACTTGCTTGCAGCCCTTGATTTGACCAAGGAAGCGAGGGAGAGAGGACGCAACCACATCCATAGATGTGGTGGACGATGGAGACCGACCCGTGGGTGGGAACCCTTTTGATGATTTGTGAGATTCCCACTCGACTTAGCACAAGACATTCATAGTATTTATTTTGTTTGTGTTATGGTAGCGGACATTTGTGGTTGATTATCTTTTTGTTGTCTTCCCTATCATTGTATGACTTATGGATAAACATTGCTATTGCCTCTTGTAGGTTTTTGTGCTTATGATATTATAGGCCATTGTTGTTCTGTTGAATTGAAATTGTGTGTATTCTGTTTCTTTGAAGTGCATTACCTGAATACATCGAGGCGGACGCGAGATGTATGACATTGGACCCACGTTATGATGGTCATCCAAAAGATAGGCCTCGAAGAAGGCATCACTTCATAGATGATGAGTGTGCTTCAAGTTAATAATTTGTATGTAACTTTGAACAATGGTGTAGTATGGCTTTGATTATTGATCCAGATAGGGGTTCAGTAATGTAGATAGGGGTTTGGTAATGTTTTCTCAGCATCTCCAATGAGTATCACATATATTATTGTATACCTACTTTTTTCACTCATGTATGCAAGGATGGGTCCACAATGCGGTTTGTAATGTTTCTTTAATTAAAAGACCTCGAAGAAGGCATTGCTTCATAGATGATGAGTGTGCTTCAAGTCAATGTATGTAACTTTGAACAATGGTGTAGTATGGCTTAGATTATTGATCTAGATAGGAGTTCAGTAATGTAGATAGGGGTTTGGTAATGCTCTGGTAATGTTTTCTCAGCATCTCTAATAAGTATCACATATATTATTGTGTACCTACTTTTTTCACTCATGTATGCAAGGATGGGTCCACAATGCGGTTTGTAATGTTTCTTTAATTAAAAGACCTCGAAGAAGGCATTGCTTCATAGATGATGAGTGTGCTTCAAGTTAATAATTTGTATGTAACTTTGAACAATGGTGTATTATGGCTTAGATTATTGATCTAGATAGGAGTTCACTAATGTAGATAGGGGTTTGGTAATGTTTTCTCAGCATCTCTAATAAGTATCACATATATTATTGTGTACCTACTTTTTTCTCTCGTGTATGCAAGGATAGGTCCACAATGCGGTTTGTAATGTTTCTTTAATTATGTCTTTGCTATACTCTAGGCCCATCTCTATTCTCTTATTATCACTTATTGAGAGACTCGCTCGGTTTTTTTCTCGCTCGGGAAAACTTGCTCGCCAACTTGTAAGACTCGAAAAATGGGGCATTGATGCTATGGGTCCATTGCCTAGGACTAAAAATGGGAAATCGTATATCTTGGTGGCCATAGACTACATGACGAGATGGGTAGAAGCTCAAAGTGTGGCAAGAGTAAATGAGAGGACAGTGAGCAAATTTGTCTACACTCACATTTGTTGTAGATTTGGCACACCTTTGGAGATTGTTTTTGATAATGGTCCAGGCTTTAGAAAGGGCTTGCTCACAGAAGTCTGTGAAGAACTTCACATTCTACATCGTCACAGTACACCCTACTATCCCCAATCAAATGGTCTGGTAGAAAAAGCTAATGGTGTCATTACAGGCATCATTAGAAAGATGGTGAGAAAGAAGACAAAGTTGTGGGATGACTTCTTGGATGGTGCCTTGTGGGCATATCGAACCACATATAGGGAAGCCACGGAGTTTACACCATTTCACTTGGTCTATGGTCAAGAGGCTTTACAACCAATTGAGCTCAACATTCCAACAATGCGACTTCATGGCAAAGCAGCACAAGATGATCAAGAAGCATGGATGGATCGACTTCTTACCTTAGCTGAGCTTGAGTGGAAAAGAGAAGCAGCATACGAGTGCTACAAGAGGAAAGCTACACAGGCGAAGGAGAAGCTTGACAAGAAACCAAAGGACAAAGGCATCAATGAAGGAGATCTTGTGCTAAGGTATGACAATCGACTTGATAATCGTTTTGATGCCAAATTTGAAACTAGATGGCAGGGGCCATACATAGTTAAGAAGGCTTTCAATTCAAGTTACTATCAACTTATGGACTTGAATGGGAAAGAGCACTCTAGGAAGGTAAATGGTTATCGCTTGAAGCCCTATTTGAGTCGCCTTTTACCAAAGGATCTACCAAAGATCTATCAAAGGGCAACTGTCTCATGTAAGTATTGTTACATGAAGCATGAGTGTAACTCCAGTCAAAATTCTGAGG
This sequence comes from Adiantum capillus-veneris, assembly GCF_014529385.1. Taxonomy (NCBI): domain Eukaryota; kingdom Viridiplantae; phylum Streptophyta; class Polypodiopsida; order Polypodiales; family Pteridaceae; genus Adiantum; species Adiantum capillus-veneris. Next base: position 64,323,617 of record NC_140933.1, on the reverse strand, counting down.
GGCCAAACAATGAAGATCTCGTCAAGGACTCTGAAGCACTCTCTTTGGAAAATATGCTCTATGATGGTACATGAATATACAATCATCCTAGGGGAGGGCTAATGATAGCCGTTTTTCGACTCTCTGTAATTTCCATAGCGCGTTATCTCACCCTATCAAATCACTCAAACACTGTGGTTATCCTCACCATTTCACTGTATATAGGTGTGTGTGAGTTAGGGAACTTTTCCCATATCTTCTTAAAAACCCTCAATTAACTAGTCACTGGACTAGTTGAGCCAAAAAAATAAAAAAATAAAAAAATAAAAATTATAAGTATATTATGGCCCATTTGTGTGTAAATATTTCATTGTATATAGGGCCTAAATAAAACGATTTTTCATAATTATTTTGGTATTTATTTAAATATTTCTACCTATGGTGTGTTATTTATGCTATGTACATTGACTCACCATTACCATATTTTTTCTTACCATTTTGCATACTCTTTATTCCATATAAAAATAATTTCATGCAAGCTTCTCTTATTTTTGGTGTAACTCCATCTCAACAAAAATCCAAAAAAACTAGTTCTATTTATGTGTATATTTTTTCACTATTGTGATTTTTTCATTCCTACATCTATTCTCTATTACTCTCATAAATTAGACTACCAAAAATATTCATCTTTTTATGGTAGACTTATAATGAGAGAGATTTATTTTGACCCCTTTATATTTTTTCCACCTATATTATTTATATTTGACATGTACATATTTTTTTAGAGCCCTCAATATTTGATTTTCTTAGTTGTACTATTCACTTATATCATGATCTCAACAATATCTTCAATTATAGACCTACCAAATAAAGTCAAGGGTATGTGGCATGCATGCATGTACTATGGGGGGCTCACTCTTGGAGGTATTCAAAAGAATCATCCAAAGAAGGACCTCACAAGGACTTTGTGCAATGGAAAAAAACAGTCGGTTTTGCTGAATTTTTAAAGATCACATGCTCCCCAAATTTGAAATGGTGATACAAACAAAAGTTATAGCTCGTGGGCTGAACTTTTATCTCAAATTTTTTCATATTTTTTTGAGCTACGAGCTGTGAGCTATGATTTTATTGGTGGACCCCAGTTTGCCCATGCTATGCAGCCACACTCCCTCTTCCACTTTATCATTTTCCTCTTTCACACACACTTCTCCACTCATCATCCCCACCTCTCTCACCACTCCTCTCTACACCATACTCACCTTCTTCTCAACCTTGAAGAATAAGAGAAACCATGGTGAACTCATGTCTCCTATACACACTTCCATTCCAAAATTGACCACCTAGTCCCATTTTTCATCATCCATATCTATCAAAAAACCACAAAATTCAACCTCTTCTCTTGAAAGACAGCATCATGGTGATTGATTACTCATGTTCATGTACCTTGGCTCCCAAGGGAGGTCAAGAGTGGACAAAAAACATACCATCAAAGCTAGTGGACCATCAACAAGCGTCAAAATTGCCCCTACTCAAGACACTTGGAGCATCAACATTGTAAGAAATCCATATGTTTTTACCTATTAAGAGTTTTTTATTCCTTATTTTTATCCTACTTGGATACTCCCATTGTAAATATCCAATTCCATTTAGAACCCGCTAGGAGTGGCAAGACTACTGATCAACGCAAGTGAACTGTGCGACAACGCTTCGTAGAAACCATAAAGCTGCTGTATCATTATGGGCCAGCAGACACTCTGTTGGCGAAGAATGAACCAGAATGTGATTTGGGACACGATGAGCCTCTGCGTGCCCCGATCGGCAAATGATCACCGGAGTATAGCACAGGATCGCTTTTCCTTGTAATAAAGTCAACATGTCGACAAGGTAAACCCAATGGGCTCCCCTCAGGAGGTCTGGTCGTAAGATCAGATACCGTCCAGTGGGCAGAAGTTGTAAATCAATAAAAATACTAACTCTACTAATTTACTAACACTAACCTACTATGAAAAGTCCTATCACCTCCACTTCTCTCCTCTCTCTCTTCTTCATCTATCCCCACCAACTTCTTGATAATTCCAAGCAAAAGAAATTAGATAAGTGCTGAAAATCTAACCCAACCATGGTTAGAGGAGTAACCCTAGCCCTCACAATTGCTATAAAAGGAGGGTGTAGCTAGCACAAAAAGGGGAGAGGCATAAGCAAGAGCACTATGCTATAGCTTGAGAAGCCAAGCTCAACCTCTCTAGAAGAAGCTCTTGAGTGGAAGCTCATTGTCTTATGCATGTGCATGTGTTGTAATAGGGGTGATTAGCAAGGGAACTCTATGCCATTGTAAGAGAGAGAGTGATCATTCAATTGAGAATAGGAAATCTATCATTTCTCCTACTAGTGTAAGCCCAACATTTGCTGAATGAAGGAGGGTGGATTTACTTTGTCTCTCTTTCAACGTGAAGTAATGGAAAACAATTATGTATAAGTGTCTTGGTGTTTTTTTTTAAAAAAAAAGTTCTTGATAGCTTGTCTCTAGATATTGTCATCAACTTAGCTATAAATCCCACATACTGTAAGAGAGCGACAGGGTGGAGAGGACTCCCCTGGCCTTAAGACAGTGATTGGGGTGGCTTTTCTTGTGATGTGTTGTGGTGTAATTTACTCAAGCTATGTTGAACAAATACTAATCTCACTTTGATTGGTCATGACAGATTTGAGGTATTAATGCAACAAGCATCCCCTCCCCCTTCTTTCTCTTTCTTACATATATAATTGTGTTTGCTTGATCATTGCCGATACATTTCAAAGCAACCCAAGCACTCTCTCTCTCTCTCTCTCTCTCTCTCTCTCTCTCTCTCTCTCTCTCTCTCTCTCTCTCTCTCTCTCTCTACGCGTCCTAGTTCGCATCCAAAACTAGGTGGTGCCCCAAATTTGTGTAGGGTTAGGTTGCGGGTTTGTGTGTGTGTTTGTTGTTTTTCCCAACCCCAACCCAATTGAGCAGCACGAGAGCCTAGAAGGATGCTGAGAGGCCACTCTTCTTGTTGCCTGCCCTGGACCGCCTCAGCAGTATGGGTGGCCTCAAGAGTGGCGGCAGAAGAGCGTGTTAGACAACTAGATCTAAATTGGAACTTAATGTTGTTAGGAGTTTTTTGGAAGAAGTGATTGCGCATATGTACAAACCCAAGCATGGTGCATCAAATAAAGAATTGCCCATTTTCCAGAGCCAGGTGGTTACGTGGGGCCCACATGTGTATAGGTAGGACAACATGTACATAGTGCAACGATTTTCATTATAACCAGTACCATTGTGTTTTTCCTATAATAAAGAGGAGTTAGTAGCACGTAAAGCTTCTCGAGGAAGCTATCCGCGGGCCGACGACATGAGGTAAGCAGGTGCGTCAGATGGCATCTAGTGGCGTCAGGAGGTCGAATGGGGTCAATACTTGCACGTGGATAAGTATGGACACAACGTGGCTGTTTTTTTGTGATGAATTATGCAGAAAGTTCATCATGAGAATTGTATTTGGGGTCCAGTTCACGTGGTTGCGGGATGCATTATTGGAAAAATTTGAGTGCCAGGTGTGCGGATGGATGTAGCATGGTGACAACCATGCACTGTGTGGTCAATTTTTGGCCTGTTCGGGGTCCGTTTGAGGTCAACTAAAAGGCCAAAGGTGCCCAAGTAATAAAGCTAAGTGTGGGAACTGAAAAACCTGAGAGAAGAGCAAAAAAAATGTGGAGAGAAGAGGAAGAACAACTGCAAGTGAGTTTTTGCTATTTTTGAAGCCTGTTTTGGCCATAAACTACTCATCCGAGGTCGGATTTGAGCACTTTGCCATTGTACACTAGGGTTTTTGGCCGTTCCGGACGCGATGGTGCTGTCCATTTTTCCAAATTTCTCACTATTTTTTTGTTGTTTTGGCTGTGTAAGTTTCTCCTATGAGAGTGAAGTCTCTGCTCCAATTTGTGATTGTATATGGCATATTTTACCCATATTGTGTGAGCTATTTGCCCCATTTGTGTTGGCCCAAGCTCAATTGTATCTAAACATCAGAAATTATCCTCTTTTGAGTTGAGTTTTTTTGTGTGTGTGTGTGTCTCTGTGTGGAGTGGCCAAATGGATAGTCTCTCTCCTGTCACTCCATCGGTGTGTTCCTTGTCTTGGCCAGGTGGGTTGCATGTGTAAGCCGAGTGGTGCCCCATAGTGAGTGTGTGTATCATCCCAAGAGTGTTTTTCAGTTCATCATAAAGGCATTGTGTGTGTTTTCGTCCCGCTCACATTCTTTTGGTTCCCCCACGGAGGATCTTCTTTGAGTACCTTCAGCTTCGGGATTACAGGTTGCAGATTACAGGTTACAGGTTACAGGGACAAGTACAGGTGATTCACACAGGTACAGGTAGCTAGAGTAGAGTGATACATTGGCAAGTGGTAGTCACTTGCATTTACCGTGGGTAGGCATCATTTGGTGCCTGTTTGAGCGCATTGTCTGCTGGTATTGTATGTTACTTGTGGAAACTGCAATTGTATGCCTTTGTGGGGCCATACTTGGTTTTATTTGGCAGTCCCAGCCATTTCTGAGACTTGGTCTGGAAGATAGTCATTTCTGAGACTTGACTATATGATATTTTCATAAGATTTCATGAGAGGGTTGATAGCGTGAGGTTTTATTGAGCTAGGGGATTCTCAAATGTGAGATCCTTTCGGTGATACAAGTGGCTGGAGCACCCTTTTCGTGACCTCACCATAGGTTATGTACTAGTGATTCCTACTTGATGCTCGAGTTCTATTGTTGGTAGGTTATGCATACATATACAGTCTATATTTTGGGTTCTTACTTCTCTACTTCTAGGGAAACTCTGCCAAAATTTTCCAAGTTGTGATGGTGGCTGGTTTTTTGGTCTTTTGAGCCATTTATGTTGTTATGCTGAAGAAATTATGAAAAAATTAGAGGATAAGTGAGGTGTGCCTTCTTGGGAGCTGCATGGTTGGCTTTAATGGATGATCAAAATGGACCTCAATTCACTCCTTTTCATTTAACACAAAGAATCCAAATAAATGTTCATGTGTCCAGGAAGATTTTTTTCCAGCAACGCATAGTCTTTATATTCATGCCAAGAAGATTAAGAGAGATACTGGAATGCCCTTTGCCTGTTGTAATTACGATGACTAACTATGAAAACTCATTTGATGTGCATGTGTTTGTCCTTATCTAAAGATTGAGTGCCATTGAAGTTTCTGGGGATTGAGCCAGTCAAAAGTTTTGGGTTCTTGCACGTGTGTTCGAAGGGGTTCTTAAAGCATCATAACTTGGGTATCCATGGATTTCTCTTATCCGGAATTTCATGGGAGAAGTGATGAAGATGTGGAAGACTTTTTGGAAAAGATGGAGGTTTCCTGCATTAGCAACCAGATTCACGACGCGGCACAAATGTTACGTCTTCTCCAGATTTGTTTGAAGAGTGATGCACGAGTTTCGTCCAAAGCATTTGAAGAGGAGTTGCGTGTGTCTGACCCACCTGTAAGATTGAGTTGGGACAATCTAAGGCATGGATTGGAAGTGGAGTTTGTGAAGACAGAAGATCCTGACAAAGTGTGGCAAGAAGTACAAGGTTTGGTGCAAAAGGAAGGTGAGCCAGTAGATGCGTACATATGTAAATTTTCATTGGCATAGGAGCGGATGTACAAGGCCTTAGCACCACAAGTACCCCCACCTGACATGATAAAGAAGGACAGGTTCTTGGCTGGTCTTTGGGAGAATATACGTTGGAGAGTGGAGCTAAAGAACCCTAGGACATATGAAGATGCATTGGAGGTGGCAAGGAACAAAGAGTGGAAGCTGAGGAAAATGAGCCAGCTAGGAGTAGAGTCTTTGCCCATGAGGTCTGAATTTCAACCTATGGAATCTTTGCAAGGTTGCATGCTAGGGGTTCATCATGAACCAGTGGTTTCTGTTACTCCTCAGGTTATGCCAACAGTGGTTACTACAACAGTGCAAGATGATGGGCTAAGGCAAGACATGAGGCAAGTGGTGGATTTAATGAAGAATATCAGCCTAAACATGCTAGGTAATGTGGGAAATAATCGAGGTCGGGGGAGGTTTGAAAATCATCCAGGAGGTGAAGAAAGACCTAGGAATGGTGTTGAACAAAGCAATGGTAAGTTCTGGAGGCAGACACCCACATGTTATAATTGTGGAGAGTTGGGACACATCAGGACACAATGTGATAAGCCACCAAGGATGGGGGGAGACATGTATCCATTGCCAAGACAGTCGCTAACTAGGTCAAATGATTATGGAATCGAAATTAAGAAAGAGGAAGGAACCAGTGGATTAACCCAGGAGGAAATGGGAAAGACAAAAGTGATAAGTGTAGTCACCTTGGAGAAGGCATCAAAGCTAGAGGATACATTAGTGATGCCTATTGGGAAGAGGACCACACAGGATAAGGAAGGAATAAGTGTACAGGTCCTAGAAAGAAGAAGGGAAAGATCCATGAAGGCGAGGATGTCAAGGCCAAGAGGAAAAGAAGGGCTCGTTGCAAGTTTCATCTTTCAGATTTTCAACTAGGGGATGGGCAATTAAGCTATGACTTGAAGGAGGATCTGACAAGCAGGAAAGCCGATGTTACTTTTGGGCAGCTTATAGAGATGGTGCCTAAGCTAAAGCGACAATGGAAGAGGATGGTTAACCCAATGGATAAAGAGCTAGAGAGAGGTTCAGTGAAGGTGTTGGCGATGGATGAGCTACCAGACATTTGCCCAATAGTAGATGTGTGGCACAAAAGAAAAAATATGGGACAAGGTTATGTGGATGATGGAGCCCAAATATGTGTCATAACACACTCATGCGTTGAGAAGATGGGTCTTACAGTGAGTGGGGTGTCAGGCTTCCGGATTAGATTGGCAAACCATCAAAAAGTAAAATGTTTGGGTGTCGTAAAGAGCTTAGCAGTGGAGGCGTATGATGCAAAGCGATGGTTGATTTCCATGTGATGCCAGCAAGGTTGGGAGCACATCCTATTATACTGGGTAGACCATGGTTACGTGCAGTGGGAGATGTTCAAGATTAGAGACGTGGTATCGATTAGCCTCTATGGAAAGACAGGTGCCAAGAAGCTATATAATATGGACACAAGGAAAGTATTCGAAGAGATTTATGAAGATGAAGATGAGTCTATTGATGAAGACTATTCCACAGTGACTGATGAGGACAGTGATAGTACTACCAGCAGTGATAAGGATGTTGATGTTGCATTCCTTCTGATGGACAAAGAAATCCAAGAGTCTGGTTTAGTTGCATTTGCAAATGAGGTTGAAGATGAAAGTGAAGGGCCTTATGAAGTGATTGAAGGGCTGATGCAAACCAAGGTTGAATTGTCAAAGAAGCAGGAATTGATGACACTAATGATCAGTGGAGACCTCTCAGCTATGGAGAAGGAGATATATTTGCACATGCTGGATTGTTTTCCTGATTTGTTCATTACTTCATATGAAGAGATCAGAGGGTTCAAGGGCGAAGAGATGCATATAGAGCTGAAAGAGGGTGCTAAGACAGTGCGGAAAAGGCTAAGAAGGATGGGTCAAGAGCAGATGGAAGCCTTGCGAGAAGAGGTGGACAAGTTATTGAAGACAGGGTTCATAGTCCCAGTGAGTCCAGTAGTAGTCAGTCCAAAGAAGGATGGAAAGTGGAGGATTAAACCCTTAAATGCAGCCACTAAGAAGAACCCATATCCTCTTGCATTTATCAATCAAATCTTGGATTCAGTGGCAGGTTATGAGAGGTACAGTGTGTGTGATGGTTTTTCAGGCTATTTTCAATTGAAGATTGCTCTTAAAGACCGGACAAAGACAACTTTCATTATGCCATGGGGTTGCTATTGCTACAATTTGGGTTTTTAAATGGACCATCTTTCTATCAAGAGAGAGCAAATTGGGTATTGGAACCATTCATTGGTAGTTGTGCTAAAGCTTTTATGGATGACTTCTGTGTCTACAACAGTAGGGATGAACACCATGAGAAGCTGCAGATGGTATTGGCTCGATATGATGAATGTGGAGGACAACTAAATCCAAAGAAATGTCATCTTGCATAGCCAAGGGTGAAGTTATTGGGCCACATGGTGTCAAAAAATGGCATTGAGGCTAATCCAGACAAGGTTAAGTCTATTATTCTTCTTCCATCACCTACGAGTACAAAGCAATTCGCAACCTTTATAGACAATGTGAAGTACATGGCGCGTTTTATTCCATTGTCTTCGCAGCTCCTTTATACATTACAACAAGTGGCAAAGCATGATCCATTGCAATGGTATGACAAGTGTGAAGAAGTGTTTCAAGAGGTGTTAGGGGGGCTGTCGGCCATGCAGGCTCTTGATTGGTAGCAAGCGTTTTATGTAAATCCATCAGTAGGGGATGATGCCATTGGAGCCATGCTATTGCAAAAGGGGAAGGGCAGCCATTATATGAGGCCAGTGTATTGTGCAAGCCGAGTGAAGTTGGTAGCAGAGAGAAAATTCTCGGAAGTAGAGCTAGTGATGGCCAGTGTAATATTTGCCTGTCGACGATTTTGTCATTACTTGCTACCACGACCTTTTGTTTTCTTGACGAGTTACGCCTTTTTGCCACAGTTAATTAATGGCACTAACATGTCAAATGTGGTCAAGAAATGGGTAATTGAGCTGCAAGAGTTTGAGTTCTCTTTTCGAGTGGAAGACAGCACAAGAGCTACCCTAGCCGATCTGTTGACCTACAAGGAGAATCCCCTTTTTGTTAAGGACGAGGCAGTGAGAAACGTAGTCGAATCTTTGATGGCTCATACAGGAAGAGACATGATGCGGCTTTAGGGGGTATAGCACTTTATGATCCAGAGGGGAAACTAGTATGCAAGAGAGGGTTCAAATTGGATGCGCATAGTAACAATGAGGCTGAATATGCTACCTTGGAAGCCGGATTACACATTTGTTTGAAGCATGGGATTAGAAGGTTGAGCATAAAAGGTGATGCTCTGTTAGTTGTGAAGAAAGTGTTGGGTGTGTGGAAGAGCAAGAACACGTAATTGAAGGAAATGTCGTTTAGAATTAAAGGTCTGTTAAAAAAGTTCGAAGCATGGAGCATCAGACACATTGAACGTGCTCTAAATGGAGAGGCACATGAAGCAGCTCAAAGCATGATTAGGGAGCTGGCCGAGAAAGTTTGGCTCAAGAAGAGGAGTTTTTGCTAACAAAAATCATTCTGAAGGACATTCAAAAGTCTAAAAAATATGGTTTTTTGCGTAGAGCATCCAGGTACAAATTTATTGGTGATGTCTTATACATGAAAGGGACTGATCTTGTGTTGAGACATGTAGCTTGGTGGGAGGATCTTTATAGAGTGTTGAAAGAGAATCATGAAGGTGCATGTGGCGGAGATTTTTCTCTAAAGTTCACCTTGCATAAGATCTTGCAGAGGGGTTTGTATGGCCTAGTTTGCACAAGGATGTTCACCATTGGTGTAGGTCTTGCAATAGGTGTCAAGCATTTGGGAAGAGGGTGTTGAAGCCAGAGCTACGAAAAACCATTATGGTGTTTGATGTGTTTGAAAAGTGGGGGATTGATGCAATAGGCCCGTTACCTATCACAAGCAGGGGCAAAAGCTATATTTTGACTGCATTGGACTATCTCTCTAGATGGGCAGAGGCTATAGCAGTAAAACAAATCACTGCAAAGGATGTGGCAAAATTTGTGTACGATGAAATATGTTGCAAGTTTGGGGTGCCACTGGAGCTGCTTTCGGATAAGGGGCCAGGATTTAGAGCTAAATTGCTAGACTTTTTATGCGCGAAGATGAAGATTAGGCACCAGCATACCACTCCGTATTATCCACATTGTAATGGCTTAAATGAAAGATTCAATGGTGAGTTGATACAAATTCTTTCAAAAGTGACAAAGCACCAAGGAAAGAATTGGGATTTGGAATTGCCTAGTGCATTATGGGCTTACCATACTTCTGTGAATACAGGGACATGGTTTACTCCATTTCATTTGGTGTATGGAAAGGAAGCACTATTGCCTATGGAAGTAGAGTTGCCTGCAGTAAAGATTCTAGAGAAGTTGCTTGGGCCGCCTAGTCAGGCATTCAAAGAGAGGCTCTTACAGGTACAAGAGGTTCAACTGGATAGGATGAGTGCATTGGAACATTATGGGCAGATGCAGGATAAAGCTTTGGAAAAGATAAATGAAAAGGTCAAAAGTAAGGATATCAAGAAGCATGAATTGGTTTTTTGCTACAACACTAAGCTAGACAAGACATTCCAAAAGAAGTTTCAAATTAAGTGGAAAGGCCCTTTCAAGGTAGTGGAGTGTTTTCCGAATGGTACATATCAGATGGCTAACCTAGATGGGATTCTATATAAGTTAAGGGTAAATGGATTGCGTCTAAAATTGTATCATGCTAGATTGATGATGGTGGAGCAGATGAGCTGTCTACAAAACAAGTAATGTGTGTGAGGGATGAGGAGACCTGTGACGCGACGAGTCTCATATCTCTTTTTGCTGCTGCTGATCATGAATGATCTAGCAGGCTAGGGGATGGGAAAATTATGTTAGGAGTTTTTTGGAAGGAGTGATTGCGCATATGTACAAACAAAAGCATGGTGCATCAAATAAATAATTGCCCATTTTCCAAAGCCAGGTGGTTACGTGTGGCCCACATGTGTAAAAGTAGGACAACATGTACATAGTGCATCGATTTTCATTATCACCAGTACCAGTGTGTTTTTTCTATCATAACCAGGAGTTGGTAGCTCATAAAGCTTCTCGAGGAAGCTATCCGCGGGCCAATGAAATGAGGTAAGCAGGTGCGTCAGATGGTATCTAGTGGCGTTAGATGGTATCTAGTGGCGTTAGGAGGTCGAATGGGGTCAATACTTGCACGTGGATAAGTACGGACACAATGTGGCTGTTTTTTTTGTGATGAATTATGCAAAAAGATCATCATGAGAATTGTATTTGGGGTCCAGTTCACGTGGTTGCGGGATGCATTATTGGAAAAAGTTGAGTGTCAAGTGTGCGGATGGATGCGGCAGGGTGACAACCATGCACTACGTGGTTCTGGCCTGTTTGGGGTCCATTTGAGGTCAACTAAAAGGCAAAAGGTGCCAAAGTAATAAATCTAAGTGTGGGAACTGAAAAACCTGAGAGAAGACCAGAAAAAACGTGGAGAGAAGAGGAAGAACAGCCGCAAGTGAGTTTTTACTGTTTTGGTAGCCTGTTTTGGCCATAAACTGCTCATCCGAGGTCGGATTTGAGCACTTTGACATTGTAGACTGCAGTTTTGGGCCGTTCTAGATGCGATGGCGCTGTCCATTTTGCCAAATTTCTCACTGTTTTTCTGTTGTTTTGGCTGTGTAAGTTTCTCCTATGAGCGAAGCCTCTGCTCTAATTTGTGATTGTATCTGGCATATTTTACCCATATTGTGTGAGCTATTTGCCCCATTGATGTTGGCCCAAGCTCAATTGTATCTAAACATCAGAAATTATCCTCTTTTGAGTTGAGTTTTTTTTGTGTGTGTGTGTGTGTGTGTGTCTCTCTCTCTCTCTCTCTCTCTCTCTGTGTGTAGAGTGGGTAAATGGATAGTCTCCCTCCTGTCACTCCATCGGTGTGTTCCTTGTCTCGGACATGTGGGTTGTGTAAGCCGAGTGGTGCCCCATAGTGAGTGTGTGTATCATCCCAAGAGTGTGTGTCGGGTCATTATAGAGGTGTTGTGTGTGTTTCCATCCCGCTCACAATGCCTAACTACTATAATAAAGAGGCAAGCATTGGCCAGTGTCATTTGCCAAACAAAAAACAAGCTTCGGAATTTGAAGCAGGCGACGTCCTTGCAAGGCCTCAGGCACGGTAGCAACGAGAGACAACACAGTTGACGCATGGATCACATTATTGTATGGAGCACCTGCAAGGGAGGCTTTGATGGATGCAGCCAGGGCATCATCATCAATATCAACGTGTAGGTTGATAGGCTGGTTGGAAGAGAGTAAGCCGAGAGCAATGAGCTGCTGGGGAGAGAGAGGGAGAATTGAAATGAAATGTTACATTAAACACCTTCAAAGGTGAGAATTACATCTGAGATTGAAAGGATACAATCTTGTTGGATGTGATACAATGTTTGGGTACAAAATAAATGTTAAGTATGGAGCCTAATTTACCCCTTGTAATTTTTTGTGTTAAAAACGCACATTTGTAAGGCCCCCATTATGAGGAGAAGCCATCATGCGTAAAGAAAAATAACTCGTTAGAAAATAAAATCACTCACCGAAAACCAAAATTTTCACGCCCACCGGAATATTCCTTTTTGCCAGAATATTATGCCAGGATGGAGTTCGGAAAGTGGTCGAAAACCGACCAGTCGTTTGACCGGTAGTCAATGGCCAATGGCCGGTGGACGATTTCAAAGGAGGACTTGTCTTCTCAAGGGCGGCCACACATGGGCAAATTGGAGGGTCCGATTTGGACTTGTCTACACAAGGGCGGCTACACATGGCTGCCTCTCATGAGAGAGGTCAGCCCTTTTGGCCTATAAAAGGAGTCCATTTCTACACACATTTCATAGTGTGAAGTTGATGCAACAAGGTGGGTGTGAAGTGATGAGATTGAAGCAAGGTGTGAGCTCTATTAAGGGCATAATCCCTTTGTAACCTACTTCTTGTTTTGAAGTACTAAAGCCATTGAGTTGCTGCTTTCTCGTGGACGTAGACCACATTGGGTGAGCCACATATATCATGTGTACTCTCTCTCTCTCTCTACTCTATATTCTCTTGTGTGTGTAAATTATCTCTCTCTATTAAGTAATCTACTCAATTATCTACTTAGGTACGTCATATCTCCTAACTATAAAATAAAGCAAAGTAAAAACTAAAACAAAAACTCTAAGAATGTCATACTAAAATCATCATCATCATTCCCCTTACTACCGTGTTGACCATGCCCACAAATTCTGAGTAGTGCAAAGCTTTATCTCTAAGACAGCCCCGCTGCTGCTGATGAGGCTGGCGATGACGACAATGTCGATGACAACAACATTTCCTCCTCTGATTGTGTGCTGCAAGCGGATGTCGCTACTGATGTGGCATTTGCAGGCTTGTATTTTGCTTCATCAGTAGAGCGCTCATGATCAATTCTACTAACAATAAGAGCTGCATGGGCTCGCTTGTTTGAGAGATGGGCTTCTACACGATGGATTGAAATGGGAGGCCTTTTGAGGTCGCATGTGAGGTAGATGGAGAGAAAGTGAGAGAGTGGCGCATGGGAGTGTTAGCACCCCACAGGTAAAGGGAGGGCATTGCTCATGGATGAACGTTGGCGGATGGGGGTGGTTGCCAATCACTCGCTATGGGCTGTAAAAGAGGGTGTTGCATGCATGGCAATGCAGGGAAATCCATAGGATCTCTTGGCGCCGCCATGCAAGAGGGAGAGAGTGAGTTGGACTATAGAGGGCGTTGGTCTGACGTCCTCTACTATGGCTGGTGACTCTTATTGCACGTGATCAGTTGGCGCCACCATGCAAGAGGGAGAGAGTGGGTTGGACTACAAAGGGGGTCTGTTTGACGCCCTCTACTGTGGCTGGTGAGGACGATTAGTCCACATGATCAGTTGGAGCCACCATGCAAGACGGAGAGGTAGAGAGAGTCGGCTTAGGCTACATGACAATTGTTTCTGGGTAGTGTGAAGTGGGCAAGGTGCATGCTAGGCCATTGTAGGCAATTTGCATGGTTGCAGTCGTCAGAGTAGGGCCACCCGAAGAGAGTGTGGTCGATAGTTGACCAGACAGAGAGGAAAATAAAAATAAGAAAGGAAAATTCAATAATGGGCATTGGCCAGCATGATGGAATTGCAGCAGTAGAGAGAGAAAGGGAGTGCGACAGTTGGGGAGAGAGAGAGAGAGAGAGAGAGAGAGAGAGAGAGAGAGAGAGAGAGAGAGAGAGAGAGAGAGAGAGAGAGAGAGAGAGAGGCTTTGGTTTGCTGCCACTTGGTGGTCATCGCCCCTTTCCCGCTTCTCCTGCGTTAGTCACTCATCGTTGCTGCTTCTTATCGATGAATGGCCGCCATCCTCTAAACATATAAATCTTTCTAGGGTGGTTTCTCACGGGTTAAACTCGTCAAGGACACAATAGCTTCAATCTACACGGAGTTAATACTCCTCATCCCACCTCTTTGAGATTTTTAAGCATCACTCATCTTTCTTACTCGCCTTTTGCTGTAATTTATCTGATGTTTCTTCCACACACACACATGTACATCTATATATCAAATTTAAGCAAATAATTTCCATAGTTGGATTGGTCTCTCTACTATAGTAAAGGATTTCACGTCAATATGATCAAAAATCAATGACTATGCTAACAATATTTACGCTTTCCTGAGTATGTAAGATAACATGTTTTTTTCATCCGATTCAGTTTGCTTGTTAACGTCCAAAATTATACAAGGATTACTATTGAATGTATCCCAAAATTACTAAAGATATAAATCGTTAACAAGAGAGATTTAATAAAAAAACAATTTATATAAAACAAAGTAAAAGTGTGTTGTAGTTCTCTATGCTACAAAATTGTGTAGAGCTATGTTGCTGAAAGGTAAATCCTTCATCGGGTGTTTTTCTTGCTATCAAGAGCGTATCATTAGCTTTGATACCACTACTACAAACGGATGCGTGGAAGACCTTGCAAAATACCAAAGAAAACATATTGCAATCCATGAAACACACAAATTTGCATACCTGGCAACCTTCCTTGCATATACTCAAGCTGTACGCGAACATAGAGAGACAATAGGTTCTCATTGATCCACTTTGGCCTTTTGGTCCAATCTACACCCATTAACAACGTGCAATGGATATGACATGGTACATATCATGAAGATGTGGTTTACTTTGGCTCATTAGTTGTGAAAGAGCACTAACTGTAAGACAGGGGTGACTAGAGCCTGAGAGTCCACCACCCAACCACCCTTTATATAGGCAAGCCCCTGGCCCTTTGCCCTAGTTGGACTCCCCGTTCCACACCACCTAGCCCGGCCCTGCCTTGTCTAGTCCGGCCTTATTGGTGTCCTGACATTACTCCCCCCTTAGGAAGAGTTTTCGTCTTCGAAAACAAAAGTGGGAAACTTCTTCTTAAGAACACTAATGTTTTCCCAAGTGGCACCTTCTTTAGGTCGGTCTTTCCACTTGATTAAGGCTTGTTGACGTACGTGATGATGTGTACGCAACTCAGGATAATCAAGAACACGTTCATGTTCATGCAGTAAGGTAGGAGGTTCAATATAATCAACCAAAACCTGTTGGTCAATGACATTGTCATCCCCATGTAACCGCTTACGTAGACGGCTTACATGAAACACCGGATGAATGCGAGAATGTGAAGGTAGTAATAGTTTGTAGGCACGATCACCTACTCGCTTGAGTATTTTGAAAGGCCCACAATATCGGGGAGATAATTTAGGCATCGGTCCAGTTTTCAGACTTTCTGAATGTTCTGGCACACGTAAAAATACTTCCTCCCCTTCTTCGAAGGTAACTTGCCGACGTTTCTCATCAGCGTATTTCTTATACCGATCCTGTGCTTGCCGGACATTCTGACGAGCAAGTTTTAGCATATCCATGTGGTCTTGGAGAAAATCCTTAACCTGTTGGAGTTTTTCGGTTGCCAACCCCACCATAACTGCTGACCTAGGTTGAAACCCGTACATGAGCATGAAAGGATTAAAAGCTGTTGTGACATGCTTAGCACTATTGTAGGCAAACTCGAGAATAGGTAAGTATTCTTCCCAATCTGACTATTTTTTGCTGACGTATGCTCTTAGCATATCCTTTAGCACCTGGTTAACTTGTTCCGTTTGACCATCTGTTTCTGGATGATCAGCTGTATTGAGGTTTAGTTGTGTACCCAATCGTTTAAATACAGCTCTCCAAAAGAGGCTGTTAAACTTGGGATCACTGTCACTAACAATGTTACTTGGAAACCCATATAATTTGTATAGATTGTCCAAAAATAATTTGGCTAGTTCGGTGTCTTAACCGTTCATTTGGTCGGAATAAACTTACATAGTTTAGTCAACCTGTCTATGACCACCCATACTAGTGATGACCTCATATAGTGGTTGGTAAACCTACAATAAAATCCATAGAGATACTTTCCCATTTTCCATTGGGAATCTCCAAAGGATGTAAGAGTCCTCCTGCTTTCAGGTGCTCTGCCTTGTTAACCGGACATTTTTGGTAGTGCAAGAAATAAGCTTGAACAAAGACATGTAGACCTGGCCAGTGAAACTGTTGTCTTATGAGAGCATACATTTTTCTAATCCCCGGGTGCCCTGCACTTGGACTATCATGACATTCATAAAGAATTTGGCGCTGAATGTCTGTGTCCGTCAGTACACAAACTCTCCCTTTGTGAAGTAGGTATCCATTGTCGATGGTAAAATGCTTCCATCGCTATAGTTCATCACTTGATAAAGGAGAACTAGGTGTGGAGGTTAATTGTACACTATTGTCATTGGAGTGAGAAGGATCCCTCTTTTGAACATGGCTCCACATTGTGGAATATGCTTCATCATGCTCATATTTTCCCTTGAGAGAATCTAAAAATTCACTACGAAGTTCCGTGAACAAAAGCGAATTCATCTCCGGCATTCGACTTAGAGCGTCTGCCACTACATTGTATTGGCCTTTGCGACACCTTAGCTTGGCGTCATATTCCTAAAGGATTCTCGCCCACCTGGCTTTTCGACCCTTTAAATCTGTTTATTGTGTAAACCATTTGATGCTTTAATGGTCAAACACAATCTCAAACTGAGCACCATACAGATAATTCCGCCATGGTTTTAAGGCAGATACTATTGCATAGAGTTCGCGTTTGTAAGCAAAATAGTTTTGTTGAGTTGCATCAAGCTTCTTACTTTCAAATGCAATCGATCGTCCGTCTTGTAACAGGACTGCTCCAATAGCATGATCACTGGCATCCGTTTCAAAAACGAATGGTTTCAAAGGATCTACAATAGCCAGTATAGGAACTGTAGCTAATGCATCCTTGAGCGTATCGAAACTGTGCTGTTGAGCGGATCCCCACTGAAAGCTTTTCCTTTGCCTTTTAGTTGATCCGTCATAGGAATAGCAATTTGAGCATAGTTTTTAACGAACCTTCGATAAAAACCTGCAAATCCTAAAAATATATGTAATTCTTCTCGATTTTTAGGAGGAGGCCATTTCTTGATGGTATCCACTTTGGATTGATCCATGTATAGGCCGTGAGTTGAAATAACATGCCCTAAATAATGAATTTCATCTTTAGATTCCTTGGCATATAACTTGTTTGTACGTAGCAACTCAAACACTTGCCTGAGATGTTGTAAGTGTTCTTCTTTAGAAGCACTATAGACTAGGATGTCATCGAGGAAAACAATGACAAATTTGCCCAAATATGGCTTCAAGACACTATCCATAAGTGTCATGAATGTTGCAAGCGCATTGTTAACCCAAAGGGCATCACCAAAAACTCGTAGTGTCTGAACCATGTTCGGAATGCAGTCTTAGGTATATCGGCAAGCCGAATACGGACTAGGTAATATCCTGACCGCAAGTCGATTTTCATAAAAATGCGAGCATGAGTTAGCTTATCAAATAACTCATCTACTCTTGGCAATGGGTATTTATTCTTAAATGTAACCGCATTTAAGCCCCGGTAGTCTACGCACATGCGCATACTTCCGTCCTTTTTCTTCACTAAAAGGATAGGTGAATCCCATGGTGAAGAACTGGGTTGTATAAACCCATTGCTAAGGTAGTTAGCAAGCTGACGTTTCATCTCATCAGCCTCTGAATAACTCATACGGTAAGGTGGTTTACTAACAGGTTTATAGCCTATAGCCACATCAATTCTATGTTGTACTGATCATGTCGACGGTAATCCTGATGGAATATCATTAGGAAATACATCTTGAAATTCCTTTAATAATTTTTGTAATTGACTAGCAATGTTTGCTTGTTTAGAATTAGAAATTGGTGGAATAGAGGAGAGAGAAGCATGCGGCGTTGAGGAATGTTCAACAGAATCAATGTTAGACAGAAAATGAGACAGTGAGTAACACAAGAAAACCTGATCTATTTCATTATCAGAAACGAGCTGCATAAGCTCAACGATACTAATCAGGATGAAGGTATATATTTTTCTCCTAACAACAAAACATGTGCCCCATGGGATTCAAATACCAAGCTATTGTGCTCATAGCTACGCTTCAATGATGGTCCTAAGCTATGCAACCACTCCCTACCAAGAACCACATCAGCCCTTTCCATGTTCATAACCTGAAAATCCAAACAAGTAGAGTACCCTTGTACTTCCAATAGAACAGCTCGGCATTGAGTATCCCAGATTTCAGTATCATGTCCATTCATCATTGTTACCTTGTAGCGGTGGGTACTCGGAGTTTGAGGTAGTCATTAGGCAAAATTTGGACTCACAAAGGGGCCCTTTAAGGAGTTTGACTTTACTTCTCTCTACCAAAACGGACGCATGGATAAAGTTTTGCAAACAAACTCCAAAGTTTGCGGAGGTTTGACACTTAGAATTTCCTCTTCAAGCTCTATCTACTGATATATAGCACGCCATGAGATTCCTCAGGTTTTAGAAGATTCTTTTTCTGATTCACCTATAATAGATTCCGACAGAGTTGTCACATCATAGGTGAATAAAAAAAAGAATCTTCTAAAATATGAGGAATCTCATGGCGTGCTATATATCAGTAGATGGAGCTTGAAGAGGACATTCTAACTGTCAAACCTCCGCCAACTTTGGAGTTTGTTTGCAAAAATTTATCATAGGTGAATCAAAAAAAGAATCTTCTAAAATCTGAAGAATCTCATGGCGTGCTATATATCAGTAGATAGAGCTTGAAGAGGACATTCTAACTGTCAAACCTCCGCCCACTTTGGAGTTTGTTTGCAAAAATTTATCCATGCGCCCGTTTTGGTAGAGAGAGGTAAAGTCAAACTCCTTATAGGGCCCCTTTGTGAGTCCAAATTTTGCCTAATGTTGAGCTTTTTCACCAATCCGTAATTGATGAAATTGTGAGTAGCACCGTCATCTACCAAGATGCACACCTTGTGACCTTGCAGATATCCATGCATACATACTAACTCAAGTGGTCCAAAGGTTGGTTGCCACATGGAAGCTGTGAGACAGCATTCATGCACCACCTCAGTGTGTGTTACTTCCACTATAGATAATCTTGAGGAAAACTCAAGAGGAAGCAGTTGCACCGTGTGCACTGCTTTCTCCTTCCCTTGAGCAGCACATTTCCCCTTGGGACAATCCTTTTTGCCATGACCTCTTCCTAAACATTGAAAACATAAATTTTCTTTCTTGGCTTTATCAAGACCCCTCGACCCCTTGGGTTTTTTAGATGCATCTGAATTAGCAACTAGAAATTTTCTTTTATTGTGCCCATACTGAGTGCGTGTATTACCATGTATGCTAGCAGGCACGTGACTATTATTTGTTTTCTTCTCATCAAGATCATCATGAATATGTGCTTTCACTATGGCCTCCTCAAGTGTCTTAGGGTCTTGCCATCTTGACATACTTCTTAGGCTCGGGTGTCAGACCTCGTATGAACCCTTGTACTTGTTGAAAGGTATCCAAGCCTTCCAGCTTGAGGATAACTTCCCATTAGTGAGCCGTCCAATTTCGATCGGCCTCGTTTGTAGGAAAAAATTCCTTGCTAGACATGGCTTGAAAACATGCCCAACTCTGTGGTATGATGTTCTTCTCGTTAAGAGACATCCACCATTTGTAGGCCTTGCCTTCCAGAGTTAAGCTCATCTACAGAGCTCTGACTGCATCCAGAATACGCCGTAAGGCTTGAATTCCATCCCACTTGCTGAGAAAGATATTCACTACATCCTTATTGCAGTCTCGGTCTTCTCCCTTAAAGACTGGTGGTTTAAAGTTCTTTAACAAGTCATCCACCTCTTTGGCAGTGAGAGTATGCAATGTATCAGTAGTTGGGCCTTGCCCTTGTGTGTCAATGTGCTCATACATGTTGTTGTCAGCAGGACTCTTAGACTGTTGATGCATTAATTGAATTACTAATGTGGATAGTTTGATGAAATTTTCATTTAAAGCTTTAAAATTTTCATCCATGACTGCCATGCGTGTTTGAAGTGCACGAAATTCTTGAATATCGAGCAATTCATAAGTATCTTTTCCTGCCATAGCGTCGCGGGTACTCTCCTTGAGAGGATCCGGCCGCGGGCCATCATTGGTAGGATCAGGAGTACTTTGCTCAAAATTGAATGTCATATTGATATTCGACTCCATGGCTACACAGTGCGGTGAAAGAAGTATTCAGAGAAAATACCTGATATTGAGATCACTCGCAAAGTATAGTAGCCGTGCTAACTCCGTCAAAATCGAGAGTAGTCCGCCGTATATGGAATTTCACGAGCTCTTGATAGTTGAATTAATTAGTCTTGAAGATGCCGATAAAACTTATACTGCCTAAGATGTAATTGTTCACTTTGAAACGTTGTAGACGACTTAATAGATACTTGTTCGAATAGATACTTGTTCGAAAATTTCAAATCCGTCGAAATTTAACCGCTACCAATTTTTGCAATTTCTGAAATTCTGACAGTTTGCCAAGAAGTGACGGCTTACTGAAGAACTTCGTGCCCCTTGCCGATGCTTATGTCGAATCTTGGCCGACAACCGGTCTCAAATCCCGTGTACGGGGTGTGTGCCCGGGTGGGCATGCACCCTTGCTTGAGTTTTTTGAGGAAATTGCCCAAGGCCAAAGGCCTTAGGGCGCTTTAAGTGTGAAATTGAAGCACTGCAGTCGACCATGGCAACCACACAGTGCTGCGAGAGCGAGGGGGAGAGAGAGATGCTCGTGTGTTGCTGCTCGGGTGTCACTTCACGATGGCAGAATCTCCTCCTTGTCCGAAGCGCGAGTCCGCCAAGCCGGGCCACACACAATATGGCGGAGGTCGAGAGTCTCTCCCTCCCCGGCCAAGCAGCTCTGCACATGCTGTGTGTTTTCGGCTCCTCCCTTAGCATGCGGCTCTTCACGCCCTCAAGGAGATGACATGGAAAAATCCCTCAGTGGCTCCACGCACTCTTGCCCAAAATAGACCATGATCTGATATCAATGTAAGACAGGGGTGACTAGAGCCTGAGAGTCCACCACCCAACCACCCTTTATATAGGCAGTCCCCTGGCTCTTTGCCCTAGTTGGACTCCCCGTTCCACACCGCCTAGCCCGGCCCTGCCTTGTCTAGTCCGGCCTTGCCGGTGTCCTGACACTAACCCAAAGCTTACGTACACCATTCCTCTCCTAGTGATGGATTGGCTATGGCAACTGCCCTTTGGGTGCTCTTTTGGCTCTTCTTGTTGGTACTATAAAATGCATCGTGATACTCATATGTGAGATCTTCTACCGTGAGCTCTACTCATCGGTTCAACACACCTTGTAGTGTCTTTGTGTATTTGGACTTCAAAAAGACATGGACATTCTTTAAAAAAACAAGAAGAGTATCCTCAAAGAATGTCCATCTTATCGGATACAAGAGTTACAAGAGGACAATAATTGGCACATTTTACCAACATTGATGCAAGCCAATATGTTTAATGCTCTCTTCCTCAAGTTCTGTGTGAAGCCGTCTTGGAACTTCCTCCTCAAGTCCTTGTAGTACTGTGCCCATGCTAGATGGTCCCATTGCTCAGAAAGGTGCATTTTTGTGGGATTAACCGAAAGATTGTGGTTAGCAAAGAGCATCTAAACAACACAAAAGGACAAAATAAATCTCTCAATAACTTGATCAACCTCCTCGTTACATGCTCTCAAACGATGGTTGTTATCACACGTGTAAAGAATTTTTCCGCTTAAGTTTGCGCCGACGAGCCAGCATTCTGGAGTTGTTGCTCAAATTTTTTATTCAAGCTAACCCATATAAGGTCCCAATGGCAGGTAATATCATTGGTCACATTGGTTGGCTCTCCTATTGGCGTCCTTAAGCACACTAAAGATTGTGATATGTGGGGCATGCATCCATTTTGAGAGAACTCTAGGGCCAAATTGTTGACTCTATCTAGAATTGGTCGAACTGCTAGGTGTGGTAACAATCAATAGAGTGGCACAAGAGGTAAATAAATCTCTCTTGAAACATTTGATAGGAGAAACTTGTTGGTGGATAGAGAAAACAAGCTGAATGGTTTACAAGGCCAAACATGCAGTCACATACCTCCAAACGACGGGTGGTCTCATCGAGTAGGTCCCACTTTAGAGTAGACTTGTCCATGATGGTGAAGAGACCATGCTCTTCATCACTATCCTCATCATCAATGCGTTCATCTTCATCTATGTCATCATTGAAGCCAGATTTCAGCGTCTCAGAGGAGGCATATTTGGCCATATCTACTCTCGTAGGCAGTTCTTCCTCAGTCTCATCAACGAAACTTATAGATGCTCCTTGTTCAAAGAGTTTTTTTTTTGTTTTTGAGCATTCCTCATTGAAACCCGATTCTTCTTTGGGACAAGATCCTCCCAATTGGGATCATTGTCCTTTGGTATCTTCTTGTTGGGTGGTAGGCTATCCACAACTTGACTTCCTTGTACAGATGGCCTCTGTTTACCTTGATTACGTAATACCGATTTCTCGAACGGAGCTAGAGGAGGCATGACACTTGGCATCCATTGATTTGTTTAAAGAATTAACGAGGATATATATATATAGAGAGAGAGAGAGGCGTGCCGTTTTTATTAGAGAGAAAAGCATCCTTCCGTTTTTAGAGAGAAAAGCATGGTCGCAGCCACCCAATTTATATAGCACCCAGCAGAGAGAGATCAAGCAATTCCCTAACGCAGAGAGAGAGAGAGAGAGAGAGAGAGAGAGAGAGAGAGAGAGAGAGAGAGAGAGAGAGAGAGAGAGAGAGAGAGAGAGAGAGAGAGAGAGAGAGAGAGAGAGAGAGAGAGAGAGAGAGAGAGAGAGAGAGAGAGAGAGAGAGAGAGAGAGAGAGAGAGAGAGAGAGAGAGAGAGAGCAAGTAAGGCAATTGACGCGGAGCAAGTGCAGAGCAGAGCTTGGAGAGGTAATTCGTTATCTTCATTATATCTTCTATAGTCTTGCTTTTCTGGGAGAGAGAAAGAGAGAGAGAGAGTCGTGCAGGGCTTGCACCTTGCTGCAGAAACGAAGTGCTGCACTGATTATTCCTTCACTAGTGCTGTGGCAGCCTTTGGAAGAGGGTCACTCCTGGTCTTTGACTGCACTACTGGACGGAGGTACTGATAGCGTAGTTGAGGGCAAACAAATGGTGACCCTCTGCGCTCTATGGACGACAGTCAATAGGCATAGATGTGGTTGTGCTTGCCTATAGATTAGCAAGCCCAAGCAACGAGTAACACACTTTTAGATGTTGTAGTGATGTTGGCAATTCAGAAGTGAAGCCCTTGATCTCTTGTCCCTATGGAGACACTTCAATTAAGGCTAATGATGCTAGCCAAAGGTTACAAGAAAGTGTTGCCTCTATAGCTCTCATGAAAACTTTGGTAGGCTTTAGATAATCGGGCTCTCATGAAAACTTTGGTAGGCTTTAGATGATCGGGCTGAGTAGTGTCAATGATGAGTGAAGCTCTGGCTGAACAGAGATAAGCAAGTTCAATTCAGCAAGGGCAAGAGCAAGGATTTTGATGATGAGGGGGGCTTGATATGAGCAATTTGTCTCTCTCTTTTCTTATCTCCTCTCTCTCTCTCTCTCTCTCTCTCTCTCTCTCTCTCTCTCTCTCTCTCTCTCTCTCTCTCTCTCTCTCTCTCTCTCTCTCTCTCTCTCTCTTCCTTCTTTGTAAAAGACACAAACACCCTTATCTCCCCTCCGCACAATGGCTCATACACAATGCTTTTCATGTGAGCCTATTAAAGCCTTACAAAGGAGAGCCACCTCAAGAACCAACTATTGAAGACCCACCGGAGATCGAGGACCAAGAGAAGGTGCTGCAGCCCGAGTCCATTCTCCGACATGAAGACAAGGTATTAAGAGGCGGTAAGACTATCGGACGATATCTTATTAAATTTAAGAATTATCCTTTTGAAGATGCTAGATGGATGCAAGGCATACAATTAAAGGATAACCTAAACCTTGTCAATGCTTACAATGCTTCCCAAGAGTAAGCAAATGTACAAAATGTTAAAAATGAACAAAATTTTTGTCTTATAAGACTCTCTTTTTTTAATTTGTGTACAAAAATGAAGTAGTATGCATGCTTAGATCAAGTTTGTGGAGACGACGTCTCCCAAACACCAAGTAGACCTTGTCACTCTACTATGGAAGAGTGATAGGACTGATGTGCAGACATGCTTGCGACAGCCTCAGGCTCTCAAGCGCCAAATGGACTAGTCATCCATTATGGAATGATGTCGTAGGGTAACATAGGGATCCTCTACCCGCTAAGAAAAGGACTCATGAACATGCTTTATCTTCTCTACACCATAGTCGAGGACGACTATGATTCCAAGAGAGAGGTAATGTCATAATAATCAATATCTAATTCTCCTCAATGATTTTCTCATATTAAACTGATCATTTAATGTGGGGAAGGCCAGGGGAGAAAAAGCTAGAATATTGGTTAAGCTAGCAGACCGGCCACAGTAGGGATCCAAAGGAGGGAAAATAGGGATCCAAAGGGGGGGCCATCTGCAAAAGAGCCATGTGCAACAATGGGCTAAAAAGACCCTAAGGTTCAGCCCATTAAGACTTCCAAAATGCTAAGGTTCCAAAATTCAAAGGTTGTGTCCAAAAGGTCAACCCTAGGGAAAATTGGATGCTTAGTGTGTGTACAAAAGTCTTCTTCAAAGCCTACAAAGGAGGGGGCGAGCCCATTTAGAAAGCCACACACACACACACAGGCTCCCTTTACACAAAGGGAATTAGGGACACATGTCAGCTCCCTAGGCCAGATGCCCACAAGGGGTGCCCAATTCCTATTGGAAGACCCTTGAAGTGGACCAGTGAGAATTAAGCTAGAGTAAATCTAGTTTTATTAATTTAAAAACATTTAATAAAAGAAACCAATGAGAATTAAGTCTCCTAGAAGACTATTGGGCAGTCTCCCAAGGGGTCCAATGAGCATTCAGGAGCCCAATGGCTTGCCTGATTCCTATTGGCCAGGAGGCAAAGGGGTCCAATGAGAGTTTAGTTTAATTATTTAATTACCTAAAGCTCTCACAAAAGGGGAAAGGGGGACACATGTCAGAAGGCTATCACTTATGCTGCTTAACACCCATTGGCTTGACTTGGGGAGGTCCAATGAGGCAAAAGCCAGACCAATTTAGCAGGAAGGGCTTGCCCAAGAGAGAGGGGGGGCTAATTTTTGCTTGGTATTGAGACACACACACACACACACACACTTGACCATGTGTGAAGAAAGAATACTCTATCTCCTCCCAAGCTTTAATAGAGAGCTCATCACCTACTCCAAGATTGTGAGATAGAAGCCTATATCAACACTCTCTTGGCATGTGGATGCAAATCCAACCAAGAGCCAAGCTTCAATGCATGCTCATCTTCTCTACCAAGCTAATTACTAAGCTAAGCTATGCTAATATGAGTGATTATGTGAGGAGATGTACATCTTTCTCGTAAGATACTCCTTCTTCCTCTCAATCTACTCTCATACCTTGCTAGCTCTCACCATCTTCGAAGGTGTGTGAGGTCTTGGGTCTGAGAACGGGGATAATTCAAGTTGTGTTTGATTAAGTGTTTTGCTTAGTGCATGAAGCTTCCATCTTCATTGCACTAGCTAGTCTTGAAGGAACACAAAGAATTGTATTGTACAATGTCTCTCTTGATGGGAGAAACCATAATACAAAGCCTTTTGGAGGGGGGACCGGCTCCATGCAAATCCGGTCCTCAACTGTTGTCAATAGCTTAATTTCTCTCTCTTTTGAAAGTATTGTTGATGCTATCTAACTAGGTGTTATGCTTTTTGTTTCTCTCTCCACCCAAGCACTCTTGTAGTTCTCATTAGGAATCGATTCTAATGAAATTCCCACTATGTTCATGCTAATTTCCGCTACACATAAGTTATTAGGCCATTTAATGTTACATTGGTATCAGAGCTCAAGGTTTCTCTTTTCTTGCTCAAGAAGGGAGGTCCTCAAGCTAGCTACAAATGGTTGGTATTATTAATTGCCTGTGAGTAAGTAGAATAGGGATTTTTCAGCCTTGCAGTGCGCCTGCCTTCGTACAGTTAAAGGGGCATCACAGTCGAGAGCTATGGTCTTAATAGTGGAGTCCTACGGGGCTTGCCTACGGCTTAACCACTATTGAGCTATTAGAAGCTTGACAAGAGCTGGTGCTGTTTTGGTGTCGAAAGACCCTCTCTTCTATTCCTTGCAATTAATGGTATTCGAGCCGCGGGTACAGTAGCTTGAGTGCTTTTTCTAAAGGGGTAAAGAGGAGTAGCAACTAGGGCTTGAAGTGCCAAAGTACACCTAAAAAGTTTACACCTAAAAGTTGTTAGAATGGCTGACAATAGTAAAGAGAGTGAAACTAATGTTGATAACTTTGATTTTGCTCATGAGCAAGCTGCTAATGATACTTCAATGCTTGTTAACTATCTTGTTTCTAGGCTTCAACAAGCCATGGGCAATCCATCTCTCCAAAGTGAAGTGCAACGGCAGCTCCGTGCTCACGGGATTGTCCAAGCTAATCACCATGACGAGAGAACACCTAGGAAGCCTCCTTGTGAGACTACCAAAAGAGGTCTCTCTCCGATTCGGGAAGAAGAAGAGAATCCTTATGAAGGGCTCAAGAATTTACTTCTTGATGATGTATCTCCTTCCCAAAGGAGAACTCAAGAGCCTCCACTGAAGGAACGAGAAAGAAGCGAATCTCCCGCCACCTCGGCGGAGATGGCTCCACGAAGACGGCGGGCTAAACGCTCTCCATCACCACCAAAGCGGAGAAGACCATCATATTCTTCTCCCCACCACAATTCAGAGAGGGATGATAAAAAGCAAGAGAAGAAAAAGGCGAGAAAGAGGACACCCTCTTCTCCATCTTCTTCATCCTCTTCCTCTTATGAAAACTATGGTGAAGATGACAAAGATCAAGACAAGAAAAAGGCGAGAAAGAGGTCACCCTATTCTCCACCTTCTTCAAATTCTTCACCCTCTGAAGAAAGTGATGGTGCAACCTTTGAACCATCAAAAAGAAGAGGCCATAGGAAATCCTATGCCGCATGGAAGAGGTCGTCCAAGTTGAAGAAATTCAAAGAGGGAGGGAAGAGCATCTCTTTCCTTACCTATGATGGTACCTTTGGTGCTACGGACAAAGTCTTGGCCTTTATCCAGCAATTCGATGCGGCGTTTGGAGATGAGGGCTTCACGGAGTCCTCTAAGCTACGCCATGTAGCTATGCACTTTCAAAAGTCCGCCAGACAATGGTGGTCTAGCCTACGAGCCAATGGTGAAGCTCCACGAACATGGAAGGCTTTAAGAGCTTCCATTATGAAGCAATTTTTGGCCACTGATGCCAAAGACAAAGTACTCACCGAATGGCGAAGCTTAAAGCTCTCTCCCAATGAATCCATCCACAAATATGTAGACAAGTTTTGGGACCTACAACTCAAAGCCACTGTCTTCAAAAGATTGGATTTTGGAGAGCAAAAGAAACAATTTTGTGCGGGCTTAACCGAAGAAATGGCGGAGTATGTCAACTCCCAAAGACCACATACCATATCGGCGGTAATACACCACACTATGGTCGCCTCTCGAATCAATTTCCAAACGGGGGCAAAAAGAAATAATAAGCCCCCGGAAAACAAGGGTTCCAATGAGCCTAAGGGGAAGGACAATGTCCAAAAGTCTCCTAAGGGCAACTCCAACAAAGCTAAAGAGAAGGGAGTTTACAAAAGTAAGAATAAACTCTCTCCTGAAGAGCTTGAGCGTTATCGTAAGGATAACCGGTGTTTCAAGTGCGGCGAACAAGGGCATGCGTACCGCGCTTGTCCCCAAAAGAACAACCGCCAAGATCCTCCTAGAGTTTCCTTGGTTGAAATCCAAAAGGAGGAGACTCACCAAACTCACCACAAAGGATCTCTTCTATGCCATGCTTGGGAAAGGTAAGAGAACATGATGCTTTTATTCTCTTTGACCCTGGTTCTACTCACAATTTTATATCTATGGAGTTAGCCACCAAGCTAGGCATACAATCCTACGAGATGGGAGATGTCCTACCCGCAGACAGTGCCTTCAAGGGGCAAGAAGCTTCAGTCACTCCCTTAATTGGGAAATTGAGGCTTCATGTCCAAGGCTATGTGGACAAAGAGGACTTCTTTATCTCTCCTCTCAAGCATGAGGATGTAATCCTAGGGGCACCATGGTTTGACCGCCTGGCTGCCGATGTTAAATTTCATGAAAGGAGAATCTCCTTTAAGTTCAGGGAAAAAGACATGTATATAGATGCTAAGGAAATGGGTAACACCATCCCCATTGTACATACACCAGCTTTCAACAAGTCAATAAAGAGCTCTATTTCCGTGTACATGATTTTTGTTAAAGATTCTCAAAATGAACCTAATTCTTTAACAAACGAAAATAAAAGCAACCAAAAGGAATTAGAGTTATCCAATTTTCTCAAGGGGTTTCAAGATGTTTTTATTGACGACATCCCTTGTGAGCTACCTCCTAAACAAGGTAATGATGACCATGCAATTGAACTTCTTCCAGGAAGTTCACCACCTAGTAAACCTCCTTATAGAGTTTCTCAAGCTCAACAAGAGGAGATTATGCGGCAAGTGCATGAGTTAGTTGAGAAGGGCATGGTTAGGCCTAGCTCATCTCCATTTTTCTCACCTGTGCTATTAGTGCAAAAGAAAGACGGCACGTATTGTATGTGTGTCGACTATAGAGCACTAAATAGGATCACTATCAAGAATAGGTTTCCCGTTCCACGGGTAGAAGACCTATTTGATAAGCTACAAGGATCGACCTACTTCAGTAGGGTTGACCTAAAGAGTGGCTATCATCAAATAAGGATAGTTGATCAAGACATTGTAAAGACCGCATTTCGCACTACATTTGGTCTTGACGAATACATTGTCATGCCTTTTGGCTTGACCAATGCACTAGCCACATTCAACTTCTTGATAGAGAAGCTGTTCAGGCCTCATCGAACCTTCACTGGAGTGTTCTTTGATGATATTATCATCTACTCTAATTCATTGGAGGAACACAAGCAACACCTCCAGGTAATATTTCAAGTTTTAAGAGAGAATAAACTTTATGTTAATCGAAAGAAAAGTGACTTTTTCTTGCAAGAGATTCAATATTTAGGTCACATTATCTCTCAAGATGGCATCCAAATGGATCCATCCAAGTTAGAGGTAATAAAAGGATGGCCTAAACCAAGGAATCTTCATGAACTAAGAAGCTTTATAGGTATGTGCGCATACTATAGACGCTTCATAGAAAAGTTCTCACGAATTGCGGGACCATTACATGACCTAACAAAGAAAAGCGTTAGGTATACATGGTTTGCTAAGGAGAACAATTCTTTTGAAAAGCTTATCTCTCAACCAGTGCTTACACTACCGGATCTCTCAAAACCATTTGAGGTCCAATGTGATGCCTGTGGTGATTGCCTTGGAGCTGTTTTGCTCCAAGAAGGGCACGTCATAGGCTATGAGAGCCGAAGGCTCGACCCTGTTGAGCAAGCTCTAGGCACATACGAAAAGGAACTCCTTGCAGTTCTACATGCCTTAGGCTCATGGAAGCACTATTTATTGGGAACTCCTTTCATTATGCGAACGGATCACCAAAGTCTTAAGTACTTCATGACGCAGACCAAGCTCTCCGACAAACAAATGAGGTGGAAAAATTTCCTTTCGCAATTTCATTTTCATATTACTCACATTGCTGGCAAGCATAATCAAGTAGCCGATGCACTCTCAAGACGGCCGAGAGTGAATGCGGTTTCCATAGCAACTCACAATGATCTATCTTCAATGATAGATGAGTATGCTATTGATCCCAATTTTAAAGATGTGATTTCAGCCCTTACATTAGGGAAGAAAGAAGAACCATTTACTTTACAAGATGGTTATCTTCTCTATGGAAATAGACTATGCGTTACTAACTCCCTGCGTGAGAAAGTAATGTATGAATCTCATTCTCCCCCGTATGCGGGGCATAGAGGGATTCAGTCTACCTTAAAGGGAATTCAAACATATTTCTATTGGCCTACCATGAAAGTGAACATACAAGAGTATGTTTCCAAATGTGTGGTATGTCAAAAGACAAAATTTGATAGAGGGAAGCAACCTGGATTGCTTCAACCCTTGCCAATCCCTAATTCACCATCGGAGAGCATATCCATGGATTTTATCTTTGGATTGCCTAAGTCTATCCATGGGAATACGGGAATATGGACGATAGTAGACAGGTTCAGTAAACAAGATCATTTTATACCTGTCAAAAAGACTATGAAAGCCCATCAAATGGCAACCCTCTTCATTTCACAAATTTTCAAATACCATGGCTTGCCAATGTCCATAGTGTCGGATAGAGATCCTAGAATGACCAGTAATTTCTGGAAGGGTCTCTTTGAGAATTTAGAGACAAGGCTAAATTTCTCTTCGGCCTATCATCCACAAACGGATGGCCAAAGTGAAATAGCTAACCTAACAATTCTCGATCTACTAAAAGCCTATGTAACGGAAGTAGATCAAAGATCCCAATGGGAGAAGTACTTACCCTTAGTGGAGTATGCTTACAATAACACTGTACATACTTCCACGGGAAAAGCACATTTCGAGGTAACAGAGGGAAGATAAAAAAGTCCCTTGCTACTTAAAGAACATGGGAAGATCTTCGCTACAGATGAGTATAGCCGAGACCTACAAGAATCTTTTCAAAAGATTAAAGATGCTATCTCTATCTCACAGCAAAGGCAAAAGGCTGTTGATGACAAGCACAGAAGAGCCAAGCCTTTAAAGAAAACGATTGGGTCTTGTTAAAGTTTCCCAAGGCTCGATTAAGGCACACGACGGGCAAGAATCCTACGGGCCACCAAAAGTACTATGCTAAACTAGCAAAAAGGTACTATGGTCCCTTCCAGATTCTTAGGCTAATCAATGACATAGCCTATCAACTTAAGTTTCCCAATCATTGGCTCATACACAATGCTTTTCGCGTGACCCTATTAAAGCATTACGAGGGAGAGCCACCTCAAGAACCAACTATTGAAGACCCACCGGAGATCGAGGACCAAGAGGAGGTGCTGCAGCCCGAGTCCATTCTCCGACATGAAGACAAGGTATTAAGAGGCTGTAAGACTATCGGACGATATCTTATTAAATTTAAGAATTATCCTTTTGAAGATGCTAGATGGATGCAAGGCATACAATTAAAGGATAACCTAAACCTTGTCAATGCTTACAATGCTTCCCAAGAGTAAGCAAATATATAAAATGTTAAAAATGAACAAAATTTTTGTCTTATAAGACTATCTTTTTTTTATTTGTGCACAAAAATGAAGTAGTATGCATGCTTAGATCAAGTTTGTGGAGAGGACGTCTCCCAAACACCAAGTAGACCTTGTCACTCTACTATGGAAGACTGATAGGACTGATGTGCAGACATGCTTGCGGCAGCCTCAGGCTCTCAAGCGCCAAATGGACTAGTCATCCATTATGGAATGATGTCGTAGGGTAACATAGGGATCCTCTACCCGCTAAGAAAAGGACTCATGAACATGCTTTATCTTCTCTACACCATAGTCGAGAACGACTATGATTTCAAGAGAGAGGTAATGTCATAATAATCAATATCTAATTCTCCTAAATGATTTTCTCATATTAAACTGATCATTTAATGTGGGGAAGGCCAGGGGAGAAAAAGCTAGAATATTGGTTAAGCTAGCAGACCGGCCACAGTAGGGATCCAAAGGAGGGAAAATAGGGATCCAAAGGGGGGGCCATCTGCAAAAGAGCCATGTGAAACAATGGGCTAAAAAGAACCTAAGGTTCAGCCCATTAAGACTTCCAAAATGCTAAGGTTCCAAAATTCAAAGGTTGTGTCCAAAAGGTCAACCCTAGGGAAAATTGGATGCTTAGTGTGTGTACAAAAGTCTTCTTCAAAGCCTATAAAGGAGGGGGCAAGCCCATTTAGTAGGGGATGAGAGAGAAAGCCACACACACACACACACAGGCTCCCTTTACACAAAGGGAATTAGGGACACATGTCAGCTCCCTAGGCTAGATGCCCACAAGGGGTGCCCAATTCCTATTGGAAGACCCTTGAAGTGGACCAGTGAGAATTAAGCTAGAGTAAATCTAGTTTTATTAATTTAAAAACATTTAATAAAAGAAACCAATGAGAATTAAGTCTCCTAGAAGACCATTGGGCAGTCTCCCAAGGGGTCCAATGAGCATTCAGGAGCCCAATGGCTTGCCTGATTCCTATTGGCCAGGAGGCAAAGGGGTCCAATAAGATTTTAGTTTAATTATTTAATTACCTAAAGCTCTCTTAAAAGGGGAAAGGGGGACACATGTCAGAAGGCTATCACTTATGCTGCTTAACACCCATTGGCTTGACTTGGGGAGGTCCAATGAGGCAAAAGCCAGACCAATTTAGCAGGAAGGGCTTGCCCAAGAGAGAGGGGGGGCTAATTTTTTCTTGGTATTGACACACACACACACACACTTGACCATGTGTAAAGAAATAATACTCTATCTCCTACCAAGCTGTAATGGAGAGCTCATCACCTACTCCAAGCTTGTGAGATAGAAGCCTACATCAACACTCTCTTGGCATGTGGATGCAAATCCAACCAAGAGCCAAGATTCAATGCATGCTCATCTTCTCTACCAAGCTAATTACTAAGCTAAGCTATGCTAATATGAGTGATTATGTGAGGAGATGTACATCTTTCTCGTAAGATACTCCTTCTTCCTCTCAATCTACTCTCATACCCTGCTAGCTCTCACCATCTTCGAAGGTGTGTGAGGTCTTGGGTCTGAGAACGGGGATAATTCAAGTTGTGTTTGATTAAGTGTTTTGCTTAGTGCATGAAGCTTCCATCTTCATTGCACTAGCTAGTCTTGAAGGAACACAAAGAATTGTATTGTACAATGTCTCTCTTGATGGGAGAAACCATAATACAAAGCCTTTTGGAGGGGGGACCGGCTCCATGCAAATCTGGTCCTCAACTGTTGTCAATAGCTTAATTTCTCTCTCTTTTGAAAGTATTGTTGATGCTATCTAACTAGGTGTTATGCTTTTTGTTTCTCTCTCCACCCAAGCACTCTTGTAATTCTCATTAGGAATCTATTCTAATGAAATTCCCACTATGTTCATGCTAATTTTCGCTACACATAAGTTATTAGGCCATTTAATGTTACATAGAATATTAGAATATGACCCTCTGGGCATTGGCGGAAATATTCCACGGCAACCATTAATACAGGGATCATCATCATCATCCTCAGCAGGCAGTTATCTCCAAATCCGCAAAGGAATATGGCGGCAGCGGCTAGAGCAGATTTACGCGTCAAGTTTGGGACCTTCTCAGGGAAATCCAAACAGGACCCTAATTGCCACGAAGCTCAATTTGAGACAAGATGGTAGGCCAGAGGATTTGACAGAGTATATGATGTAGCAGCCAAAATGCAACAATTCCAAGCGACGTTGGAGGGGAAATCCATGCAATGGTTGAGTAATTTGAATGTGGGGCATTTTGTGGATTATGATGCATTGCGAAATGCATTTCTGAACAAATTCCGAAAGGAGAAGGCACCAAATGATGTGATTAATAAATTGAAGGGTATTAAGTAGAAGAAAATGTTTGTTGAGGATTATACTCAAAGGTTTAATCAGTACTTGAATAGGCTTACCTATCCGGAGAGGCCTACAGATGAAATGTTAGCTGGATATTATATGAATGGGTTGTGGAAAGAATTGCGGAATGCAGTTTTGCAGGTGTTGATGTTGGAGCAGGATTGGAGAATTTGGTAGCAACTGCCACAAGGGCAGAGAAGAGGTTTGGAGTTGCTAACCCAGGTTCCTCTAAAAAGAAGTCCAAAAAGAGGGAGAAAAAGGGTAAAAAAAAGAAGAGATCAGTAGATGACAGTAGTGAGGATGAGTCAGATTTCGATTCAGATTCGGATAGGGATACAGACGTAGATTATGATTCCAATTTTAGTAGCAATTCAGACTTCGATGAGAGTTCCGATTCAGATACTGCTTCAGAGAAGGAGGAAAAGAAGAGGAAGCATAAGAAGAAGGGTAATAAGAAGGCCAAAGGGAATTCTAAGATTAGTACAGTGGAAATGATGGTAGAGAAGAAATTGAAAGAGTTGGGTGTCAAGCTGGAGTCATCTAGCAGGAAGCTCCATTGTGACATTTGTGGAAAACATGGTCATGTTACAACTAATTATTGGTATAATACAAATTTTAGAGGACCAATCGTAGAGAGGATTCAGAAGAAGATTCAGCAAAATCTGGCACAAGCCAGTGGAGTCTTCTCGGATACAGGTGGACAACAGAAGGTATTTAATAATATGGGATGGCACAGAAGTCAGCAACCATTCTTGGGTGGAGACCACCTTTTCATCAAAATCGACCATTTCGGGGAAATTTCAATCAAGGATTTTGACCAAGGTTTGGAGGATATCATAATTTTAGGCCATGGGGAGGAAATCGGAATTAGCAGCAGCAAAACTGGCAGCAGCCACCACAGGGGTGGCAACAACCACAAAATTGGACTCCACCACGATGGAATTCGCAAATAGGAATGCGTAGGTACCACAGTTGCCTGCACCACCCGCACAACATGTAGCAACAAAGGAAGAGGCTGAGATCAATTTAGTTGGTGTTGAGGTTCTTTCGTATCACGAAGCAAATACGGTTTTGGTAGATTGTCCTTTTGAATGTAGTCCTTCAAATGATGTGTAGGAAGATTTGGATAGCTTGGTCGTTACACGTTCCAAAGCACGTCTTAAACCACCTTTGAATTGGGAGGAGCAAAGAGATGTAGGAGATGAAGAAGTAGAGGAAGTTCAGAAGTTGGGTCCTAATGAGACAATTTCTAAAAAGGTGCAAAAGCTGATGCAAAAAGTGGTCAATTCTAAATTACCGTCAGCAGCATTGTTTGAAGAACTGCTAAATACTCCTATGCATTTTACATTGGGTCAGTTGCTTTCGTTGGTACCAATTTTTCGATATCGGTTTTATTCTGCAACCAGGATGACAAGAGTCCCCATGACTTCAAAAGCATTGGAGGAATAAATTGGGAGTTATCAAATCAATCCAGATGATGTGGATTCTCACTATACCAACTGTGCGGCTCGAGTTTGATGGCCGTGTGTTTCCAGAAGTTATGTTGGATTGTGGATCCGGGGTGAATATTTTGTCGAAAATTGAATTTCAGAAGTTGACAAATGTGAAGTTGGAGCCTGCACCATTTCAACTGCGGATGGTGGACCAGCATAGAGTGCAGCCTATTGGAATGTTGAGATGTCAAACTCTTAAAGTGCATGGATTGTCTTTTACTTCCAATTTTGTGGTGCTGAAGATGCAAGATGCTGGTAATGCTTATTCTATGTTGTTGGGCAGACCATGGTTTAAGTCAGCAAAGCTCAAACAGGATTGGGAAAATAATGAGGTCATTTTGAAAAAAGGCAAAAAGTTAATGAGGATTCCAATGAGTTCCAAGAAGCCATTGTTGACATCGATGAAACCAATGTTGGCTCATACTATAAATTTACCTGAGGAAGTTGAAGATGATGAGGAAGCATGTTTTTTAGAGGCTAATCCTACAGTGGTTTCAGTGTTTGAAGTGGATGTTGTGAAGATTGTAGAGAAGTATGTGAAGCAGGGAGAGTTGAAGAAGTCAATTAATAAGTTAGAAGCGGCAGATGCAGATCTGAAGTCAGAGAAAGAGTCACAAATTGTTCACAATAGTGCACAAAAGGATCAGGATAATTCGGAAGGGGATATTGCACCCAAGGAGGCAATCCTATGGGCGGAGTTTCTTTATGATAAATTGATGGAGAAGGTTTCCAGAGACAAGGAGGATGAATTGCAGGATCTTGATTTGAGATCTCAAGGGAGTCCTAAAATTGTCAAAACAAGTGTTCATTTGGATGATGCATTTAAGGGAGAATTGAAGCACTTGTTGATAGAGTTTATTCATGTTTTTGCTTGGGATTATTCTGATTTGAAGGGCATGGATCTGGCTATGTATAAGCACATAATCAATTTGAGGGAGGATACAGTTCCAGTGATTCAGCAAAGATATAGAATGAACCCAAATTAGGCTAAGCAAGTTGAAGAGGAGTTGGACAAGCTTCTCCAAGTGGGATTTATAGTTCAAATTGATCAAGCCGAATGGTTGTCACCTATAGTGGTGGTTCCCAAGAAGTCAGCGAAGATCCATGTTTGTGTGGATTACAGGAAGCTGAATGCACCAACCATTGCAGATCCATTTTCATTGCCATTTGTGGATTCAATCTTAGATGATGTAGCAAGACATGAGATGTACAGTTTTCTTGATGGATTTTCAAGGTATAACCAGATTCAAATGGCATATGAGAATGTAGCTAAGACAGCATTTATTACTCAGTGGGGAGCTTTTGCATACAAAGTGATGAGTTTTGGATTGAAGTAAGGACCCCCTTCTTACTCCAAAGCAGCATTTAAAACATTTGAACCCTATTTGACAAAGTTCATGAGGATTTTTATGTATTATTTTTCGGTATTTGGTGAGAAGATTAACCATTTGGAATATTTGAGAAAATGTTTAGAAAGGTGCCGTTTGTTTCGGATGTCTTTGAATCCATATAAGTGCAATTGCAGTCCAAAGAAGGAAATTGTTAGGGAATATCATTTCTTCAGAAGGGATTTCCATAGATTGAGACAAGATTAGTGCAATTCAGAAGGCAGTAGCACTTGTTAATGTGAAGGAGATTTCCAGGTTCATGGGTCAGATTAAGTGGCATAATCGGAATTTGAGGTATTTGGAAGATGTCAGTGCACCTTTGACTCATTTGACAATGAAGGATGTTGATTTTATCTGGGGAGATGCTTAGGAAAAGGCTTTTCAGTGTTTGAAAAAGATGTTGGTGGTATCACCTATTATTCAACCTCCAGATTGGCAGTTGCCTTTCCATGTGTTTTTTGATGCATCGGATATTGCAGCCGGAGCGGTGTTGATGCAAGAGAAGATCAGCCGATGGTTCATACCAGTATATTATGCAAGTCGGATGTTGAAACCGGCTGAGAAGAACTATGTTGTTACGGAGCATGAGGCTTTAGGGATGTAGTTTGCTTTGGAGAAATTTCAACATTACTTGTTGGGGAATAAAGTGGTCTTCCATGTGGACCATCAAGCACTTATCTTCTTGGTTAAGAAGCCAAAGTTGGAGGGTAGAGTTTCCCAATGGATGCTTCTGTTTGCAGGAGTTTGATTATACAGTGTTGCATACACCATGAAATCAGCATGCAGTGGTGGATTATCTTAGCAAATTGGAGCATTTTGAGGAGACGCCAGGAGTGTCAGATCAGTTGCCCGATGTGGATTTTTTTTCTGTACAGGGGCAGTATTTTGACAATTGGTATGACCAAATGTTGCAGTTTTTTACAGATGGAGTGTTGCCTTCTAATATGTCATCAAATCAAAGGAAGAAGTTTGCATCGAGAAGTAGGCCATTTCTGACCATTTCTGATTATTGCTGGAGTATTGCATAGAAAGGGAGCAGATTAGATCATCAGGAGATGTGTGCCCGATGAGGAGAAGAAAGCGGTTTTACAGGAAGCCCATTATGGGATAGCAGGAGGGCATTTTTATGGAGAAATAATAGGGAGAAAGATCATGCAAGCTAGTTTGTGGTGGCCATTGTTTCTTAAGGATGCACATCAGTTTGCAAGGGGATGTTTGCAATGTCAAAGAATTGGACAACCTACTTCAATGGATAGGATGCACGATCACCCAGTTTTACCTCTTGAACCATTTCAAAAGTGGGGATTAGATTTTGTTGGGCCAATCTCACCGAAAGCTAGCAGAACAGGAGCAAGATACATTTTGGTTGCAACAGACTATGCTACCAAATGGGTGGAAGCCGTATCTTTGAGGGATAATAAAGCAGCAAGTGTTGCTAGATTTTTGTATACAAATATTATGACGAGATTTGGATGTCCCATTGAGTTGGTGTCAGATCAGGGTGTGCATTTTTTGAATTCAGTAATTACAGAGTTGACAGCTACACATATTATTTTGCACAAGAAGTCAACCCCATATCATCCACAGGCTAATGGTCAAGCTGAGAGTACAAGTAAGGTGCTAGTGAGAATTCTAAAAAAGATTGTCTCAGAAAATAGAAAGGATTGGGATGACAAATTGGATTCAGCTTTATGGTCGTTTTGAACAGCATATAAGGTTGCCATAGGGATGACACCTTTCAAATTGGTTTATGGGATTGACGTTGTTGTTCCCATGGAGTATGTGATTCCAAGTTTGAAGTTGGCAGTTCAACATAGGCTGAGTCCTGAGGATTCTGTGTTGCATAGACAGAGGGAGTTGCTGAAGTTGGAAGAGGATCGGATTCATAGTGCATATGCAACGGATATTGGACAAAAGCGACGACAATCTTGGATGACAAGGCAGGTTAAGTTCAAATTTTTTGAGAAGGGTGATTGGGTGATGTTGTACAATTCCAAGTTGGGACCACACCCAGGAAAATTGAAGTTAAGATACTTTGGGCCTTATCAAATTGTCGAAGAATTAGGCCAAGAAACATTCAGATTGAGGGATGTTTTTGGTACACCTGTTGTGAAACCGGTTAATGGTTTTCGGATGAAGAAATTTTATGGCAAGGTCCTTGAGATTCCGAGTACAGACCGCCATACAGTGTCTAGCAGTGGGTTCAGGTTGTAGAAGGTTGTCGGCTTTTGTTTTGGCAAAAGTGCGGAATTGGAAAATATCCGCAGCGGAATTTCCTTGGACGGTATTGTCCAAGGATTATGTCATCAAGGAGGTCACCAGTTTGCGACGCAGAATGTTGTTAAGAGAGATTCCCTTGAAGTGAGTGGTCCAATCACCACACGTGTACGAGGAATTAACACGCACTTTCAGAATAAGGACCATCATGGGGTGGTCAGCACTCTATTTGAGGTGAAAGGCCACACTCATTTTGCATGCATGTATCCCGCGTTCCTCCTTAAAGGTTTTTTACCACTGTGCATGCGTTTCCTATCGCCTGCGACGTCATGTCTTTTGAAAGCTTCAGAAAATTACCAGTGCCTAGGAGCTAGGTGAGGAAGAGATGATGCAGACTAGGTCAATGAAGATAGCCATGGAGAAGTTGTTACGTCCCCGCAGAGAAAGTATTCAGAGCGTGGAGGAAAGTGAGGGGGCAGAATATGGTGCAAATGATGCTGTGGAGGAGATGGAGGTCGACGAGATGTTTGATGTTCATGATCGTGATACTGAGGTATGGCTGCACCGGGTTGGTCTTTATGAGTATTCATGCTTACCATGGGCTCTTTGGGAGAACAATGAATTTGCAGAGTCGCAGCTTTGCCACCTTAGGGCAAATGCTGGCTCTATTATGGAGGGAAAGGATATTTTCCCAAAGTTGGTGGCCGAGATTTCCAAGGTTGCTCACAAACCGTTGTACAAGGCAAAGAAGGTGACAGATGCGGTGATGAGGTCTGAATTTGGGCAGTCCAAAGGCAGTCAAGCTTATTACATGGTGCGGAATTGTGGCAAACTCCGCAGTACTCACCTATTTTGGTATTTGGATAGGGTTTGTTTGCTGGAAAAAACCGCATATATGTCCAAAGAGGAATTTTCTCCAATTCATCATGCAGAGCGAGGGCGGAAGGTGGATTGGGCATCCTTCATTTTTGATAGGCTGTAGCTTTCAAAGCCAAGGGATAAACGGAGGTCACCGTCTGTTTCCAAGGTAGCTCCTTACTTGCAGGGAATTTTCTCTTATGTGCTGCAGGTACCTCTCACACCCGCACCACCGAGCTTCGTTAAGAGTCCGTATATGCAGAGTTTGGGGGAAGCAAAGCTTCCGAAGTTGGATTGGGATATGCCTAGTGGGGACAGGCTTAAAGCTACATTGGGCCAAGGAAGTAAGTTAGCAGCTGGCACAGATGAAAAGGTGCAGTCATTAGGGAAGGTCACTCTTTTCCCTTCTAGGATAGGATTGCAAAAGGTTGACACCAAGAGCCGTACTATAACTCTGTTTCTACGGAAATCTCGCGAGGGTTCAGGGAACAGACCCCGCTGACACAGGCCTTTAAAACAACCCCTTTTGCTAAACTTGCAAGTGTTAAAGTGGATGGGGTGTTCTCAGTTCAAGATGCTGTTCAGAGTCTGTCCAGCTTGAATCGGTTTATCTGCAATCAGGAGGCTATGATCCTTACCCTCAAGTTGCAAAAGGCAGAGGGGGAACGCATTGATTGCTTGGAGTGTGAAGTCGGTCAGCTACAGAGCCGGGTGGATGAATTATTGAAGGAGAAGACATTATTACAGGAGGAGTTAGCTTGGGTCAGCACGGATATGCGTAATCAAAATTCTGAGATGGCAGGAAATGCACAAGAGTTTCAGATATGGGTTGATGGGCTTAACACTAGGTTGGTAATGGGACACTTTTATGTCCTGGGACACTTTTATGTCCTGTTAAGTGACCATTTTCCTTGAAATATTTCAAGAGTTTCAAAATGAATTTTGAGGTGCTATCTATCTAGAAAGTTGTCTCATGAGCTGAAAAAAACTCGACATTTTTTTGGAATATCAATACCATCTTTAACCTTGTCCTTGCAAAACATTTCACAACCTAAACTGTGTGAAAAAACGGGTCCTGTTTTTGGCTTTTTTCAACTTTTTGCTACTATACCACTCTAGAATTCATGTTTGTGAGGTCTATAATGCTAGAAAACTATCTTTAGTAGTCCTCAACATGTCCTGATGCTTCTAGGGAGAAATAAATGTTAAAGTTGTAAGTTATGACCAAATTACAAAAATTGTCAAATCCTGTTTTTCAGCCAATTTTAGCTCTTCTATGATTTTTTTGGTGTCTTTCATGATATCCAAATGCAGTTTTGATTTTCTATGTCGCATATTGTAACATAAAGCTAATATTCCTTGAGTTTTGGGGCACCTAATACCCTATTTTACATAGTACACAACGATGGTTGATTTTTTCAATTATAGAAGAAAACAAAACATTCTAGTATATCAAGTATAGCTTTTTCAATATTGCTAGTTTCTTGTGACAACTATATACATTTTGTAGGTAGTAACCATATCTAGTCATAAGAATCAAATTTGTCTAGATATTGAATAGTTTCTATGGGATTCTACAACTCATAATGTTGAACCCAATTTTTTCATGTTTGCTGTATTTAGCACTTCATCTTTGTCCCCAAGATTCGCCTTGGTAAGAAATGTATTACTCTTTTGACATGCTCCTTGGCTCCTTATGAACCTAAAGGAAAAAAGGGAACTAAAAAAACATGCATATATTATTTGTATTGAGCGTGGCTATAGAAACTTTGATGATAGGTTTGCAGAAAGGAAAAATTCAATTTTTTTGTACCTATTTCTTTTGGCAAAACAAAAAATAGTGAGTGAGAAGCAATCATATTTTTTGATCACCAACCCATTGAAGTTAACTAGGTAATTTATCTCAAGTCCTACAAAAATCCCTAATCTTATTTTTATGCAACAAAATGTAAGAAATGACTGTTTTGATGAAAATGTACTCGTCCATCAACTTTGGAGGCTCGGTGTGACGAAAAGATGAGAAATTTTACAAGTTTCTTATTTTTTCCATGTGTAGTAGGCCTTGAACTATAACCTCATGAAAGGATTTTACAAAATGAGTGGATCTACTATGGTTTTGGAGGTTTTTTTCAAAACCCTGAAAGGACACTTTTATGTCCTGTTAGGTTACCAACCTAGTGTTAAGCAAGCTACAGAGAAGTAGTTTCATGAAGTAGAGGATAAGATTGCACATCTTGATGAATAGGTTAACTCCATTGGTGGATTTGGAGAGGGCCACTTTGGATGGCTAGGGTGTCAGGGGTTTTGATCTCTGATGCAGACGTGGATGTTTTTAAGAAAGAGGTGTTTGATTACACCAAGGAATTGTGGCACCAAGCAGCAGGGCTTTTTCCAGAGCACATGGCGAAGTCGATTGATAGGTACAAGTCATGGTTTGAAGCTGCTGGAGAGCATAAGGTCAGTGAGGAGAATGTCATGCTACGTGAGCGGAATGCTGAGTTGGAAATGCAATTGGAATCAATCCGCAAGCAGCTGATGGAGCATCATATCACTGGAACTAGTAGTGCTACTTTTTGAATCTTTAGAATTGTCTTCACTGGTAACTTTGGATTCATCATTCTCACTCACACCTTCTAGTGCCAAACGTTGCTTGGTCGTCATATCAAACACCCTCTTTTAAGACAGTGGTGACTAGAGCCTGAGAGTCCTCCACCCAACCACCCTTATATAGGCATGCCCTTGGCCCTTTGCCCTAGCTGGACTCCCCGTTCCACACCGCCTAGCCCGGCCCTACCTTATCTAGTCCGGTCTTGCCGGTGTCCTGACATTACGCCCCCCTTAAGAAGACTTTTTGTCCTCGAAAACAAAAGTGGAAAACTTCTTCTTAAGAAACTAATGTTTTCCCAAGTGGCACCTTATTCAGGTCGGTCTTTCCACTTGATTAAGACTTGTTTTCGTACGTGATGACATGTATGCAACTCGAGATAATCAAGAACACGTTCAGGTTCATGTGGTAAGGTAGGAGGTTCAATGTAATCAACCAAAACTTGTTGGTCAATGACATTGTCGTCCCCATGTAACCGCTTTCATAGACAGCTTACATGAAACACCGGATGAATGAGAGAATGTGAAGGTAGTAATATTTTGTAGGCATGATCACCAACTCGCTTGAGTATTTTGAAAGGCCCACAATATCGGGGAGATAATTTAGGTGTCGGTCCAGTTTTCAGACTTTCTGAATGTTCTGGCACACGTAAAAATACTTCCTCCCCTTCTTCAAAGGTACTTGCCGACGTTTCTCATCAGGGTATTTCTTATACCGATCCTGTGCTTGTCGGACATTCTAGCGAGTAAGTTTCAACATATCCATATGGTCTTGGAGAAAATCCTTAACCTGTTGGAGTTTTTTGGTTGCCAACCCCACCGTAACTAGTGACCTAGGTTGAAACCCGTACATTAGCATGAAAGGACTAGAACCTGTTGTGACATGCTTAGCACTGTTGTAAGAAAACTCAAGAATAGGTAAGTATTCTTCCCAGTCTCACTATTTTTTGTTGACGTATGCTCTTAGCATATCCTCTAGCATCTGGTTAACCCATTCTATTTGACCATCCGTTTCTGGATGATCAGCTGTATTGAGGTTTAGTTGTGTACCCAATCATTTAAATACAGCTCTCTGAAAGTGGCTGTTAAACTTGGGATCACGGTCACTAACAATGTTACTTGGAAAACCACACAATTTTTATAGATTTTCCACAAATAACTTGGCTAGTTTTGGTGTCTTAATCGTTGATTTGGTTGCAATAAACTTACATAGTTTAGTCAATCTGTCTACGACCACCCATACTGAGTCATGAACTTGTATAGTGGTTGGTAATCTGACGATAAAATCCATAGATATACTTTCCCATTTTCCATTGGGAATCTCCAAAGGATGTAAGAGTCCTCCTGCTTTCAAGCGCTCTGCTTTGTTAACTTGACATTTTTGGCAGTGCAAGACATAAGATTGAACAAAGCCATGTATACCTGGCCAGTAAAACTGTCGCCGTATGAGAGCATAAGTTTTTCTAATCCCCGGGTGCCCTGCACTTGGACTATTATAACATTCATAAGAATTTGGCACCGAATGTCCGTGTCTGTCGATACACAAACTCTCCCCTTGTGGAGTAGGTACCCATTGTCGCTGGTAAAATGCTTCCATCACTGTAGTTCATCACTTGATAAAGGAGAACTAGGTGTGGAGGTTAACTGTACACTACCATCATTGGAGTGAGACGGATCCCTCTTTTGAACATGGCTCTGGACACTTTGGAATATGCTTCATCATGCTCATATTTGCCCTTGAGAGAATCTAAAAATTCTACGAAGTTCCGTGAACAAGAGCGAGTCAATCTCTGGCATTCTACTTAGAGAGTCTGCACTACATTGTACGATATTTGCGATACCTTAGCTTGGCATCATATTCCTGAAGGATCTTGTCCCACCTGGCTTTTCGACCCTTTAAATCTTTTTGTTGTGTAAACCATTTCATGCTTTCATGGTCAAACACAATCTCGAATTGAGCACCATACAAATAATGCCGCCATGTTTTTAAGGCCGACACTATTGGATAGAGTTCATGTTCGTAAGCAGAATAATTCTGTTGAGCTGCATCAAGCTTCTTACTTGCAAATTCAATCGGCGGTCCGTCTTGTAATAGGACTACTCCAATCGCACGATCACTCGCATCCGTTTCCAAACGAATGGTTTCAAAGGATCTACAATAGCTAGGATAGGAGCTGTAGCTAATGCATCCTTGAGCATATCAAAATTGTGTTGTTGAGCGGATCCCCACTGAAAAGCTTTTCCTTTGCCTTTAAGTTGATTCTTCATAGGAACAGTAATTTGAGCATAGTTTTTAACGAACCTTCGGTAAAAACCTGCAAATCCTAAAAATATTTGTAATTCTTCCATATTTTTAGGAGGAGGCCATTTTCTGATGGTATCCACTTTGGATTGATCCATGTATAGGCCATGAGCTGAAATAACATGCCCTAAATAATGAATTTCCTCTTTTAGAAAATCACAGTTAGATTCCTTGGCATATAACTTG
The DNA here is from genome assembly GCF_014529385.1 of Adiantum capillus-veneris. NCBI lineage: Eukaryota > Viridiplantae > Streptophyta > Polypodiopsida > Polypodiales > Pteridaceae > Adiantum > Adiantum capillus-veneris. The sequence continues at coordinate 64,278,738 of NC_140933.1, read as the reverse complement.
TTTGTACGTAACAACTCAAACACCTGTCTGAGATGTTGTAAGTGCTCTTCTTCAGAAGCACTATAGACTAGGATGTCATATAGGAAAACAATGACAAATATGCCCAAATATGGCTTTAAGACACTATCCATAAGTGTCATGAATGTTGCGGGCGCATTGGTTAACCCAAAGGGCATCACCAAAAACTCGTAGTGTCCAAACCGTGTTAGGAAGACAGTCTTAGGTATATCGGCAAGCCGAATACAGACTTGGTGATATCCTGACCGCAAATCAATTTTCGTAAAAATGCAAGCATGAGTTATCTTATCAAATAACTCATCTACTCTTGGCAATGGGTATTTGTTCTTAACCGTAACTGCATTTAAGCCCCGGTAGTCTATGCACATGCGCATACTACCGTCCTTTTTCTTCACTAGAAGGATAGGCAAATCCCATGGTGAAGAACTGGGTTGTATAAACCCTCTGCTAAGGTAGTCAGCAAGATGATGTTCCACCTCAGCAGCCTCTAAGTAACTCATACGATAAGGTGATTTACTAACAGGTTTACAGCCTGCAGCCACGTCACTGCTATGTTGCATTGATCGTGTCGGCGATAATACTGGTGGCAAATCATTAGGAAATACATCTTGGAATTCCTTTAATAACTGTTGTAATTGACTAGTAACGTTTGCTTGTTTAGAATTAGCAATTGGTGGAATAGAGGAGAGAGAAGCATGCTGCGTTGAGGAATGTTCAACTGACTCAATGTTAGAAAGAAAATGAGACAGTGAGTAACACAAGAAAACTTGATCTATTTCATTATCAGAAACGAGATGCATAAGCTTGACGATAAAAATTAATGGTGATGAAGGTATATCCTTTTCTCCTAACAACAACACATGTGCGCCATGGGATTCAAACATCAAGTTGTTGTGCTCATAGCTACGCTTTAGTAATGGTCCTACGCTATGCAACCACTACCTACCAAGAACCACATCAGCCCTTTCCATGTTCATCACATGAAAATCCAAACAAGTAGAGTACCCTTGTACTTCTAATGGAACAGCTCGTCATTGAGTATCCCATATTTCAATATCATGTCCATTCATCATTGCTACCTTGTAGCGGTGGGTACTCGGAGTTTGAGGCAGTTTGAGCTTTTTCACCAATCCATAATTGATGAAATTGTGAGTAGCACCATCATCTACCAAGATGCGCACCTTGTGCCCTTGCAGATATCCGTGCATACGTACTAACTCATGTGGTCCAAAGGTTTGTTGCCACATGGAAGCTGTGAGACAACATTCATACACCACCTCGGTGTGTGTTACTTCCACTGTGGAGAATTTCGAGGAAGACTCAAGAAGCAGGAGTTGCACCATGTGCACTGCTTTCTCCTTCCCCTGAGCAGCAGATTTCCCCTTGGGACAATGCTTTTTGCCATGACCTTTCCCTAAACATTGAAAACATAACCTCTCTTTCTTGGCTGTATCAAAATCCTCGGGAGAAAGAGGACCTCTGGACCCCTTGGGTTTTTTAGATACATCTGAATTAGAAACTAGAAATTTTCTTTTATTGTTCCCATATTGTGTGCGTATATTATCGTGTATACCCGCAGGCATGTTACTATTATGTAGTTTCTTCTCATCAGGGTCATAGTGAATATGTGCTTTCACTATGGCTTCCTCAAGTGTTTTAGGGTCTTGGGTCTTGACATACTTCTTAAGCTCAGGTGTCAGACCTTGTATGAACCCTCGTACTTGTTGAAAGGTATCCAAGCCTTCCAACTTGAGGATAATGTCTTGATAGTGAGAGATATATTCCAGGAGTGATGGGTATTGGCGCATGGAACATGTGTCGCAAGCCATCCAATTCCTATCGGCCTCATTAGTAGGAAAAAATTCCTTGTTAACTACCCAACTCTGTGGTATGATGTTCTTCTCCTTGAGAGACATCCACCATTTGTAGGCCTTGCCTTCCAGAGTTAAGCTCGTCTATAGAGCTCTAACTGCATCCGAAGTACGCCTTAAGGCATGAATTCCATCCCATTTGCTGAGAAAGATGTTCACTACATCCTTATTGCGGTCTCGGTCCTCACCCTTAAAGACTGGTGGTTTAAAGTTCTTTAACAAGTCATCCACCTCTTTGGCAGTGAGAGTATGCAGTGTATCATGAATTGGGCCTTGCCCTTGTGTGCCAACGTGCTCATGCATGTGGGTGTCAGCAGGACTCTTAGACTGTTGATGCATTAATTGAATTACTAATGTGGAAAGTTTAGTAACATTTTCATTTAAAGCTTAAAAATTTTCATCCATGACGGTCATGCGTGTCTGAAGTGCACGAAATTCTTGAATATCGAGAGCAACTAATAAGTATCTTCTCCTGCCATAGCATCACGGTTACTCTCCTTGAGAGGATCCAACCGCGGGCCATCATTGGTAGGATCAGCAGTACTTTGCTCAAAATCGAATGTCATATTGATATCCGAATCCATGGCTACATAGTGCGGTGAAAGAAGTACTCAAAAAATATACCTCATATTGGGAGCACTCGCAAAGTAGAGTAGCCGTTCTAATTCCATCTAAATCGATGGTAGTCCGCCGTATATGGAACTCCGCAAGCTCTTGATAGTTGAATCAACTATGCTTGACCATGCCGCTAGCGATTTGTATTGCTTGAAACATCGTTGATGCCTGAATCCTCTCGAAGAAAGAAATTGCAATAGATATTCTTCCGAAAATTCAACTCTGTCAACTTTAACTTCGATCAACTTCTGCAATTTGTGTCATTCGGACAGTTTACTTAATCTTCGGTGGCCCCTTGCCTATTCTTGTGTTAGATTTTGGCCGTGCCAACACCTTCGAACACCCTGTCTTGGGTATGGGGTGTGTGCCCAGGTGGGCACGCCCCCTATCTTGAGTTTTTTTTGGATGAATTAGCCAAGGCCAAAGCCTTCGGGTGCCTTGTATGTGAAAATAAACATCTACAGTCGGCTATGGTGACCACAGCAGTGCCGCGACGGCAAGCGAGAGAGAGAACTCCCCGCGCGTTGCATTCTCGGCGTCGCCCTAGTGACTAAAATGCTCCCCAAGGGAGCGCGCATACGCCGGGCTAAGCCACGCAACATTTGTTGGAGGTCGAGGTTGCCTCCCTCCTGGCACAAGCGGCACTTCTCACACAGTGGGACCTCGTCGTCCCCCTTAGCAGGCGGCTCTTCACGCCCTCAAAGAGAGGAGCATGCAAAAAGCTCCACGCCCTCTTGCCCAAAATAGACCATGCTCTAATACCAATGTAAGACAGGGGTGATTAGAGCCTGAGATTCCTCCACCCAACCACCCTTATATAGGCATGCCCTTGGCCCTTTGCCCTAGTTGGACTCCCAGTTCCACACTGCCTAGCCCGGCCCTGCCTTATCTAGTCCGGCCTTGCCGGTGTCCTGACACACATGGATTGTGCCCTTGCTCCAATATTTCAAAGCACCAATAGCTCTCATCCAATGTTGTCCCAAAATGAGAGGAAAAGCTCCCAAGACAGCTGGCATAACATGAAAGTTCAGTATGACCTTCACGTTAAAGACTTCAACTTCCAAATTTTTAATTAGCCCAAACACTTTACTTTGGCATGGTTTGCGAGCTGAATCCTGAACCCAGAGCTTTTTCATGTAAGGAGACCAAATCTCTCAACACACGACTGCGTGATCACACAAACTTGAGCACCTCCATCAATGTAGGCATCTCCCATGCCCACATCTTTGTGCCAAGCGTTCACCACAAGACAAATGTCGGGTAACTCTCCCACCGCCAACACTCTAACTTGTCCATGCTTTGGCTCTTTCTGTGGATTCACTAATGACTTCCATTGCCTCTTAAATCTGGGCACCATATTCATCAGCTATCCAAAAGTACAATCTACTTTCCTCCCTATCAGGTCTTCCTTTAAACTGTAAGTTATTTGGCCTTCTCCCAAAGATAAATCTGCTACTTCAAACCATCTACGAGGTCTTCTCTTTCTCTTAACTTTTTCATATTCGCAATTTTTCTCTTTTTCTTTCTTCTTACTAGGACCTAGAGTAGCATAGCCTTCCCTCTCTCTTTTGCTTATGGGCATCATATCTGCTTCTTTCCTTTCAACTCGCACGATACCCACATGACCACCAGAGGTTGAGGCCTGTTTTTCCTGTTTAATACTTTGATCTCCCCTTATATCCAATGCATAATCATTAGCCCTATTAGGAATCTGCTAAGGAAGTGGAAACATATCACCTCCCATCCTTATTGGCCTTAGACAAGGAGTTCTAATATGACCAAGTTCACTACAATTATAACAGGTAGGGATGAACTTCCTTTGTGGTGGCTCATAGACACCTTGTCCATGACCCACATTAGCATTAGATTGAGCCTCATATGGCTCGGCCATTCCTCTACAACAACCACTACCATGACCACCTCTAAGAACATTGAGCCATAATTCCTGCATCATGGTCATCATGTCTTGCTTATTTCGTTGTAATTGTTCAGTGTTTGCAACCCTTGTAGGTTGGGCTTTAGCCTATGCCTGATTTCTCTCATTTTGGCCACCATTACCTTGCATATGGACCACTCTCCCATACTCATTGAGTCTTTGAGCTTTCCATTCTTTCCCTGGCAATGGTGATTGCTTCCTTAAAGGTAGTGGGCTTTTCATCTCAACTTCGAACTTCAAATTTTCCTTTAAGTTTCCACAAAATGGTGCATCTTTAACATGGCTGGAGGGATTTCATTTCCTTAAGCTAGAGCCCATTTATTCCATAAATGGGTAAACTGCATGACAAAACCATCAACACTTTGATTAGCCTTCTGAGTGTACCCCAAAATTTCATGCCAATCTTCATTAGGTACTTCAATGGATCTGTATTTTGCCACAAAAGCTTGCTTCACACGATTGTAATCCAAAACCACCCCTAGAGTTTGTGCCTATACCACCTCTTCATAATTTTGTAATCAAACTTTTGCCTCATCGTGTAAACGATATTATAGCAATTGCAATAATATAGCTTGATCTAGTATACTTTACAGTAAGCAAGTAACTTCCAATTTCTCAATAAAAGCTCGTGCATTCTCATTAGGCAATCCATAAAAATGTGGAAACTCATCTACCATGTTCTATTGCCACAAAAACACTTACATGTGACGTCGTAATTTCAAGGGATGTTGATGGATTGCTCTAGTACATAATCCACCTCACACTGGGTAGCCTAGTCCCCCAGTTCATGGCTTCACAAAACCTCACGACCCTCCAAAGGCTATAATCCAATCACATGACCGCCTCAAATGATGTCCACAATTTGCACATACATAGGCGGTTGTCCATAAGGACCCACATCCCCTTTACATTCTCTGCCTGAAAAATAGACATATTTCACAAGAATTGGGACATATGAGCACTTTCTCCTCACTGGCATTACCAAAACATTTTTAGCTTGCAAACAACAAGGAAAATGAGTGCCTCCATAGCCTTGCATGAGTCACAATACCGAAAAGAAGAACTATTGCACCGCCGAAACCACCTATGAGATAAGCACCTGGAAAGATTTATGAAGAACCCTTCTAGCATGAAGCACACTTGGAAATAGGAAAACCCAAGGACATAAATATGTAGCTCATCTCAAGTAGATATCCGTAGAGAATCTATATGCTAAAAACAGATAAGAGATGAGAGAGATATAACCATTCGAAGTTGGGGGTGTACTCTCTTCTGCTAAAAAATGAGCTCTCTGGAAAGTTTGCAGGTGTTTCAGCTATAAAATGGGGCCTCTTTTTATCTTTTATCCCAAGAGATCTTTTCTCTCTCTTCAGTCAACAAGGCTCTCTTTGAGGGCTCCATTTAATTGGTCCATTTTTTGCCTCATTTGGGTAGAAAATGGGGAGTCGGTGACTTTTGGCCCAAGGAAAGGGGTGGGGCTTGTGTTTAGGGGACCAAAAAGGAGGTCAGATGCCTAGGTAGCCAATGTGAAGGGAGAAAATGCACCCCCTTCTCCCCCCAATGTCTATGTGTCCCCCCATAGACAAGGCTTGAGAGAGCTCTTCTCTCCTTTGATACACCTCAAATGAGTACCCACTCCCCCTCTTATATCCCTTGCTGTGAGTCCAATCTCCCCTATGTGGGATTATAGATGCCTCTTTGAAAATGAGGCTAGCTAGTGTTCCACTAGGATTTGATACCTTCCTAGTGGCTAAAAGAAATATAAGAAAAATATAAAAAATACATGTATAGAATATATATATATATTGGAAATCACACTGGATATAGGATCTAGTTAGAGTGTGAGGTGATAATGGGATAGTAGAAAGAAAGAACTAATACTTTTCCCAAGTTTACGCTTTTTTCCACAATACTTTTTAACGGTAAAGTAAGCATAGGTTACCCTTGAGTTAAATACTAGGATGAGATACAAAGTTTATTATTATACTAAGATATGCATATGTACATTATGAAAAATATACGTATACATCTAAAAAGTCACAAAATAAATCTCCTAGAATTTGTTCCCACTATGTATGTGCCATAGCACGACACCATGTGGGCATACTCTAGGCTTGTGTATGTGAAGTCGGGCATGCCGTTCTAGCCCACATGTCCATCATAGCCCATTTCTCACAAAGATCCAACCATTTAGATTTTTTGGAACCTTCCTTCGGGGGTACACTATTTAGTATCCCCTATAGAATTGCATTCATGGGATAACTAAAAAACCCCTTTTCAAAAATCTTTCAGTGGCTAAAATGACACTTATTTTAGGGATTTTTTCCAAAATTGAACATAGATACCCCTTATTTTAATATATTTCTATTAATTTGCCTTTTTTTATATTTTAAAACCCCTCTTGTTGAACTCATGTGGTACATTAACATCATGACATAGTGCATCCCTCGAGGAACTTGCCAACAGATTGGTTGAGCCTGTTCTATCCTTGCTCTTTTCCACCATATTAAAGTCACCTATCAGTAGACACTCCCCTTCAATATGGGTATCCTTAAGTTGCATCCACAATTTGGCTCTATCCTTGGCATTGCAAGGGCCATAAATGTTTATTATGGTGATAGGTTAATCTACTCAACTGACTCTCACTCTTAGGACTCTCCCAGAGAGGTGATTTAGGATCACTTTGGGCTTCAGGTCCTTGTCCACACTAGAGACGACACCATTAGACCCGTCCACTCCCTCTCTGTAGAACACCAACTTCTTCCCCAATGCCTATTTTGTTTTTGTGCAAGCGTCTAGATGATGTTCCTTGATTGCCCAACAATTAACTTCATTATCCTTTCCAACTTCCTCCCATAAGAGGGCGTGCTTTGTTTGGGTCTTCAATCCTTTCATGTTCCATGATTGGATAGCTAGAACTTCCATCATTGGGATAGAGAGACAAATTCTTCAACATACAATCTCTACCCCGTTTCTGACTCCCTAGATCTAGGAGAGTCAGGAGGATCTCCATCAAACCAACGTTCCTCACTTAAAGTGCTTTGAGGGGATTGTGGAGCGAGAGGACACAAGTCCCTCCCTTTAGTTGAATGAGGGAGCGGGGAGCAAGAGGAGACTTTCCCTTTCAAGGCTCTGGTATCCTTCAATGATAGATATTATCTTTCCATTGCCTTCATCCCTTTGATCCTCTTTAGACCTTGGACTTGCACAATCGACAAAGTTGTTACTATTAGAAGTTTAGGTGTAGAAGCATGGAAGACAATCAGATTAACAGTGCATGGGCCGTCGAGGAAATTCAATGTGCAGCCCCAATTTTCCACATACTTCTCCTGCAATTTGGCGGTGTTACCATATACATGTGGTAGTGATGTGTGTAAACACACTAGGACCGGCAGGGCAGTTTTTCCCTCTTTAGGAGGTTTTTCCCCCATGCATTGTATGTAAGCCCATCACTCTAGGGCTATCTATCTTTCCATTGCACACTAAGTAATACACTCTCTACTATGTGCCTTGAGCTTCCTTCGACTTCTCCAAGTTGTGTGCGTTTCTCTACAACCCTAATTCCAACAATTGGTATCAGAGCAGGTTGTGTCCTCTCGGGCTTAGTCGCCAGCAGCTCCAGCACACACCTCCTTGTTTTCTCCGATTTCAGTGAGCTTTGGTGAGCGTTCAATGAGCTTATTTTGCTTAGGTTTTTTATTTGGGCTCATTTTGGCCTCCGTAACCATTACAGGCAGTACTGCTCAGGCTATTTCGTCATTTCGTGCAAAATTTTTGTCAGTGCCATTTTTTGCATAACAGGTGCCTTATAGTCTTCTACAGTTTGTGCTATATAGCACGTGTTGATGCAGCTTCATTTCTCCTCTTTTTGGGCAGTTTTCACATCAGGTGTAGCATTTACCATGGCAAAAATTTTGTCAGTGCCATTTTTTGCATAACAGGTGCCTTATAGTCTTCTACAGCTTGTGCTATATAGCACGTGTTGATGCAGCTTCATTTCTCCTCTTTTTGGGCAGTTTTCACATCAGGTGCAGCATTTACCATGGCTGACAACAACATAGATGTGCTCAAGATGTTTGCTATTGAGAACAAATTGGATGGGGAAAATTACCCTATGTGGGCTTACATGATGCAACATGTTCTTGTGTGAAAGGGCATCTAGAATATTGTGCAGGGCATTGATGTATGTCCTAGTTTTGAAGATGTAGGTGATGTTGAGGATCTGGCAGGTCTTACTGCAAGGATTGCTACTATTAGAATTGTTTTGCCTACGGCACAACAATCTCGTTGGGATGTGAAGGATGTGCAAGCTCATGCATTGATTGCGTTGTCTGTGAAGTGCACCATTGTTCCTCGCATTCGTTCAACAAAATCTGCAAAACAGGCTTGGGATATTTTGATTGGTCATTATGCAAGTCGCAAATGAGGCTAAAATTGCTTTGTTGCGTAAAGAGCTGGAGTCGAAGATTATGCATGAGGAAGATGATCTGGACACTTTCCTTGCTGGTGTCAAGGATATCAATGAGCTACTTATTTCTGCAGGTGAAATTATTTCAGACAGTTCCCTTCTGCAGACTGTTCTTGATGCCTTACCAGATTCTTACCATACTTGTGCTAGTACTTGGAGACTCATGACCCAAGGAAATCTTGAAGTTGTCAAGTTTGATGCATTATGCACATTGCTCTTGCAAGAGTCACTTTCCAAAAAAAATAGACTAGACAGCGTGCAGTTGAACAGGATTTTATTGCTTCTCAAAGAATGGGTGGTAACATCAATGCAACCACTTCTTATGGTTCTGCTACGAGTAGCAAAACTTTTGTTCCCAATGCTTATGCTGGCAGCACTTTGTCTGGCAATGCTGGCAATAAGGGCAAAAAGAAGATGCGTTGCCATTATTGTAAAGCTAATAATCACTTGATCAAGCAGTGTCCTAAGTTGAAGGCCAAAGAGGCTAAGAAGAAAGAAGGTGCTTCCACTACAACTGCAGCCATTGTTGAGTCTTCTGTAAAAGGCGATTGTGATGTTGATGTTGATGCAGAATGGGCTTTTAGTGCAGAGTGCACTTACAATCCTATTGTCCTCCATGATGCATGCATGTCAGTTGTTGCAGATTCACATGAGTGGTATTTTGATAGTGGTGCTACAAAGCACATTACCTCACATCATGAATTTTTCACCTCTCTCGAGTCTGTCACTCATGAGAATTCAGTCACATGTGCCAACAATGCCTCTTATCCGGTTTAGGGAGTTGGAAAGATTGTGCTTACTGCTTCAAATGGCAGTTCTTTCACACTTGTTGATGCACTTGATGTACCTGGGATCAAGAAGAATCTTTTGTCTGTATCTGCACCTGCTAGACTTGGACTTGCAGTAAAATTTGTGGATGACAGGTGTACAGTTCATGATCTCAGTTTTGGTGATGAAATTGTTGCATCTGGGCTTTTGTGTCGTGGGCTGTATAAGCTCACTTTGTATGACAAGTGTGGAAATTTTTTTGCAAATGTAGTTGTTTTCAGATTCAAGCGGCTATTTCATATGCAAAACTTTGGCATGCACATTTTAGTCATCTGAATTTCGTCAGTTTGCTGCATTTGCAGAAATCTTATATGGTTGCTTCTTTGCGGCCTCTTAAAGCACCTGTCAAACATGTTTGTGAAGGATTTATTTTGGGTAAGATGCAGTGTTTGAAGTTTCCAAAGGATGGTTCAATTAGGGCCACATGCAGGTTGCAGCTTGTGCATAGTGATGTTTGTGGACCCATGCAAACTCCGTCCTTGGGAAATTACCTTTACTTCGTGACTTTCATTGATGATTACTCCAGGAATGCATGGATATTTCCGCTTAAATAAAAGTCTGAAGTTTTTATGTGCTTCAAACAATTTTTGGCAATGGCTAAAAATGTCTTGAAATGTACTATGGGCACCCTCCGTTCCGATCGAGGGGGGGAGTATACGTCTCATGAATTTAATGCATTTCTAGCTAGTCGTGGGATAAAATACCAATGCACAATGCCTTATACGCCTCAGCGAAATGGTGTTGCTGAGAGAAAAAACAGGTCACTTACGGAGATGGCACGATGTATAGTCAAAAGTCAAGCTTTGCCGCATTCTTTTTGGCTTGAGGCCATCATATGTGCCACTTATGTACTTAACAGGTGTCCTAAAAAAGCTTTGCAGTCTATTACTCCATATGAAGCATGGAATGATAGAAAGCCTTCTATTGAGCACATGCATGTTTTTGGTTGTTTGGCATATGCTTTGATGCCACAAACACAGTGCAAAAAATTGGATGATAAGGCTGTCAAATGTATTTTTGTTGGTTATAGTGTTGAAAGAAAAGGTTACAAGTTGTATCATCCGCAAACAAAGTGTTTTCTGGTTTCATGGGATGTAGTGTCTGTGGAAGATTCTGTTCAGCCCTTGCTGTCATGTACTAGAGACTACTATGTAAGCTCAAAGGACATTTATGACACTTTTTTGCCTCTTTTCAATGGTTGAAGTTCGAATGTAAATTCCAATGAGGCAAATGTACAGCCTATGGAAGTTTCAGAAAATGTTATAGATGAGCCTATTACTGATGCAAATATACATGATGTACTTGCTGAGGAAAGGGTTGAAAATGAGCAGGCTAGAGGTATGCCAAAATGGCTGGTATACATTGCGTGACACTAAATTGGATGCACTTTTATCTAATCGTACTCGCTCTTTCAGGCTCTAGCCATGCATCTTATGCATCAAATTGTTATGCTTTGGATGTGTCTAGCTTACATGATGTTGAGGAACCTATCTTTTGATGAAGCAGAGAATTCAAAAAATTGGATGACTGCCATGCACTCAGAATATGATTCACTTATAGAAAATGACACATGGACTTTATGTGATTTGCCTCCTGGCAAAGAGGCCATTGGTACAAAGTGGGTTTACAAGTTGAAACGCAAGCCGGATGGTGAGATCGATCGCCATAAGGCTCGACTTGTTGCAAAGGGTTATGCACAAAAAAAGGCATAGATTATGAAGAGACTTTTGCTTCCACTTGTTGTTTGACTACCATGTGCTTTCTATGTGCATTGGGAGCTCATTTTTGTTGCGATGTACATCAATCAGACATTGTTACTGCTTTCTTGAATGGTGACATATTTGAGGAAGTTTATGTAACGCAGCCTCGCGGTTTTGTCATAGAAGGACAAGAGGAGAAAGTGTGCAAATGTAAGAATGATTTGTATGGGTTGAAGCAATCTCCTCGTGCTTGGTATGATAAAGCTAACACTCATTTGGTTAAACGAGGCTTTTGTAACAGTCCAACAGAAAGCACATTGTATGTAAAGCGTCAGGGTGATGTACTTCTCATTGTGGTTCTTTATGTTGATGATTTGCTGATCACTGGACCAAATGAGAAACATATTGCTGAATTTAAGGCTGATTTGAATGCTACTTTCAAGGTGAAAGATTTGGGGCTGTTGCATCATTACTTGGGTATATAGTTTAAGCAGTGTGATGGTGGTATTGCCTTGTGTCAGAAAAGTTACATAGAGACATTGCTATGTAAGTTTGGACTTGAGGATTGCAAACCTATTGCCACTCCCATGGAAACAGGTTTGAAGTTGAGTATACATGATGTTGGCGATCCTGCTAATGTCACTCTTTACGGAACTGCTGTTGGCTGCCTCATTTATGTATGCAACACGAGGCCGGATATTCAGTTTGCAGTCTCACAGGTCAGCAGATTTATGCATAGCCCAGGGTCTAAGCATTGGCAGGCTGTCAAGAGGATTTTCCGCCACCTTAGTGGCACTTTACATCTTGGCTTGTTTTATCCCAAGGGGGGACATTTCCGCCAGACTTACATGCTTTTTCAGACTCTGACTGGGTTGGTTGTTTTGACATGCGAGTGTCCACAAGTGGTTTCTGTTTCATGATTGGCGGTTCATGTACATCATGGGTGAGCAAGAAGCAAACTACTATGGCCACTTCAAGTTGTGAGGTTGAGTATACGGCAGTCTTCACAGCTACGGTTGAGTATGTATGGCTCAGACGCCTTATGGGGATGATTTGGGTGTTGGACAGGACACTACCAACAATATCTACACTGACGGTCAGAGCGCATTGGCAGTTGCGAGGAACCCGGTTTTTTATGCTCGCACAAAGCACATTGAGGTGCATTACCACTATGTCAGGGAGAGGCTCTCAGCAGGAGAGATCAGCTTGGCTTATGTGCCAACACAGGACAACCTTGCAGATCTTTTCACAAAGGCATTGTCTCGTGAGAAGCTTGAAGCTTTCCGCAAAGCTTTGGGCTTACTCTCCTTTGTGGACTGATCCTGTCCTCAAGGCATGGCACTTCCCTTTACTCATGTGCCAGCTCTCGTTCACCGCATCACTCCCGGGGGGATTTGTTACCATATACATGTGGTAGTGATGTGTGTGAACACACTAGGGCCGCCGTGGCATTTTTTCCCTCTTTAGGAGGTTGTTCCCCCCATGCATTATATATACACCCATCACTCTAGGGCTATCTATCTTTCCATTGCACACTAAGTAATACACTCTCTATTGTGTGGTTTGAGCTTCCTTCTTCTTCTCCAAGATGTGTGCACTGCAAATCTAATTCCAACAGGTGGTTCATTATCCACATCATAGCCTCTTTCTCCTCCTCTACTCCTGTCCCTATGTTACTCTTCATTTGTTTCTCCTTATCTTCCACAAATGCTTCCTTCACAAGGACATGGTTGTCAAGCCCTACACTAGAATCTTGCATTGTAGGATTGGTATTCCCATTGATCTTCATGGGGTGATATTTGGGAAAGTGCCCAAATTTGTTACACTCAAAGCATGCCCCAAATTACGTCTTAAAATTGAGCAAAATAGTAATAAGCCCATCTCCAACATTGATCACCATGCTCTTTGGTGGTGACTTAGAAATATTCCAACCTATACAAATTTGGTTAGAGAATCTGTCAAGTACACCCTTGCTAGAAACAAACAAGGGGGTGCCTAGTTGACTGGCGAGCAACCTGATGTTATCCGAGAGCCAACTAGGTAGACCTGCAAACTTGATCCAAACAAAATGATTCCCTTGGAGAGACTCCACTGAATCAAAAATTGGTTCCCATGGCACCACACACACTAAGGTCATGTTAAAAATCAGGGGGCCTTTCTCCAGGATCTTTGACACATCATAGACCTCCTTGAATCTAAATGAGCAAAAGCCCTTGGCTAGGTAAGTGGTGTTTTCAATTTCCTCCCCATGTCCAAGAATTTGTGGTCCTTGGATCCATTGGATCAGTTCAGGTCTATTAAGGACTCTCCCATTGAATCCAAACACTAGCATAAGCTTAGCTTGAGTGGCTAGTTGCTTTTCAATGAGTGCTGACGGACTTGCGACATTGATAACCTTTGCAACCTCCACTTGCTACAATAGAATTTAGAGCACTATTGGCTCAATCCACCATCCCTTCTTTGAGAAGCCCACTGCATTCTGTTTGAGAGCAAGTTCTTTTGTTATCGGTTGGGCCACATTCTAACTAACTGTTTACTTCTTTCATCTCTTATTCAAGCTGGGCTTTAACATTCTTCAATCTTTTGTGGCCTCCCGCACTTGATGCCTCAAAAGCAGTGACTTTAGTGTAGTCCTTGTGATTTGGACCCTTCAAAATTCTTCGAAATGAGATGCTTGGTCTAAGAGAAGAGGAATCTGGATTCCTTGTTCACATTTGTATCAATCGACCCCTGGGGCACACTCTCCTTGAGGGTCTTCGCTTGATCAAAGTTGAATTTCTGAGTAGTTTGGACTAGCTCATTTCCTTTTTATTTAACCCAAAGGACCTTGTCCTCCGAGAGAGAGCATTATTAATCATCTCGGCTGGACTCACTCTTCATTATGGCGTCGTTTGAAGGTCGCAAAGTCATGTCTTTCCCTTCATCCACGGAGCTACTCCATCATCTGACATTTTTTTGGCTGCGAGCATTTGCGAAAACTTGATTATGTCTTCCTCCATGGGCAAGGCCTCAGGTTCCATTTTTATCCCCGCACCGGAACAAAACTCAAAGCACAAAAGAGGGGGGAAAGAGGGAGTGGGGCACCAAGTGGCAAGTACCCTAGGTCAGGCGAGGGCTAGAAGCCCGAGGGAACACACCCTAGTGGAGGAAATACAAGCAAAATTGAGCGCTAAATATAGGATTAAACATTGATTATAAATTTAACTTCCGTGCATTATAAGGATAATAGGTGTAGAAGATACACACTAATCGGTGCCTTAATGACTGACTATTTTTCTTAGGAGATAATAAGGACTAATGTTTCCTTGTGGGAGGCGTGGCAAAGAGAGCGCAACACCATGTCCAACTGATTGCAGATCAAGGCTAATGGATTACACAAGCTTACAGAAAACCAACAATCAAGAAAATGCGCGATCGATGAACAGGGCTTTAGTGCCATCACTAGTACTGACTCTGTGGGAAATAATAATCCACATCATCATCATAGTCATCATACACGTTATGAGATGCCAAGAGGCGCGTGCAAACTCCAAGAATCACACGAACGCTGTAACTGTATTCATGTGTATATAACTACACCTTCTCTTGAATACAATCATCGCCTTCTTGCCACGCTCTGCGTATCTCTGTCCCTTCTCTCTCTCACCTTCTCAGTAAGTTCTCCTCATTCTCAGATGGTATCATCGCAGTGGTGATCCTGGCTCACCTTGAAGGTGTCCCACCACAACCCCTCTGCGCAGTAACGCTCCGAACCTTGGCAGACGCCAACTCACCCAGCCAAGCATGGCTGATGAAGAAATCGCAATTCAAATCTTCCTTGGGAGCCTTACTGATGATGTCACACATCATCCGGTTCGTGGTGCAGTTGAGCCTGTACTCGCATGTGGTTGCTCTCCGAGCACGTGCCCTCCCAAAGAAGTTGATGCCACAACTACCACCATTGCTGTAGCTACCGAACCTGCTGTAGAAGTAGACCCTGCTGCAGACGCCGCCGCTGCTGAAAATCTTGCTTCCGAAAACGATGCTGCGTGCGCTGGTGCCGCCACCCTTGCGGCCATGCCATTCGTCAACCATGCCGCAGATGACGCTGCAACTGCCGTAGGTCCTACCTCAACACTTTCAGACACTGATGCTGCCGCAACCCTACCTGCTTCCCTTGATGCAACCGCTGCAGACGAAGTGTGGGCAGCCAACGATGCAACTGTGACTGACGTCACGCCTGCGGCACAACCTGCAGACGAGCCTACTGCGGTCAATATTGCCACCACCACTCTCAAATTACCAACTGCTGCGGCCAAGAAGGATACCCTTGCTGCCGCGGTTACTGCAAGTGTTGCCATCATAGCAACCATGGCCGTTGTTGCGAACCTCGCTTCCCCTATCCAGAAGCCACTTGGTCATTCACAACCCATCAATGGCCAGAATGCTGCACCTGCTGCAACATTGTACTCTTGCAATGAGGCCCCCTCCGTGCTCGGTGCCCTCCAAGAACCCAAAAGTGCCACGTTGGTCATACCCTCTTCCATACAAGGGCAGCAATATACTCGCCAACTGGGTCCCAAGCTTGCCTCTCAGGCCGAAGCCCACTCCTTCTGTGGCAGTCCCTTGCATGCCCACATAGAGCCTCCATTGGGCGTCTGTACCCATCCAACACGCCATCAACCTGATGCTACACAGCCAGAAAACCCCGCTCTTATTGCTCCCAATTTTGCAGTTGGTAGAGCCATGTGTGCAAGTTTTCAAGGCTCCCCTTCTGCACACACACAGCCGCTCATGGCTGACGAAGTGGATGCGGATGACACGGCCATTCAAGCCTTCCTTGAAAGCCTTGCTGCTGAAGAACTTGCTTTGGTTAAATCCATCCATGCCCGGCCCCTTGAAGTTGCTACCCATCAAGCTACAAGTCATGCTCCTAAAGCCTCTCAACAACTTGCTCTCGAGGCAGCCATGCCTACATTCTCTCAAGGATGCCCCGTTGCTGCCATCCGGTTGAGGCATTCCAGTCCTTACGTCGATGCTCCTGCACCAACTGTCACTTTCGTTGGCCCCAAATACCAATTTGATCCAGCCCTTGGAGCCTCTTTCTATGCTGCAAACTCTGTGCCACCATTGAAGTCTGTTGCAGCTAAAGATGATGCTGCCACCATCGAAGTGTTTCTCGCTTTCCTAAACACTTCTTTCAAGGCTCACATATTTGGGCATACAGCAAGTGCAAGTGTCCCTACAATGTCTTGCTATGATGAGACTTCTCTGAACGCTACTCCAACTAATCTCCTTCAAGCTACCTTGGATGCTTCTTCCAAATCCAAATTGGATTTATTTGATGCTTATATTGTTGTTCCTCTTTCACCTGAGCATCATTTCCACTCTTTACCGGTTGAGAGACTCTTCCACACGGACTCTCAAGCTGCTGTCACTCCCCTGAGTTGCTTTCCTTTGACACTTACCAATGCTCAAGCATTACGAGCACCAGGCAAATCCCTACTTCCATGGATATCAATCAACTTTGATCCAGGAGGTGAAGCTTCTCATGGTAGGTCACTGCTCCCTACCAACTCTCACTCTACCATGCTTGTGCTTCAAGTCTTAACCTCGACATCGACTCACACGTCCCAAGTTGGATTCTTTTTTTCATTTCGCTTGCGGGGGCGAATATGTGGTTTACAAGCTCGTGAAATCACTCATGGAGTGGACGTGAAGAAGTCCTTTAAAGCTCGTTCAATGAAGCAATCAGAGTTGCTAAGCTTCGCCATTATGAAGTCGAACCTTGATCCAGGTTGAAGACCTCGGAAGTCACACCAAGAATAATTGCATACGCATATTGTATTTTTCCAAAGCATGTAGATTGAATCTCACACTTTTCACATGCATGCCTTTGTATAGATGATGTGTCTTACGGGGGCGTGTGGGAAATAATAATCCACATCATCATCATAGTCATCATACACGTTATGAGATGCCAAGAGGCGCGTGCAAACTCCAAGAATCAAACGAACGCTGTAACTGTATTCATGTGTATATAACTACACCTTCTCTTGAATACAATCATCGCCTTCTTGCCACGCTCTACGTATCTCTATCCCTTCTCTCTCTCACCTTCTCAGTGAGTTCTCCTCATTCTCACAGACTCAAACAATGAGAGCCAAGCAACAACATTCATAAGGGACTTGATGATGGATCGTGACTAGTGGCAATCCGACCAGATGCCGCAAGGTCGGACACCCACGAGTTCGTGGACTGAACCGTGTAGATCAAAACACCCACGAGAAGACTGCAACAAAACCTACGGAGCAAGTTTGTCGTCGCTCAAGCTCTGCATGCGATTATAACCGCCTCCTATTAGCTCCCCTGCATCGCCCACATCAGACTCTCTGAGCACTATCGCAACTCAAAAAACCCCTCCTTGACCTTCAAAATTCTTCAGGATTTGTTAATGTTAAGCATCCAAAGGTGATGTAATGCAGCAGTTTATTCAAAACATCAATTTTCTGATGATTCAATCATATAGTTTTATGTGCCCTACTCACACGACGGCTGCCACTTACATATAATAATTTACTGGACACAAACGAATAGTGTTAGTTATATAGCATGAAAATGCCACCGTGGCATTTTGAAGATGTCAAAGACTTTGCAAATGCAGCGAACGACGGTGTTACGCGACACCTGCAAGGCTCATAGGCGGCGACGTCTGTCGACGTCGACCTGCAGTGGCAATCGAAGAGGGCAAGAGCCAGAGAGAGAGAGAGAGAGAGAGAGAGAGAGAGCAACCATACCTTTGGCAGGCTGGCCGCCTTGTGTGTGTGTCAGAGAGAGAGAGAGAGAGAGAGAGAGAGAGAGAGACTGACTGACTCCAGCACACTACGACAGACTGGGAGGGAGAGAGTTGATTTAACTATTTTTAGAAATTTTTTATTTTAAAAAAATGGAAAATTTTATCCCATTCAATTTATAAAATTAAAGGGAAGGTCTCTTTCTCGGGATTTTTTTTAATTCTTTCAAAAGACGTTAGCTCATGATGTGGCTGCCCTATTTAAGAATGCTAGAGGTTTTTCTAAACAGTAAACTGAATGGGTTGTTGATCACACAATATTGTTATTTGAGTCCCACATTTTGTTTTTCAAACGTATAATCACGTACAAAAAGCTCACATTTTTCTCATTATGTGAATCTAAAATTAACATTTATAAAGCCACTCTCATTGCTATCACTAGTTAGAAGTTTTTTGGTTCATTGTATAGGAAGTCATCAAACTTGTCAAAATCATTAGAAAGCTACCACCTACAATGCCTCGGAACACCATCCATGTGTAGGCGAATTTGAAAGGTACGATTAACTAGTGTTGTATGCTACAAACCTAACATATTTGTCCTACCAAATTAGCAATGTTGAGGTACGATTAACTAGTGTTGTATGCTACAAACCTAACATATGTGTCTAATTATACACATAATCACAAATACGTTATATAGTACAACACACCCACTAAACAAGAAGGTGAAAAGATCACATTGACATTTTAGGACAAAATAAATTTAAAAATAATAAAAATAAAATGACTTATGGAAAAATTAAAGCAAAATGATATTTTAATGCTTTAATAAGAAAAGGTAGGTCTAGTAAGCATAATAAAAAATAAAGAAATTTAATGAAGTAGACTATTTGAATTAGGACTATGTGAATTGGCGTAGATCCTACAGCGAGGGTGTAGGTCAGAGGGTGAGGGTGAGTGCTGAGAACTGGTGATGGCATAGTTGAGTGATGAATGTTGTGGATTGGGGCTTTGTTGCCTGCTAGGAGTTGAGGTGCTAGTGGTGAGTTCCTGGCAACGTTGATATCAATACAATTGGGGTGGTTTGTGTTGCCTTAGACATTGCCAAGCTGGTCCTAAGGCATAGGTTGCTATCCAGTCCCCCGACCCTTGAGTGCAACACTTCCCATAAAGAAGCTCCCTTGCATGTTATATTAGATGCGCAAATTATCGATATAATTAGTGTTTTTTATTTTTGAAACCAACGCTACCTACTACTACAGCCAGTGCCATTTGGCCTTACATTTTGCATGCTAGTTTGCTTCATATTTAGTGCAAAATTTTTGCTTGTATTTCATCTTCTAGGGGTTGTTCCCCCGATGCTTGTAGCCCTTAATCCCCTATCGTCATTATGTCTTTGTGGTAAGCGTGACCATTATTTGGACCTTAGGCACTCCCCCTTTGTACTAACAATGGTGGACACTTTGATACGATAATATAAAATAAAAAATGAAAAAAGTAAGCATGTATTGTCTTGAGTGCTTACTCTTTATGTTGGAAAAACAGGAGGAAAGCATAACATGGTTGGTGCTGATATTGCTTGATTTAGCATGCCTAGGTACTCTGTTGATATTTTTGCTTAACTGATATTACTCATGGTTGTTGGAATGGAAACTTAAACTTGATTCTTCCTCTATCGTATGAATGTGCTATTTGCCTGCTCAATACTTAGAGAAAAGTTTGCATTTTGTAGCTCGGGCTCTAGTTCTTCTTCCACTATTGACTGCAACTTAGTTGATGCCTTGGGGGTTCTCATAGGCAGAGGCTTTTCTATGGGCAAGGGGAGGCTCTAGGCTATTCTTTGAGCTCTTGTGATTACTCTAGTATTTCCTTAAATTTCTTGAGACAACTTACCGAGATCATGTTGAGAGAAAAAGATAGGCGTTTCTTGGGCCAATCTCTCGTGTAGTGGTCTTTGCATCTGGACAATGTCTGCATGGTGGAGATCCTTCTGGTAGGAAACATCTGGTTTGGAAGTGACCATATTCACCGTACCTATAGCACATCATAGGTCGGTTGGCTAGCCAAGGGTTGATGGGGTGTGGAGGGCGTGATGTCCTTGGAGCAAAGACCTGGTCTAGTCTAGGGGTGGTATAGAAGATGTGTATCAAAGGACCACCATAAGGGGCCATAGTAGGTATAGTGGGGGATGGTAATAATGGCAGGTATGTACTATGGACTAAGTACGTCGCCCAAGGTGAACCGGTAGAGGGTCCCATGGGAGCGGTGCTCATGTGCATGGTCAAAGCCAAGTTTTGGTGCAGATGATGGATACCCTCCTAATGGTAGCAATCCTTGGCCCCATGCATGAACTCCTTTACCATAGAACTAATAGTGGAGCATCATGGGGCATTCCTGAGGGGGTGGTCAGGGTTGTTGAAATTTTTTCACCATACCTAGACCTTGGCATCTTCTAATGCTTTCAGTTCTTTCAGATCTATTTTGAGTTGTGCCACCATATTTTTCTATTGAGAAGACCAACTTGATATTTCTAATGACGTATTTTTCTCCTATAGTACCCTCTACAGCCCAAGGATTTCTAAGTCTCTTTTTAGAGCCAATAGGGTGTCAGCAGTAGGGTCATTCATAAGAACAACAGGCAAAGTGTTACCTGAGGGGTTGGCAAATTCTAATCTCAAAGTTTCAATTTTGGTAGCATCCTTGACAAAAATCATCCATTGTAGCTTCAACCCGCAAGGTTTCTTGAAGCTTCTAGTGAGTCGAAGTAGGCAATGCCTTCTCTACCCATTTCTTGATCATGAAATCTCCAATTTTTTGGGGTAGCCTAGCTATGACGGATCTAGAATGTGTCATCAATTTGGCAAAGGTTTCCCCAAGTCCCAACTCCAAGCTTTCTAGTTGGTCCAAGGCCACCTGCCTATAGTCGCCTAGTTGAAACCTAGCCGTGAAGGCCATCTTGAGGGCATTCTAGTGCGCGAGGTAGCCCTCTAGAAACTGACTATAACATTTTCCATCCACTCCCTCCAAGGTGGAGGGAAAAGCACCATATAAGTATCCTCCTGGTTAAGCCCACGACTCTGAGAGAGTGACAAGAAGCACCTCACATGGTCGACAACATCCTCAGGAGACAGTCCCTTGAAAGTAGGAAACTTGAGGTTGACCCTCAAGAGAAGGGTTGCTAGTTCCTCCCCCATGACTGGCTTAATGAGATAAGTGGGAGGTGGCTTTGGAGAAGAGGTCAAAGAAGGAGATGAATGTGGGGATGGCAAAGGTGACCTTTGTGACTTAGTGGAGCAAGGCTTGGGTGAAGGTATTGGCAATGGTGCAGGGGAGGTAGCAAAAGGCCAGTAGAAGTGAGGAATGTGATGAATCTTTATAGGACTTCTTAAACATCATCCACTAATCTTAGATCCATTGTGATGTGCAAAAGCATTATTAGCTTCCCTCAATCTAAATTCCCATGTGACTGGGCTACCTTGCACCAGATCCGATAGACCTGTCCTAATAGGCATGCCAAAAATGAGAGCAATTGTAGATGGAAGTGGTGCATAGTAATCTCTAGTGGAGGGGTTCTCTAGATGCAGTATGCTATGCATGCAGACTCATAAGCTAGCTCAAAACGTACAAATAATGCAAATTGTAATCTGAAATTTTCAATTTTGGTAGCATCCTTGACAAAATCATCCATTGTAGCTTCAACCCGCAAGGTTTGTTGAAGCTTCTGTTGAGTGGAAGCAGGCAATAGCTTCTCTACCCAATTATTAATCATGAAATCTTCAAATTTTTGGGGTAGCCTAGCTATGAGGGATATAAAATGTGTCATCAATTTGGCAAAGGTTTCCCCAAGTCCCAACTCCAAGCTTTCTAGCTGGTCCAAAGCATCCTCCCTATAGTCGCTCAGTTGAAACCTAGCCGTGAAGGCCATCTTGAGCGCATTCTAGTGCGGGAAGTACTCCTCTAGAATCTGAGTATAACATTTGCCATCCACTCCCTCCTAGGTGGAGGGAAAAGCACCATATATGTATCCTCCTGGTTAAGCCCACGACTCTGAGAGAGTGACAAGAAGCACCTCACATGGTCGACAACATCCTCAGAAGACAGTCCCTTCAAAGTAGGAAACTTGAGGCTGACCCTCGAGAGAAGGGTTGTTAGTTCCTCCGCCATGAGAGGCTTAATGAGATAAGTGGGAGGTGGCTTTGGGGAAGAGGTCAAAGAAGGAGATGAATGTGGGGATCGCAAAAGTGACCTTTGTGACTGGGTGGAGCAAGGCCTGGGTGAAGGTATTGGCAATGGTGCGGGGGAGGTACGAGAAGGCGAGTACCCGTGAGGAATGTGATGAATCTTTATAGTACTTCTTAAACATTATCCACTACACTTAGAGCCAGTGTGATGTGCAAAAGCACTCTTAGCTTGCCTCAATCTAACTTCCCATGTAACTGGGCTACCTTGCACGAGACCCGATAGAGCTGTCCCATTAGGTATGCCAAAAATGAGAGCAATTGTAGATGGAAGTGGTGCATAGTAATCTCTAGTGTAAGGGTTCTCTGGATGCAGTATGCTATGCATGCAAACTCATAAGCTAGCTAAAAACCTACAAATAATGCAAATTGTAATATGAAATTTTCAATTTTGGTAGCATCCTTGACAAAATCATCCATTGTAGCTTCAACCCGCAGGGTTTCTTGAAGTTTATGTTGAGTCGAAGCAGGCAATGCCTTCTCTACCCATTTCTTAATCTTGAAATCTCCAATTTTTGGGGTAGCCTAGCTATGAGGGATCTAGCATGTGTCATCATTTTGGAAAAGTGTTCCTCAAGTCCCAACTCCAAGCTTTCTAGTTGATCCAGGCCTCCTCCCTATAGTCGCCCGGTTGAAACCTAGCCGTGAAGGCCATCTTGAGGGCATTCTAGTGCGCGAAGTAGCCCTCTAGAAACTGACGATAACATTTGTCATCCACTCCCTCCAAGGTGGAGGGAAAAGCACCACATATGTATCCTCTTGGTTACGCCCACGACTCTGCGAGAGTGACAAGAAGCACCTTACATGGTCGACAGCATCCTCAGGAGACAGTCCCTTGAAAGTAGGAAACGTGAGGCTGACCCTCGAGAGAAGGGTTGCTAGTTCCTCCACCATGAGAGGCTTAATGAGATAAGTGGGAGGTGGCTTTGGAGAAGAGGTCAAAGAAGGAGATGAATGTGGGGATGGCAAAGGTGACCTTTGTGACTTAGTGGAGCAAGGCTTGGGTGAAGGTATTGGCAATGGTGTAGGGGAGGTAGCATAAGGCGAGTACAAGTGAGGAATGTGATGAATCTTTATAGGACTTCTTAAACATGATCCACTAAACTTAGAGCCAGTGTGATGTGCAAAAGCACTATTAGCTTTCCTCAATCTAACTTCCAACGTGATTGGGCTACCTTGAAGAAGACGCAATAGAGCTGTCCCATTAGGCATGCCAACAATGAGAGCAATTGTAGATGGAAGTGGTCCATAGTAATCTCTAGTGGAGGGGTTCTTTGGATGCAATATGCTATGCATGCAGACTCATAAGCTAGCTCAAAACCTACAAATAATGCAAATTGTAATCTGAAATTTTCAATTTTGGTAGCATCCTTGACAAAATCATCCATTGTAGCTTCAACCCACAAGGTTTCTTGAAGCTTCTGTTGAGTCGAAGCAGGCAATGCCTTCTCTACCCATTTCTTAATCATGAAATCTTCAAATTTTTGGGGTAGCCTAGCTATGAGCGATCTAGCATGTGTCATCAATTTGGCAAAGGTTTCCCCAAGTCCCAACTCCAAGCTTTCTAGCTAGTCCAAGGCCTCGTCCCTATAGTCGCCCTGTTGAAACCTAGCCGTGAAGACCATCTTGAGGGCATTATAGTGAGCGATGTAGCCCTCTAGAAACTGACTATAACATTTGTCATCCACTTCCTCCAAGGTGGAGGGAATCGCACCATATATGTATCCTCTTGGTTACTCCCACGACTCTGAGAGAGTGACAAGAAGCACCTCACATGGTTGACGACATCCTCAAGAGACAGTCCCTTGAAAGTAGGAAACTTGAGGCTGACCCTCGAGAGAAGGGTTGTTAGTTCCTCCGCCATGAGAGGCTTAATGAGATAAGTGGGAGGTGGCTTTCGAGAAGAGGTCAAAGAAGGAGATGAATGTGGGGATGGAAAAGGTGACCTTTGTGACTTAGTGGAGCAAGGCTTGGGTGAAGGTATTGGCAATGGTACAAGGGAGGTAGTAGAAGGCGAGTACAAGTGAGGAATGTGATGAATATTTATAGGACTTCTTAAACATCATCCACTAATCTTAGAGCCAGTGTGATGTGCAAAAGCACTATTAGCTTGCCTCAATTTAAATTCCCATGTGACTGGGATACCTTGCACGAGACTCGATAGAGCTGTCCCATTAGGCATGCCATAAATGAGAGCAATTGTAGATGGAAGTGGTGCATAGTAATCTCTAGTGGAGGGGATCTCTAGATGCAGTATGCTATGCATGCAGACTCATAAGCTAGCTAAAAACCTACAAATAATGCAAATTGTAATCTGAAATTTTCATTTTTGGTAGCATCCTTGACAAAATCATCCATTGTAGCTTCAACCCGCAAGGTTTCTTGAAGCTTCTGTTGAGTCGAAGCAGGCATTACCTTCTCTACCCAATTCTTAATCATGAAATCTTCAAATTTTTTGGGTAGCCTAGCTATGAGGGATATAGCATGTGTCATCAATTTGGCAAAGGTTTCCCCAAGTCCCAACTCCAAGCTTTCTAGCTGGTCCAAGGCCTGCTCCCTATAGTCGCTCGGTTGAAACCTAGCCGTGAAGGCCATCTTGAGGGCATTCTAGTGCGCGAAGTAGCCCTCTAGAAGCTGAGTATAACATTTTCCATCCACTCCCTCCAGGGTGGAGGGAAAAGCACCATATATGTATCCTCTTGGTCAAGCCCACGACTCTAAAAGAGTGACAAGAAGCACCTCACATGGTCAACAACATCCTCAAGCGACAGTCCCTTGAAAGTAGGAAACCTGAGGCTGACCCTCGAGAGAAGGGTTGCTAGTTCCTCCGCCATGAGAGGCTTAATGAGATAAGTGGGAGGTTTCATTGGAGAAGAGGTCAAAGAAGGAGATGAATGTGGGGATGGCAAAG
The DNA here is from genome assembly GCF_014529385.1 of Adiantum capillus-veneris. Taxonomy (NCBI): domain Eukaryota; kingdom Viridiplantae; phylum Streptophyta; class Polypodiopsida; order Polypodiales; family Pteridaceae; genus Adiantum; species Adiantum capillus-veneris. The sequence continues at coordinate 64,253,381 of NC_140933.1, read as the reverse complement.
GTGACCTTTGTGACTGAGTGGAGCAAGGCTTGGGTGAAGGTATTGGCAATGGTGCAGGGGAGGTAGCAGAAGGCGAGTACAAGTGAGGAATGTGATGAATCTTTATAGGACTTCTTAAACATGATCCACTAAACTTAGAGCCAGTGTGATGTGCATAAGCACTATTAGCTTGCCTCAATCTAAATTCCCATGTGACTGGGCTACCTTGCACGAGACCCGATAGAGCTGTCCCATTAGGCATGCCAAAACTGAGAGCAATTGTAGATGGAAGTGGTGCATAGTAATCCGTGTGGAGGGGTTCTCTGGATGCAGTATGCTATGCATGCAAACTCATAAGCTAGCTCAAAACCTACAAATAATGCAAATTGTAATCTGAAATTTTCAATTTTGTTAGCATCCTTGACAAAATCATCCATTGTAGCTTCAACCAACAAGGTTTCTTGAGGCTTCTGTTGAGTCGAAGCAGGCAATGCCTTCTCTACCCATTTCTTAATCATGAAATATTTAAATTTTTAGGATAGGCTAGCTATGAGGGATCTAGCATGTGTCATCAATTTGGCAAAGGTTTCCCCAAGTCGCAACTCCAAGCTTTCTAGCTGGTCCAAGGACTTCTACCTATGGTCGCCCGGTTGAAACCTAGCCGTGAAGGCCTTCTTAAGGACATTCTAGTGCACGAAGTAGCCCTCTAGAAACTGACTATAACATTTGTCATCCACTCCCTCCAAGGTGGAGGAAAAAGCACCATATATGTATCCTCTTGGTCAAGCCCACGACTCTGAGAGAGTGACAAGAAGCACCTCACATGGTCGACAACATCCTCAGGAGACAGTCCCTTGAAAGTAGGAAACTTCAAGCTGACCCTCGAGAGAAGGGTTGCTAGTTCCTCCGCCATGAGAGGCTTAATGAGATAAGTGGGAGCTGTCTTTGGGGAAGAGGTCAAAGAAGGACATGAATGTGGGGATCGCAAAGGTGACCTTTGTGACTGGGTGGAGCAAGGCCTGGGTGAAGGTATTGGCAATGGTGCAGGGGAGGTAGCAGAAGGCGAGTACAAGTGAGGAATTTGATGAATCCTTATAGGACTTCTTAAACATGATCCACTAAACTTAGAGCCAGTGTGATGTGCAAAAGCACTATTAGCTTGCCTCAATCTAACTTCCCACGTGACTGGGCTACCTTGCACACGACGCGATAGAGCAATCCCATTAGGCATGCCAAAAATGAGAGCAATTGTAGATGGAAGTGGTGCATAGTAATCTCTAGTGGAGGGGTTCTCTAGATGTAGTATTCTATGCATGCAGACTCACAAGCTAGCTCAAAACCTACAAATAATGCAAAAACCTAAAAATAGAACTAAACAATGAATTGAAGAAGAACTAAAATAGTATACTCAACCACAAGTCATCCAAGGCAACACCTTTTATATAACCAAATGACCATACAAGACTAGTCCCGGATGCGGCCAACTCTGCCTCGTCCACGACTACACAAGAAGGTACAATGGGGATGTAGAGGATGCGGTGCAATGGAGAGTGCAGTGGGTGCAAGGTACAAGACACAACTAAAAACCACAATGTAGCTAGACAAGAGGATTACGAGGCTCATAGGCTCACCGCGACTGCAGACAACCAAGGTGAGGTGCTCCAAGGCTAGTGCCAAGAGTGCAAGGTGAGTGCTCTAGACGGTGACACACACAGTGGTAAGGCTACAAAAAGACTATGGTAAGACTCACAAAACTCTATCTAGAGTCTCAAGAGTTGTCCACATCATGTTGTATATGCTCACAAGTCAAGGCCATTATACGGACACCAATATCAGCTGCTACAAGATATATCTAGCCAAGCATTAGGAAGAGAATGGGGTCTAGGAGGGCCTCTTTATTTGGCAATTTAAGGAAGTCAAACCTTTAGTATTAAGAAATTAATCAAAGGATAGATTTTGAATTCAAACAGGCAAAATAGCTAGTTTATTTAAATTCAAAGCTTCCCTCCAAAATGGAATTGAAAATCTAGCGGGTAAAACCATATCACGTAGCATATCTATGGAAAGAGCTCGATGCCTAAATTGCAGATCTATGAACTCCACTCACATCGGAGATCACATGTGGTAGTTATGGAAGGCCAAAAATCATTTTCCACCTCCTTTTTGGGGGGAACGTTGCATCCTTTGACCACTCTTACACACCCACCATTCTTGCACACATGGCGTACACCTATTTGTCAAAATGGTAATTGCCTCCATAAGCTCATGGCAAATAAAGAGGCCCTCCAACACCCCATCTTCTTCCTAATGGAAACCCCTGGCAACTGAAAATATCTTCTATTCGTGGCCTAGTGAACCACTAGTGAGTCTGACCACTATCGCATGGCTAGCCACTAGACGTCCCTAGCCCACGACCCTGGTGTGCCATCACCCTGGCTACTAAAGAAGTATTTTTTGGTAGCTCTTGAATGCTCCAAAAGGGTGCCCATAGGTTTTATGTGCTCTAGATGGGGATGGCTACCTCTCTGGCTAAGGTGGTCCGAGCCCCACCCTGTCCAGTTGATGTGTCAACACTGGGCGCCCGCCCAACAGACGGCGGTCCAAGAGTGCCCCGACTCCCAGACCAAGGATGGTCCAATTCAAAGATGGTGTACTCTGGAGCACTTCCACCAAGGTGTCCATGCAATTTGATCCATGTGTAGCCATATGGCCCTGCTACACAAGTTCAGCACCTCCCTAATAATTACTACCTTTTTTTCCTTGATGATGTTGACAGTGCTTTGCAAGTTATCAGTAGGGGATAGTGGTTAATAAGAAACACTTCCCTCTCTATTTTCAAGTAGTACAAAGGTTTTGATCCTAAAAGAAACATTAGGAAGAGGATGGGGTGTACCAGGGTCTCTTTATTTTCCATAAGATTATGGAGGTGATTAACATTTTGACAAATATATGCACTTCAGGTGTGCAAGAATGGTGGGTGTGTAAGAGCGTTCAAAGGACCTCTTCTTTTCCCCGGCCTCTAATGTGCCTGTGTAGATTGACTTCCTTGACTTTCTAATAGAATTTTTTCATTGGCTCAAATAGGTGGCTCTCAAGTTGGAAAGGTATTGGGTGAGAAGCCCTCCAATGGGATTAAGCCCAAATGGGACCCTAGCTACTCATTGATGTTGACATTGATGTTCCTCTCAGAGATTCTATTACACTTAAAGATCAAATTGCACAAATCTTGCATGTTCAAAAAATCATTTACAAAAATTTCCCAAATGCATGTTTTCATTTGTCTCAAAGAGGGTCATCCTATATAGGAATGCCCTAATTAGGCTATCAAAGTACAGAAGGAAGCTAACAAAAGCAAGGAAGCTAAAGACAAAAACCAAAGATTTCAGCAAGTTAATAGAAGGGGTAATGCAAGGAACAGACAGATAGGTAGAAATGACAACAATAGTAGATATGTAAATATATATGTTTCCCTTCTTGATAAGGTATTTGATCCCTCAATAGGTGAACAAGTAAAAGATGCAGCTAACAACATTTCATCCCTTCATCCCTCCAAGGAGGTACAAGATGAGACACCCTCCCCAAAGTCATAAGTCACTAACCCTTAAGCACCAATAGTTCCCATGGAACCTCCAGGCAGTCCATCAAAAAATAGTAGAGGGCTCTCATCTGATTCTAAAGAGGCAGATGGTGGGAAGGCCTTTGTCAATGCTACCCAGCCAATTACACCTACCTCTAACTCAGTGGACCCGTCAACTCATGTTTTTGGTTATTATTGTACAAGATAATTGCACGAGCAAGAGGATGAGGAGATCAAACATCTATCACGATCTCCTCTCAACTCTGTGGACATCCTGATGGTGCAGAGGAAGAAAATGTGCCCATTCAGGTTGGCAAGTCAAAGAGGAAAAAGAAAAGTCATTTGGTCCTAATCATCTTTCTGTTTCTACAATAAAACACTCCAAAATTTTTAAAAAATGAATCAATCCATCTTAGAGGTTTCATTGAACTACAAAGGTCTCACTGACCCAATCAGAGTTGTGTCCATTAGAAAGTGGCTTACTGACCTTCAATTATTGGTGGACTTTATTCATTTGGAGGAATTGAAAGTCAAAGGGCAAACCCTGGAATTTAATCTTTAGAGAGTAGATAGAGATCATAAGTGGTTCTACACTAAAAAACTATCCACACTACAGGCAAAGCTAGAGTTGATCTTGGGATTGCTCTTAGCCATGAACACTTGATTACCAAAGTGATTATTGGTCCCAAGGGTCATTGGGTAGCCATTTCTCCCAAGGATCCTTAAATAACTATACTATGGCTTGCTTATATGCTTCTAATTCTATGTATGAGAGTAGCTCTATTCGGTTAGAATTATCTACTCTTCCTAATCCCCTTGTGATTGTAGGTAACTTCAATATGGTCACAACTATCAAAGACAGGTGGAATTCTTTGGGTCATGCCATACAAGTGAATGAAAAATCAATTGGGATGAACTATATGACAAATGTTGTCTTATGGACATATCGAGAGATTTTGGTTTTACTTGGTCTAACAATCAATTGGGTAACTGTTACAGATCTACAAGGTTGGATAGGATGTACATGACTGTGGTCTTAGTCCAAGAACACTCGATGGTTACCTGCAAGGCTGACTCCTCCTTTTTACTCTTTGATCACAAGCCTCTACTTTCTGAGCTTCACAAAGGACCTGAGCACCATTTCATATTTGGTTGGCCTCATCTTGATAGCTCTCTATTTCAGCTTCCTTCTGTTAAGGCTACACTACAGGATATTTTCAAAAATGCTTTCTCTTTACATAGTAATGCATTTGTGGTTTGGGATTTTGTTGTCAAAAAACCTAGCATGCTTTGGCTCATTGTAAGAGAAAGGCTAGAGATATTAGATCCCACAAAATGGTGAGGATTAGCAGGAAAAATTCTATGCTTGAAGAAGCATCTCCATATGACTCTCCTCACTTAGGGATTTACCTTTAAAAGACAAGTTGAAAAAGAGGAGCTCCTTGAAGCCCTGGTTTCCCTTGCTTTGACCAGGCAATTCTGGGCTCGAAAGATAGATAAGCCCAATTCACATATGTTTACACTTTTGAAAACAAAAAAGTGAAAAAAAATCATTCCATTGTTAAAAGATAAAGATGGTACCCAAGCCAAAAATCATAAAGAGTATGTGGAAGTTGCCAAGATTTTCTTTTCCAATATTTTCTCTTCTCCCCCTTGAAGAAATAGAGAAATTACTAATGCTAGATAAAAAATTGCCTCTGTGAGAAAGAGAATAGTGTCTCCTCAAGGGGAAAAACTACTAGACCTACCTATAGCAGAGGAGGGATTAAGAGAGACTATTGAAAAATTGAAGCCTGGCAAGTCTCTTGGAATGAAAGGAATCCCTAATGAATTTCATTCTCTTTATCAAGACCTTTTGGTTCCATGTCCTATGTTGGTCTCGCAAGAAGCCCTCGCTCTGGGAGCTCTCTCCCTCTCCATCAATGTTGGTGTGGTGAGGTTAATCCACAAGAAAGTCTCAAGGGAGGGGTTTTCAAATTGGAGACCCATCACCTGTCGGACTTGTGTGTATAAATTATTTTCTCTCCCTCTCTAGCTAGGAGACTAAGCCCCCTATTCTCCAAGAATAGAAAGGTTTTATAAAGGGGAGGTACATTTTAGATGCTATTATTTCCATTTGAGAAGGCATGGAATTTGTTGAGAAATCTGATTAGAACTTCATTTTCTTTGAGAGATATCTCAACACCTAGTTCAAGTTTTGATGTGACACGTGCTACATATATGTGTGTAGCCAATTGAAAAGGCACCTGGAGATCTGAGCTATTGGATATTGGCTATGAGACCTTTTGTACATAAACCCTTCCTTTTGTATATGAGTGACAACATATGCTGTAAACATATTGCATGTACATTATAGTGTATAGAGTGTGAGTCTCTCTCTCTCTCTCTCTCTCTCTCTCTCTCTCTCTCTCTCTCTCTCTCTCTCTCTCTCTCTCTCTCTCTCTCTCTCTCTCTCTCTCTCTCTCTAATGTGAGCAACCACGGTCGTTCCAACCTTCAAACCACCTTGAGCTCATTGCATCAATCCACCCATCCAATCCTAACAGCTGGTATCAGAGATAATTGGTACCATTGCAAGCTTAGCAATCCCATCAGCATCACAAAGAACCCTAATCTCTTGTTTTTCAAAGTAATTAATTGCCTCAAATCAACAAGCTCCCATCAAATTAATCCAATCAGAGTTTATGGATGCCTTTCCCACACCAAGACGACCCCTTTTTGTGACTTGTGATAGCTACAACTGAAGATCAATTATTGTCCATCAATTGAATGGCCACACCTGTCCTTCGGCATCTCTTCTTAGCTAGGAGCTTGCACCAATCGGCCTTCATAGATGCATTTGGAATAGCTGGGCAACTCCACTTGCATTCTTCGATTGAGGAATAGCCACAAATTAGCTCATCAACTCATTCAATGACATCTGCTTGCTTTGTTTTGCTCAGGTTTTTACTCTTTTTTTTTAACTCACCATTCGGTTTTGTCTTCTAAGGAAGCTCACAGCTCGTCCGATCTCAGTAGAACCACTCTTTTCTTGTGCTCCATTTGAGAACTTGACAACAATTAGTCTCCCTCAGACCCATGCTACCTACACGTGGTGTTGCACACTTGTCGAGTCGACCTGCAACCCTTGTCGTCGATAGCTTAGCCCCATGTAGTGACCACTGATTCCCTTGCTACAGCCTACGGCCCTACACTCTAGATTCGGCATCCTTCTTGGCCGCTGAAAGCATCATATAACTCGGAGTCGTCACACACACACACACTTTTGCAGCCACTCAAGGCTCTTGCAAACTTCCATTTTTGGCAGCTCCTATCCACAACCAGGCATCACGGATGTAAATCCGAGAGTGGGGAAACCTCCCTAGCACCCTCAGAGCATGACATAGATGGAGATTGCCAGTTTGCATGAGTGGAAGGATTCTACTTGCCTTTGATTATCGTCATCTTTATTTCTCTGGGTTTTGTAATCACATATTAATGTTCCTGCGGACCATAAAGGCTTCAAACTCCCACTCTGAAAGCATTGTCACCCTTTCCCACTTATTGCAAGCTTCAAGGACCATAAAAGATTCAAACTTTAAAAATGACTCCCCAACTTCAAACATTCAAGCTTGATACCTCCTCTCAACATTCAAAAATCAAGCATTCCAAGGTGACATCAATTTCAAACCACAATAGTCAAGCTGCAACCAAAATCATCAATCACGCCGGCATTTCAAGGCAAGATCAAAGGACACTACTTTCATGTGAAGAGGTGCTTCATGATTCTTATTCATGAAGAGTGACTTCACGAATCAAAATTATTAAGCTCGCACCTGCACTATTTTGGAAATTGAGAAAGACACTACCATAGAGAGAGTCTCTCTATCAGTAAGACCGAGTCCCTGGCATCTTTCACAAGCGCTTGCACCATGGAAGAGAAAAGAATCATAAAGTTTAATGGGGAGGGTTTCCATACTTGAAAAACTAAGCTAAGGGGATACTTAATGAAGAAAACATTATGGGCCGTAGTAAAAACATCTCTCAATGATCACGAAGGCACAAAAACCAGGGCTTCCAACTATGACCATATAGTCACTATTCTTGAAGAAAAGAAGATAACTCCATCACTTCAAGATGCGGTGATCTCACTTCATGCAGAAGAAATGAAGAAGAAAAATTCACCTACACCGACAAATGGGGCTTTTATAGCAAGAGAACGTGAATCATCCATAGATTTTATATCATCTTCCAACGTTCGAAAATGCTATGATTGTGGTAAAATGGGTCATATAGCTAAGGAGTGCTATATCAATAAATTCTGTAGCAATTGCGGAAAGAAAGGGCATCCTCCTTCTAGGTGCTATTCAAAAGTTGAAGATAGCAGTAGCAACTGTAACAACAAAGGCAAAAAGTCAGTGAGAGGAGCAGCTCATATAGTCAAAGAAGAAGAAACTGAGGACAAATGGGAAGTTTCTTTCATTACAAATGTGCTTTGAAGATCCGTTTTTACTTTCTCTAGTTCAAGGGGAGGTATTATCATCATCCTGTGTGGATAGTTCTTGTCATCCTGTGTGGATAGTGTCATCCTGTGTAGATAATCGGGTCTTCACTATGTACTACATGCCCAAGGGGAGGATTCAAAGGTGGGCATGCGAACTGCTTCGACACCTAGTTCAAGTTTTGATGTGACACATACTACATATATGTGTGCAGCCATTTGAAAAGGCACCTAGAGATATGAGCTGCCGGATATTGGCTATAAGACCTTTTGTACATGAACCCTTCCTTTTGTACATGAGTGACAAAATATGCTGTAAATATATTGCATGTACATTATAGTCTATAGAGTATGAGTCAGCCTCTCTCTCTCTCTCTCTCTCTCTCTCTCTCTCTCTCTCTCTCTCTCTCTCTCTCTCTCTCTCTCTCTCTCTCTCTCTCTCTCTCTCTCTCTCTCTCTCTCTCTATTGTGTGCAACCATGGTTGTTCAAAGCTTCAAACCACCTTAAGCTCATTGCATCAATCCACCCATCCAATCCTAACACATTTTGACAAAGCCTATGATAGAATTGAAAGGGAGTTTATATTGTAGAGTCTATTTCATATGGTTTTGGAAAGAAAACTTATCAGTTTTGTTCATCTATTGTTCGGCAATCCCTCAAGAAAACTTTTATTCAATGGTACCCTAACTAATGCTATTCTTCTTTGCAAATCAATCAAGAAGGGTTGTCCTTTTTCTCCTTTGTTGTATGATATTTCATCAAATTCTTTAGACTGGCTAGTAAAATACTTGATCTCCAAAGGTAAATTGTAAGGTAGAAGGGTTGAGGGAATAGAGGAACACTTGAAGAAACTAATTATTTGGTTAGTAATGATGCTCAATTTGTTGAAAAATTTTGGGGGTTCCTAAAAGTGTTTTGTTTGGCTAGTGGCTCTATGATTAACCATTCAAAAACAAGCCATAAAAAGTATCTAAGGGAACCTACCTAGATCTGGTAAGGGAAGCAAGATGACAACCTATTGAGGATGGTCAAATACTCAGATTTCTTGGTATTCCAATGGGTTCAAATTTTCCTTCAATCAAAGATGAGAGTAGGTGTGGATAAATTTAGGAAAAAACCCTTTGGTTGGTACAACCATCATCTTAACCTATTAGCAAGGGTTTTTTTGCTTAACCATTACCTTATGCTGTTAGCAGCAAGCTAACGTGGATACCATTTTTTGGAGCTCTCATTGTTGTAAAACCATTTATTATTTTGACGAATCGGGAACATTGGAACTCCCATTTTCCGGATAAACTTTGTAATTGATGAGCCGAGGCTACAAGCTTCCCGAAGAGACCTAGACTAGGGAAAAACACGAGCGTCTTGTGAGGTTATCCTCTAACTTCCTCCAGGATCTCCTAGAGTAAAAACTTTCTTTTAAAAACCACATAGCTTAAGATTGTCGTCTTCTGTTGTGTAGAGGTAGTTTGGAAGAAATTGTACTTGATGAGTACCTTTAGGATTGTAGGATTGTAGAATTAGATTAGTATTTTGAGAATGATTGATGGATCAGACAAGTCTTAAGATCAAGGCTCAGAAAACCATTAAAAAACAAGAAAATGAGTGTTTGTGGACACTTTCTACAACCCCATTGCAGTAGAACCTAGGAGTAGGGTAAGTGGAATCCGAGGTGGATTTCAGAACATTGCTCTCTCCAAAAGAATTAATTGTGAGGTGTTATGTGAAGTTGCAAAATTTTAGGTCTGGAGAGTATTTTTTAAGAGTTGTATGAACCAGTGGGTAAGTTTAAGGACACATTCAGGTAAAAATTTCAAGAGTTTGCAAAAACTTAGATTATTTACTTTTTCTTGACATTTTAGGACAAATTAAGTTTTCGCTTGACTCAAAGGCTTAAAATAGCTCATGAAAAAACTGTCCAGTGAAAAAGTTCAAGAAAGTGTTCATTTTAGGCTTAAAGTAAATAATTGTGATTATTTACTTTCAGCTCAAAACTGGCCAAGGTTGATACCAGAGACTCTATGCATGTGTACAAACAAATTTCGTACAGGACCATAGAATTTGGATCACCAAACTGACCAAAATTTGGGTAAAAACTAAAGTCTGTATTGACTTTCAGGAACTTGAGTGTAAATTGGAGAAAGTTTTGTTCAAACTCAATGAAACTTGATTCATAGGCTTATATTGATGTGATAAACAAATGTACATGCTCAGATGATCAAAAAAATGCAAACATTTATCAGATGTAAATATTCACGATTATTTACTATTATCCCATTTTTCAACTTTTTTTGATCAAGTCAACATACCACTAGTTTTAGCATGTTATATTAATCCCACAAACCAAATCTGATAAGATTTGGATCATTGGATTGAAAATTGTGGCCAAATTTGCAAAGTCAGTCTGCAGATACAAAATTGATGACCGTTTGAACAAAATTGTCCAAACTTGATGAAACTTGGCCAGGGAGCTTAAGTTGAGATACTTAACAGATATGTGTCAAGATTGGGACAAAAACTTGCAAAAAACTAGTTGGAGTAAATAATCACCGATTATTTACATTTGCTACAAAACTTGATATTCTTGCACATTTGAGTATACCACAAGGTCAAGCATCAATTTTGGTGAAATTTGGATCACAAAAGTGAGACTTAAGCTAAACTCTTGAAAACTAAGTCTACGGACACGAAACAGTTGATAACTTGAACAAATTTTGTCCAAACTTAGTGAAACTTGTTCAGGGACCTTAAGAAGTTGTATACTTGGCAAATCAAGCGAGAAAGTGCAAAAAACTGAGAAAAGTAAATAATCGTGATTATTTACTACTGCTACACAAAGACACCATTTTTTACTTTTGAACTTGTACGGTGTTAGACCAACATAATACAAGGCCACCGGGAAATTTTGGGTTCAATTGGATCCAAATTTGTATATGTTCAATTAGTTTCCAGGTTGCAGATTGGTCCTTTGACTTTTTGCAAAAGTCGAATCTGAAAGTCTCAACTGTTGACTCCCTTAGCTCGAATTGAAGTGATACACATAGACCAGTCACAATAGTTAGCAAAAACTATACAGTCTTTGTGAAAGAATAGCTAACTTGATCAAAATTGATACAGGAATCAGGTTGCAGACAAGGAATTGAAAGCTTGACAGAAGTTGTAATCAAGTCAAGTAGAAGAAATTGACAACAAGTCAATCCAACGGCAAGTACTCTATCCAGGGATTCACAAGTCTATATGAACCTTAGATCTCGTCGTATACTAAGAAACCAAGGCATATTTGGAGAGACCGCTAGTAGAGTATTTATTGAAGAGAGTGTTAATCAAGATGAGCACTTGGACACTATCTTTGAATAAGTCTCAGACACTTTTCCAGAATCAACATCTGAAATGTTCTCCTATTCGACTCACTCAAAAACCAGAACGACAGTGCGCTATAAGCATATACTCTCTTTTTATAAGACAAATTGCCATGGAGAACAGGTTTACGTGGATCCTAATGAAGAGTATGCTATTCGCATTGATGACCGTGGTATTGAGTTTGAAGAGAAAATCAGGGCAAACAAACAAGGGAAAATATACATGGATAGAAACCGAACTCAGTGTTTACAAGTTGAAAACCCTGATGTGATAGACAAATGTAGGTTAGAAGTAGATACCATAATTCGAGATATGGCAGCAAAGAAGGACCATGACTTTAGAATTCGAAGCATACGGCTAAGTTGATTTGAAGCCTTTGAAACGGCTTAGTACGGATAGTCCTACGATCGAACTTTATTGTTGGGAGGATACGTAAAAGATCTCCTATGGACTTCTCATGCCAAATCAGTATAGCTAACACCCATGAAAATCATTTATATCTTCAAAATCAAAGATAAGGGTTCAACAGATCTACCAACCTACCTGTTTAGGGATTGTTATAGCAATAATTTTGTTATGATGACCCCTAAGGAGGTGGAACAAACCAAATACCAAGGGTACTTCATAAGGGATTGGATATTGGGCCAAGGACCAAAACTATTCCAAGAGAAGAACTCCGAGAGAAATCTTTTGAGAGTAATGTTAAGAAACCAAAAACCACCTCATCACGAAGAAAACCGGGTGACACTAAATCCAATCGAGGACTACATGAGTCACTATTTCCAATAGATTTGTTTGAAGGACTCGGAACAAGACCAATTGCCAGGAGACCGGGAGTTGAACCAAATAGACGTGTCAGACCAGCTGATTTTCAGAAATGGGTTAGAAAATACAGTGGATTTGGGATCCATATGACCACTAAGCAAGCTTTAAACAAGTGCTAAGAGCAAAACGGATATTTGATTTCCGTACTCAATTCGAAGGATTTGGAATTACATTAGAAGGAAAAGCTCTAACATGGTTCCAAAAAATTCCACCAAGTTCAATCATGGACTTAAATACATTAGCTCAAGGATTTGTAGCTGCTTATTCCAAAACGGGGATCAAACACAATACTGTAGCTCAAATATATAGCTTCAGATAGAAACAAGGTGAGTCTGTTAAGGATTGTGCAACTCAAATGAAGCAATACATTGCAAGATTCCCAAAGCTAGAGATACCTACAGAAGAAATACTAGTCTCATTGTTTCTAGAAGGACTGCTAAACAAAGAAACTATGTTATACTATATAGCAAGAAGTATACGACCCTACAAGAGTGTGTGTCATATGCTATTGACTTAGGAGACAATTATGATATTTTCAACGAATAAAACATCCCTAAGGATAACCAAAGCGAGAAAAAACATCCACCAACCCAGCACAAGTGGGAGAGGCTGCTGCAGCACTGCTCTTAGCCATAGAAAATATGCTCAAAAGAATGAATGACATGATGAATAACATGCAAAAAGCACCAGTGAGGGGACCAAGGCAAGGGATACCTCAACAGGGACAAACAACTAGGCCACAAAAATGGTGTGCAATCGAGGGTAAATGGACCAACCATGAGACCAATGAGTGCTATTACCGACCAAAGTATGCTAGAAATGTTCAATACATGCCTATGAGGACACAAGGACAACCCATATACAGATATCATCTTCATATGGCCCCAGCTCAAAGACCACCAATGGGTATGGAAAGATCTCAACCAATGTTGGGTCAATAGCCTCCATATCCGAGACATAATGTAGTGCTTGTAAAGTACATGCATTCAAAGGGAATCATAGATGAACAAGCACTAGTGCCTGTTACACCCTATGTTGAGCCTAGTCCATCTATAGTAATGGTAGAAGGAGATTGGTATAATTCACAGCCACCCCCAATGGAAGAACCGGTGACTTATACTACACTAGAGCTTGCACCAATGTACTATGTAGCTAATCAAGGTATTAGACCTCCGATGGTAAGACCCATGATTAAGCAAAGAACTTGAAACTATCATAACTGTGGTGCAGATGATCATTGGAAAAATGAATGCCCAGAGCCTGACAAGAACCTCAAGCCAGCTGAAGCGTATTGCATACAATGTTGCAAAAAGGGAGGACACTTCCCGGAAGATTGTCCAAAAAATCCTTTAAACAAGAGTAAAATAGTAGTGAATGTAGTCCAAGTGATACCTAGTAGCTCATCTGAAAGTGAACCGATTATTCCAATCAAAGTAATCACCAGAGCCCAGGCTAAGAAAAAGAAACAAAACTCCTCTCATGATTCGGAAAATACAAAAAATTTCCTCTCAAAAGACCAAAAGAAGCAGAAACAAAAGGTATGAGATGAGGAAACAGAAACAAAGGGCTGAAATCGAGGAGAAAGCAAAGAAGCTATTCCAGGAAAAGCTGAAAGAAACTGGAAGCGAAATCAAGGAACCCACCGTGAAATCTAGAGGATCAATTTTGGTAGACAAAAATTTTGAGCCTATTAATGCATCCTTGGAAGCTTACCAAGCAGGACTTAAATCAGGCCAAAACATGGAAAACAAATGGAAAACTATCCTTCTCCAGCTATGGAAGCAGCTAAGCCTGAAGCTTATCAAACTTTGGTAAGAATTACTCAAAAGATGCTAGAAAAACAAAAACCCAAGCTCGAGAGTATGGCAAAACCTCAGGAGCTTGTGGTAGAGACCAGTAAAGAAAAATCCAAAGTGGTGATAGAACCCCACCTTGAAACAAAAGAGCCAGAACTTATAGTGCCAGACAACGAAGATGACTTAGACAGAATTCTATTCGTAGAAGAAGACTGGCCAGGACACTTATGGGAAAAAGTTAGAGAGATTAATGATGGGAGCTTAACTCTGAAGTCAACTTCTATAGAGGAAGTTTGGTTAGATAACCTACCTCTTGATATGGACATGGATGTACAATCCTTGTATGGGGATTGCGGATCTGAAGCTTCAAGATTGTCTAAACCATTGGCTTTGACAACACTACCCTCTTACTTGGGAGATAACGAAGATGAATCCATGATGTGTAAAACCACTCAGGTTTGTTGTTGATGTCTTCCAAAGAGCAAATTTTGTAGCTTGTGTGCTCTCTATTTTATTGTATCATCAGGGTGCTTCAGCACGCTGATTGCTTGAGCTGTTGGTTGCACTTTTGACTGTTGTCAAGCTTTTTCTCGCCATTGGTAGCTTGGTCTTCTTGGTGCTGTATGGTGTGGTGGAGTCTTTTGAGACTTAACTCGCCATTGCTTGATTGGTTTTACGGTTTGTGGAGAAGATAAGTGCTCTTATTTATTCCAAGTCAATTTCATGTTAGGTTCCTTGCTCGGAGATGCTCGTCTCTGTGTTTTAACCCTTGAAACTTTCTTTTGTTTTGTCAGTGAAGTTTTAGGCACCCAGATCTGAATCGGCTTATCCTTAAGCTGTGCTTTTGGTACCCAAATTTGTCTGAGTCCTTGCATGCTACTTGTAGCATTTGCTTGTCGAGGGGATGGAGAAGATTGATTACTCTGTGGTTTGGTTTGCTAATTACTTCCTTTCTATTCCTCCTTGCTTGGTGCAATTGGAACAATGAGTTGCCCTCCTTTAGGTGATAGCTTTAGCTGATTTGTATCCCAATCTGGTACTGCTTTGTATGTTCGTATCCACGGAATTCCAAGAATCATTTTCTCATTCATGTGTTCATCTGGTAAGCATACAAACTGATGAGGGCATGAACATCCATGTACTATCACGTTCAAGTTGACTACTCCCAATGTTGGGGTTGGGTTCTTGTTGCATCCTTTGATTGTCGCTATTCTTGTTGTCGATACTTGACTTGTTGCCTTCTTGTACGTGGAATAACTGACTGCATTTACTCTAGCTCCTGTGTCGAGCAAAGCATTGGTACTATGATTTTTGAGTTGTACTTTGATGCGCATGTCCATTCCGTCTAACCATTCATCATCTATTGAAACTGCATATTTAGGTAATTCCCATTGTTGGTCATCTATTTCAAGAGTGTTGATGGGAATCGGTATCTGTTGATTCTTGAGAGCAGCTTTCTGCTTGAGTACCCAAAGCCGAGCTTCCTCTTTGGCTTCATCAATAACTTGCTATTGTTTGATCTTCCTTTGCTTGGCTACATGCATTCTTTCTAGCAATTCATTGGTTAGAGGAAAATTGTATTTCTTTAAACGACATCCACTAATCCAATTAGCCATTGGTTCACCATCTAGGTTGGAGAGTTTTACGGCCCACTTGGAGATACATCTTCAATGATAAATGGTCTGTTTCCCTTTTTCTTAAACTTGGGAATGTGTTGCTTAAGGGAATAGACTAAAACTAAGTCCCCTTTCTTGAAGATTTTTGTGATTAAGTGGGAATCAAAAAATTGTTTCTGTTTTTGCTTTTGTGCATAGATGTGAACTACAGCAATTAGCCTTTGCTCATCTAGCTTTTCCAAATCTTCAAGTCTTTCTGACAATTCATGTCCACTCCACTCAAGATTCGTTGCTACCCTTAATGTCGGCAATAGAAATTCTATTGGCAGTATGGCATCAAGACCATAAACAAGGTTAAAGGGTGTAGCATTTAAAGCTGTTTTGAATGAACTCGATAAGCCCATAGAGCAGCATGGAGATTCATTTCCCAGTCTATCCTTCCTGAACTAACCACTTTAGTCAATACCGAGCTAAGAATTTTGTTTGTATGCTCAGCTTGCCCGTTTGCTTGTGGGTGATAGGGAGCTGATTTGTTATGGATGACCATAAACTCATTAAGAAAATACTCGATTACCTCATTGAGCAAATGAGTTCCTCGATCACTGACAATTTCTATTTGCAGTCCATATTTCGTGAATACATACTCATATAAGAATGCAGTAGTGGTTCTGGCATCATTCTTTTGAGTTTCTTTAGCCTCGGCCCACTTGGTCAAATAGTCCATAGCTACAATAATATATTGAGCTTGGGTTCTATAAGAAGGTGGTTGTATTGGCCCAACAAAATCTATACCCCATTTTGCAAAATCTCTAGCCCCCATCATTGGTCTCAAGGGAATTCTATCTACACGTGTTGGCATTTTTGCTCGTTGACAAGCATCACACCTTCGAACATATTCTTTGGCATTTGCAAAAAGTGTTGGCTACTATATGCCTGCCATCAAGATTTCTCTTGCGGTGGTCTCACTAGAAAAGTGAACTCTAGCTAATCTAGCATGTGCTTGTTCTATAATCGGAATATACTCGTCTTCATTTGCACAAAGACGTAAATGTTGATCTTTACCTCTCTGATACAATTTGTTCCCAATAAGAGCATAGTCTCTTGCTTCAGTTTCAATTTCTCTTGATGGCGTTTACTCATATCCTTAGGAAATGTTCGACTCAATAAGTAAGTAAACAAATAGTTACTCTACTTAGGAACAGGTGACATTTGAAACAATGTTACATGAGATATGGGTGTTTGTTTTTTACATTGAGGACAATCCTTTACAAAAGATCGAACATCGCTCCTCATAGTCAGCCAAAATACTCCAAGTCTCAAAATTCGTTGCATAGTTTGGTCTTCCGCAAAGTGAAGTCCTACTATGGTAAAATGTGCTTGACTTAGGTACTGTTCTTTTTCCTCAGGATTAATGCATAAGAGCAATATCCCATCTTGATTTCTTTTGTATAGCCTACCAGCTAGTAATTGATACATAGTCGATTGCTCGATTAATCCGATCGTAATAGAAAGTGGTATTTCTGAATCCACTTGAGCTATTGTCATCAATGACACAATATTTTTCAACCATTGAGGTAACATCTCCACCGAGAACAAATAGGCATCTAGTAGATCATCGTCTACCCCTTAGGTGATTCTCTTGAAACAATCCTTGACAAATGATCTACTCGTTGATGTGTAGTGCCCTTTTTAATAACCACAATGAAATCAAATTCCAGAAGAATGATGAACCATCTCACTATTCTTCCTGTGTTGCATGGCTTTTTTGACCAAGTACAACAAAGCTTAGTGGTCTACAAAGAACACAAACTTATTGGCTAATAGGTAATGTCTATACTTTTTAACGGCGTAGATCATTCCTAATCCTTCTCTTTTGGCGGTGGTGTAATTATTTTACGCCATGTTCAATTGTGAGCTAGTATAAGAAATAGGAAAGTCAATTTTCTCGTCTCCTGGTTGAGCTAGTATACAACCGATAGCAAAATTGGAAGCATCTACATGTACGTGGAATATCTTATTCCAATCTAGTGCTTTCAATATTGGATCTGAGGCGAGAGATCTCTTAAGCTTCATGAAGGATTCTTCACATGTCTCGGTCCACTCAAAGTGTATAATCAAGCTATACATGGGTTTTGCAATTATAGCGTACATGTAGATGAACCGTCTGTAACATCCACAGTGCCCCATAAAGGTTTGTACCCCCTTGACTATTGTTGGTCTAGGCAAATAAGCAATGACATGAATTTTTTCAATATCAATAGCTATGCCATTGTTAGGCACTATATGTCCAAGAATTTTTCCTTGTCTACCCATGAATGTGCACTTTTCAGGATTTAAGCAAATCCTATAAGGTCTACATTTTTTGAATACCTTCTTGAGGTGTTCAAAATGATTAGCCCGGATTGATGAATGTACGCATAGATCATCCATATATACTTCTAAGAAATTTTCTAAGATATTATTTGAAAGCATGGTTCATCAACTTTGAAATGTGGCTGGAGCATTAGTTAACCCAATAGGCAAAGATACCCCATTCTATTGAAAAAGCAGTTTTATGCTGATCTTTTGGGTCAACCAGAAGTTGATTGTATCCCGAAAAGCCATCTAAGAAGCTGTAAGATTCTTTTCCTACAACTCGTTCTAAAACATGCTCAGTGATTGGAAGAGGAAAGTTGTCTCTAATGGTAGCTGCATTCACTTTTTTGAGATTAACACACACTCGTAATTTTCCATTGTTCTTGGATACTACCACAATTGGAGACACCCAATCTGTGTGTTCAATTTCATAAATGAATTTGGCTTCCTTTAGTTTTTTAATCTCTTATTTTATCTGCCTGGCAAATGTTCCATTATACGTGTATGGCTTTTGTCTACTTGGTTTTGCATCATCTCTCATGGGTGTGGTATATTGATAGATTTCTAGATCAACACCCTTGAGATCCTTGTAAGACCAAGCGAACATACCTCGGTATTCTTTTAGCAAGCTTAGCAAGATCTCTTCTTCTTCTTCTATTAGGTCATTCGCAATGTAATAACGTCTAGGCTCTTCTCCTGGTTCAGCCAGGTCTATCTTTTTAGCGTTTTCAGGCCCTTTGTAGGACTTTCCCTGTTTCCGAAGTTCCCTAACAGATTGTTCGACTATGATTTTTCGATCTTGGAGAGTATGCTTTTTGTAATGGGATGGAACACTCATTACATCCTTACCATCCTCTTCCGTGGTTTCCATTTTGGTCGTATATATCTCCTTTAGAGATTTTTTCAACTCTTTATATTTCCTTTTCCACTCGACTCAGGTCATGAATGGTTTCTTATCCTGTGGGTTTGCATGAGTATCCTTCCTTGTTTTTCTCAATGTTTTAGACATTTTTGAATTTTTGTTTGAAGGATATCTACCAGTGATTTTGTCCTTAACACAATCATTTGCATCTATCTGCATCAGGAATTGTGTTCGACTGGAGACTGATGGCATAGGTCGTGTTTTCACATTTTTAGTGTCTCTTTTTCGTCTATACCATTTCTGTCTTCTTGATTTCTGGTTGGGAAAGTAAAAAAACTTTTCCTCCCCTCCTTTTAAGAGTAGCTTAGCTCTCACATGTTCTTTTTCTGACCCCGAACCTTCTGAGGTAGCTGAGTGTTCATCTAACTCATTAGTTGCATCGTAGTAGAGATCTGAAAAGACTTGTTGAGCTTTCATTAAGTCCTTGGGCTCCTCATCTTTGTCTTCAATGTTGAGGATCGAAATCATTTGGATGGGAATTATATCGTAGCCATCCTCATTGCAAAATTGAGTAGGCATAGATGTATTCGCACATACATCCGTTGTCGCCAAAATTTGAGTCCACTCGAATGGCTCAAACAAATGCTCTGGAAAGGGTTCAGGTACATAGGCTTCATCTATGCAGTCCCTTTCTAGGATACATTCTTCTCGTATTAAACTTCCGTTTTCTGACACTCCACACATCCAAATAGAAGTGTATCTGGTTAACCAGGATGGAAGCTTAGTTTCAGCCGAAGATATTAAATCAAACTCTTGGATGGGTGTTTTCAGGACATCTCTATAAGTGTGATCTTTTAGATTTAGTCTTGTTATAGATCCCAGTTGCTTCAAGTACAGATAATTGTTTCCCCAATCTTGGATAAGTTGTACATGTCGCATGAAAGGTCTTCCCAATATGATTTCATAACTGAGTTTTTTTCCAAAGTCTACTATGGCAAAAGTGTGTTAATATTCAATTCCACACGAATTGACTATCACCTTTTCAAGCAGCCCTTATGGTCTCTCAATGTGTCCGTCAGCCAATTGCAATTTCAATCTAGTTTTTCTAATGGCTGGTTGTCCCCAGGATTCCCATACTGGTTTTGTGGCTATGGCTATGCCTGCTCCACTATCCAGTATTACCATGGTTTCAATGTCATTATATTTCACTAGAAGGGTGGTGTTTCTTTCTTTCCCTTCGTAATATTCTTCGACGTTTTTCATGGGAACAGATCAAATCTCTTTGTTGTCCAGTTCGTTCTTCACATTTTCCAAATTTTTTGAGATTAACCCCGTTATTCCCACCTTCTCTAGGGTTTTCTGTAGATCATTCCATAAATATGGTTTGAGTTTTAACATTTCTCCCAAGGTAAGAGTGCATTGGATGGGTGTAGACATGATTGAATGAATGTTGTCTACTTCTAGGGTCTATTCAACTCTTTTTACTTCAGTGGTCTTACACACTATGGATTCATCTTCATTATCTCCCAAGTAAGCGAGTAATGTTTTCAGGGTCAATGGTTTCGACATTCCTGAAGATTCACATTCGCAATCCCCATACAAGGATTGTACATCCATATTTATAACAAAAGGTAGGTTATCCAACTAGAATTCCTCTATAGGAGTTGACTTTAGAGTTAGGCTCCCATCATTGATCTCTCTAACTTTTTTCCATAAGTGTCCTGGCCAGTCCTCCTCTACAAACAGAATTCTGTCTAAGGCATCTTCAATGTCCATCACTGTAAGTTCTGGTCCTTTTGTTTCAAGGTGGGGTTCTGCCACCACTTCAGGTTTTTCTTTAATATCTCTTACCGCAAGCCCTTCACGTTTTGCGATACTTTCAAGCTTGAATTTTTGTTTTTCCAACATTTCTTACGTGATTCTTATTAAATTTTGATAAGCTTCCACCTTAGCTGCTTCCATGTCTGGATAAGGATAGTTTTTCCATTTGTTTTTCATGTTTTGGCCTGATTTAAGTCCTGCTTGGTAGGCTTCCAAGGCAGCATTAATAGGCTCAAAAATTTTATCAACCAGAATGGATCCTCCAGGTTTCACGGTTGTTTCCTTCATTTCACTTCCAGTTTCTTTCAACTTCTCCTGGAATAGCTTTTTTGCTTTCTCCTTGATTTCAACCCGTTGTTTTTGTTTTCTCATCTCATATCTTTTGCTTCTGCTCCTTTTGATTCTTTGAGAGGAAACTTTCGTATTTTCCAAATCATCAGAGGAGTTGTGTTTCTTTTTCTTGTCCTGGGCTCTAATGATTACCTTGATTGGAACAATCGGTTCACTCTCTGATGAGCTACTAGGTATCACTTGGACTACGTTTATTACTGTTTTATCCTTGTTTAAAGGATTTTTAGGACAATCTTCCAAAAAGTGTCTTCCCTTTTTGCAACATTGTATGCAATAGGCTTCAACTGGCTTGAGGTTTTTGTCAGGCTCTGGACATTGATTTTTCCAATGATCATCTGCACCGCAGTTGTGACAGTTTCCCGTTCTTGGCTTAATCATGGGTCTTACCATGGGAGGTCTGACACCTTGATTAGCTACATAATACATTGGTGCGAGCTCTGGTGGAGCATAAGCCACGGTTTCTTCCATTGGTGGTGGATGTGAATTATACCAGTCTCCCTCTAGCATTATTGTAGATGGACTAGGCTCAGCATAGGGTGTAACAAGCACTAATGCTTGTTCATCTATGACTCCTTCGGAGTGCATGTACTTTACAGGCACTGCATTATGGCCTGGGTACGAAGATTGTTGACCCAACACAGATTGACGTCTTTCCATACCCATTGGTGGTCTTTGAGCTTGGACCATATTAGGCTGATATTTGTACATGGGTTGTCCTTGTGGCCTCATGGGCACGTACTGAACATTCCTATCATAATTTGGTCTAAAGTAGCACTCGTGGGTCTCATGGTTGGTCCATTTACCTTCAATTGCACACCATTTTTGTGGCCTAATTGGTTGTCCCTGTTGAGGTATCCCTTGTCCTGGTCCCCTCATAGGTGCTTTTTGCATGTTGTTCATTATGTCGTTCATCCTGTTGAGCATGTCTTCTATGGCTGAAAGTGGTGCTACAGTAGCCATTCCCACTTGTGCTGGTTTAGAGGACGTTGTTTTCTTGCTTTGGTTATCCTTAGGGACATCTTCTTCGTTAAAAATATCACAATTGTCTCCTAAGTCAATAGCATATGACACACACTCTTCTAAGGTTGTATGCTTTTTACTATAGAGTATAGTATGAACTTCTTTGTTTAGCAGTCCCTCTAGAAACAAGGATACAAGTCGTTCTTCTGTAGGTATCTCTAGCCCTGGGCATCTGGCAATGTATTGTTTCATTCGAGCTGCACAATCCCTAACAGACTCACAAAGTTTCTGTTTAAAGCTGTAGATTTGAGCTACCGTACTATGTTTGATCCCCGTTTTGGAACAAGCAGCTACAAATCCTTGAGCTAATGTGTTCAAGTCCATGATTAACCTTGGTGGAATGTTTTGGAACCATGTCAATTCTTTTCCTTCTAATGTCATTCCAAACCCCTCGAATTGAGTATAAAAATCAAATATATGTTCTGCTCTTAGCACTTGCTTAAAGCTTGCTAAGTGGTCATATGGATCCCCTGATCCACTATATTTTCTGACCCATTTCTAAAAATCAGTTGGTCTGATGCGTCTGTTTGGTTCAAACCCCGATCTTCTAGCAGTTGGTCCTGTTCCGAGTCCTTCAAACCAGTCTGTTGGAAACAGTGACTCATGTAGCCCTGGATTGGCCTTAGTCTCACCCGGTTTTCTACGTGATGAGGTGGCTTCTGGTTTCTTAACATTACTCTCAGATGATCTCTCACGATGTTCATCTCGTAGAATCGTTTCTAGTCCCTGTCCCAATATCCAATCCCTTATGGAATACCCTTGGTATTTGGTTTGTTCTACCTCCTTAGGAGTCATCATAACAATATTGTTGTTATAACAATCCCTAAATAGGTAGGTTGGTAGGTCGGCTGATCCTTTATCTTTGATCTTGAAGATATAGATGATCTTCATGGCCGTTAGTTGTCCTGGTTTGGCATTCAAAGTCCACAAAATATTTTTTATATTTCTATCTTCCCAACAATAGACTCCGATCCTAGGATTATCCGTACTAAGCCATTTCAAAGACTTCAAATCTACTTGATAGTATCCCTTAAATTCTAAAGTTGGTGGTCCTTCTTTTGGTGACATACCTGAGATTATGGTGTTTACTTATAGCCCCCATTTGTCTACCACATCAGGGTTTTCGACTTGTAGATACTGAATTTCGTTTCTGTCCATGTACATTTTTCCTTGTTTGTTTTCCCTAATCTCTTCTTCGAACTCAATATCATGGTCATCAATGCGAATAGCATACTCCTTATTAGGGTCCAAGTAAACCTGGGCTCCATGGCGATTAGTCTTGTAAAAAGAGAGTATGGTTTCTCCGAGTATGCCCTGATTTCCTAGTACACCACCAGATCTAAGGTTCATATAGACTTATGAAGCCCTAGTTATAGTACTTACCTTTGGATTGACTTGTCGTCAATTTCTACTTGATTCGATTGCAACTTTCTGTCAAGCCACTGATTCCTCGTCTGCAACCTGATACTTGTACAAATTTGGTCAAGTTAGCTATTCTTCTATAAAGACAGTAGATTTTTTGCTAACTCTCATGATTGGTCTATGTGTATCACTTCAAATCGAGCTATGGGAGTCAAAAATTGACTTTCAGATTTGACTTTAGCAAAAAAACAAAAAATTAATATGCAGCCTAGAAACTGAGTAAACATGTACCTATTCCGGATCCGATTGAACCCAAAATTGCCCGGTGGCTTTGTATTATACTGGTCTAACACTGTACAAGTTCAAAAGTCAAAATTGATGTCCCTGGATAGCAATAGTAAATAATCACAATTATTTACTTTTGCTAGTTCTTTGCACTTTTTGGATTGGTTTGGCAAGTATACAACTTGTTAAAGTCCCTGGACAAGTTTAAACAAGTTTGAACAAAATCTAATCAAGTTTATCAATTGTTTTGTGTCCGCAGACTCTGATTTCAAGAATCTCGCGTAAGTCTTACTTTTGTGATCCCAATTTCACCAAAATTGATTTGTGAGGTCTACTTGATATGCTTGACCTTGTGGTATACTCAGATGTGCAAAATTTTCAAGTTTTAAAGCAAATATAAATAATCGTGATTATTTATTCCAGCTATAGTTTTGCAACTTTTTGCCCCAACTTTAACACAGATCTGTTAAGCACCTCAAGTTAAGGTCACTAGCCAAGTTTCATCAAGTTTGGACAATTTTTGGTCAAATGGTCATCAATTTTCTTTCCGCAGACTAACTTTGCAAATTTGGTCACAATTTTCAATCCAGTGATCCATCTCTTACCAAATTTGGTTTGTGGCCTTATTACAACATGGAAAATTTAGTGGCATGCTGACTTGATCAAAAAAGTTGAAAAATGGGGTAGATGTAAATAATCACGATTATTTACAACTGGCAACTTTTTGCATCTTTTTTGTCAACTGAGCATGTACACATGTTCATCACATCAATATAAGCCTATGAATCAATTTTCAACAAGTTTGGACAAATTTTTTTCCAATTTACATTCAAGATTCAAAAAGTCAGTACAAACTTTAGTTTTTACCAAAATTTGTGCCAGTTTGGTGATCCAAAACTTCTGGGGCTTTGCAAAAGTTGCTTGTACACATGCAATGAGTCAATGGTATGAACCTTGGTCAATTTGGAGCAGAAAGTTAATAATCGCAATTATTATCTTCAAGCTTGAAATGAACACTTTTTTGCAAGTTTTTCAAAGACAGTAAGTTATATAAGCTATTTTAAGCCTATGCATCAAGTCAAAATTTAATTTTGCCTAAAATATCAAGAAAAAGTAAATAATCTGAGTTTTGGCCAACTCTTGAAATTTTTACCTCGAATTGTCCTTGAGCTTACCAATTGTTTCAGACAACTTTTAAGCTTACTCTCCAATCGGATTGAGTGGTTTCGAGTCTCTTTGTGCTATTTCTAGCCGTAGACCTGAAATTCTGCAACTTCGAAAAACAACTCACACTTTATTCTTTCAGAGAGAGCAATGTTCTGAATCCACCTCACATCCTACTTACCCTACTCCTAGATTCTCATGCAATGGGGTCGTGAAAAGTGTCCACAAACACTCGTTTTCTTGTCTTTTATGGTTTTCTGAGCGCACTGATCTTAAGACTTGTCTCGTCTACCAATCATCCTCAAAATCCTAATCTATTTCCACAATCCTACAATCCTATATGCACTCAGCAAGTACGATTACTTCCAAGCTACCTTTACACAGCAAAAGACGACAATCTTAATCTCTGCGGTTTCTAAAAGAAAGTTTTGAACTCTAGGTGAACTTAGAGGAAGTTAAAGGATAACTTCACAAGACTCTTGTGTTTTCCCCTAGTTTAGGTCTCTTCGATCCCCGGCAACAGTGCCAAATGTGGGACGCATGTCTAACCTCACCATCCTATCTTATTGCAATATTAGCGAGAACCACGATTAATTTGTCAATCCATGGGATGAAGCTGACTTGACTAGTGCATAGAGGCTACAAGAGGTTGTCAATCTCTCGAAAAACAACTAACAACTCGCATCTAACTCAAGCTACACTCAAGTGACTAAAATCACCAAAAGCCAATCGCTCATCTGCAAACAAATCACATCCGTTACAACATCAAATGACATCCAAACATAACGAAACTTCTAGAAAATGTTTATAAGACCTAAGCACACATGCTTATGGTCTCAAATCCCAGTCTAGGTCAAGTTCCAAAATCACGATCATTAACAGCAGTGGATTTTTGACCTAATTTTTTTTTACCCAGAATGCATATAAATGCTTAGCAATGATGCCCCAATACCCCGCCTACGCTTAGTTTTTTATTTGAAAGTGTAAATTCCTATTTAGTATGAAATTAGGCTGCACGTCGACGATACCAAAAGCTATTAATTACTGTGAACTGCGTACGTCAATGCATAGAGCTCTTACCTGCGGTTGCAATGCAACAAACGCGACTGCAATGTGACAACCGGGGAGGGAGTAAGAAGCGCGAGAAGGAGAGGAGTGAGCGTCATTAGCTCACGCTGTGTATTTCATTATCCAAAACTTATAAAAAACCTACAAAAATTGGCTTTTATACCTTAGCCAAGGTTTTTGGTGGTCAAAACTAATCATCTGAGCGTTCTACCAAAGATGGGTAATGATGGGTTGATACAATCTGGAAGCATGTCAAGAAGCAAAAATACCAACCCGTGTAGATAGCATTCCCTTAAGACCAGTGATGGGGGGTAGAGCTTTTTCAAAATGGGGTATAGACTTTGTTGGGCCAATACAGTCACCTGCTTATAGAACCCAAGCTCAATATATCATTGTAGCTACGGACTCTTTGGCCAAGTGGCCCGAGGCAAATCAACTAAAAAGAATGATGCTAGAACCACCGCGACATTCTTATATGAGTACGTGTTCACAAGATATGGATTGCCAATAGAAATTGTCAGTGATAGGGGAACTCATTTCCTCAATGAGGTAATTGAGTGCCAGCTTAATGAATTTATGGTCATCCATAACAAATTGGCTCCCTATCACCCACAAGCAAATGGATAAGCTGAGCATACGAATCAAGTTCTTAGCTCATGGGGAAGGACAGATTGGGAAATGAATCTCTATAAGCTCTATGGGCTTATAGAGCTTCATTCAAAACAACTTTAAATGCTACACCCTTTAACCTTGTTTATGGTCTTGATGCCATAATGCCAATAGAATTTCTATTGCCGACACTAAGGGTAACTAAGGATCTTGAGTGGACTAGACATGAATTGTCAGAGAGAGTTGAAGATTTAGAAAAGATAGATGAGCAAAGGCTAACTATTGTAGCTCACATCTATGCACAAAAGCGGAAACAAAAACAGTTTTTTGATTCCCATCTCATAACAAAACTCTTCAAAAAAGGGGACTTAGTTTTAATCTATTCCCTTAAACAACACATTCCCAAGTTTAAGAAAAAGGGAAACGGACCGTTTTTCATTGAAGATGTATCTCCAAGTGGAGCAGTTAAGTTGTCTACCCTAGATGGTGAACCAATGGCTAGTTGGATTAGTGGATGTCGTTTAAAGAAGTACAGTTTTTCACTAACCAATGAATTACTAGAAATGAAGCATGCAGCTAAGCAAAGAAAGATAAAACGACAGCAGGTTATTGATGAATCCCAAGAGGAAGCTCGGATTCGAGTACTCAAAAGGAAAGCTGCTCTCAAGAATCAACAAATACCTATTCCCATCAACACTCTGGAACTAGATGATCGACAATGGGAATTGCAGAAAGATGCAGTGTCATCAGATGATGAATGGTTAGATGGAATGGACCTTCGCATCAAAGTACAACTGAACAATCATAGCACGAATGCATTGGTCGATATAGGAGCTCGAGTAAATGCAGTCAGTTATTCCACATACAAGAAATCAACAAGTCAGTCTTTGACAGCATGAATAGCGACTATCAAAGGATGCAACAAGAATCCAACACCAACATTGGGAGTAGTCAATTTAAATGTGATAGTACACGGACGTTCATGCCCTCATCAGTTTGTATGCTTACCAGATGAACACATGAATGAAACAATGATTCTTGGAATCTCATGGATACCAATCAGCTCAAGCTATCACCTAAAGGCAAACAACTCATTGTTCCAATTGCACCAAGCAAGGAAAGTAGGTTACCAGCTGAGCAAACCACAAAGTAATCAATCTTCTCTATCCTATAGAAAAGAAAATGCTACAAGTAGCATGCAAGAACTCAGGCAAATTTGGGTACCAAAAGCACAGCTTAAGGACAAGCCGATTCAAATATGGGTGCCCAAAACATCATCTACTATATCAAAGATGGTTCCAAGGTTCAAAACACAAAGAGGAGCATCTTCGAGAAAGGAACCTAACACAAAATGGAATTGGACAAAAAAGGAGCACTTATCTTCTTCGCAAATTGTAAAACCGATCAAGCAATGGAGAGTTAAGTCTCAGAAGACTCAAACACTCCAATCTGACCAAAGCAAACCAAGATACCAATGGCGGGTAAAAGCTCAACCGCAATCACTATTGATACAAACAGCTCAAAAAATCAGTATACCAGAGCATCGTGATGGTACAATCAAGCAAAGAGCACACAAGCTACAATATTTGCTCTTTGGAAGATAGGCAAGGAAAACCTCAACATCAAGAACCCTTGAGTTAATTACTTAAGACCTAACTCTTGCACAGCAAAATGGTTTTAATTGCATTGATCTTCAAAACATGGTAGAGCCAACCACGGCTATGCATAGACACGATTGTTCAATCCATGCACAAAGTCGTCCAGGCGTACGCCATATAGGAGAGGTGGAAGGGAACTAAGCAATTAAGGGCAATGTTTGAAGAGGGAGGAAAAAGTTAGTTGTTAACGTGTGATTTTTTGCAAAATAACCTAATAATGCCCTTACAAATAATACCCTTACTCCTGTCGATGAGTGTAAATAGTATATATACTATCTAAAAATAGTCTTTTTTTTAATCATTTTTCTTAATATTGGGACTTTAAAATGGAGAAATCCAACAAAAAACAATAAAGCTGTGTTTTTCAATGGATTTTCATAATTATTGGATTTTCACTTTGCTTTCTTTAGCGTATTTTGTTATTTTCTTTGATTGTTTTAATAAATAGGTCAAAAAATTAATAATAAATAGCAAATGAGCTCAGATGGAAAACCTGAGGATACGTTGATAATCAGAAGGACAAGGCAAATAGGCACAAAAACATTTCAATCAAATCGGCAGATGGAAGCGGGAAGCCTAAATTAGGCAATCAGGCCTACTTTTGCAGAATTCTTGCAGAATGAGCTACAGGAATCCGATTGGAAAATTTTTTGAGTCTAACATAGATTTCGTAGCTTAGTAGGACTAACAGGGGAATTTGGAAAAAAATGGTTTGAAAAGTCCGAGTATAGATATCCAGGGTAGTCTAAAATCACCTCATTTCCACTTGTCGCCCTTGGAGAGAGAGATTTCGACCTCCTTCGCGTGCATTTTTCGGAGTCCACAGTCGCATGTTTACAGCGCCGTCTCACACAAGACATGAGGGGTAAGTTCTATACTTATCAATGATCCATTCTGTATGGTCGTTAGCTAGTCTAAACCCCAGGAAAAAACCCTCGAATGCGAGCAGTGTATGAAGTCCTACGATCAAAAATTGACCATAGCGGCGTGTCAGCTCAACCAAATTGGATGAGACTTGAACTGTAGCATGCCCCTACATAATAGAACACTTCTATATCAATAGTTGACCATTCGGCAGGGGTCGAGAGGGGTCCCAAGTAGAAAAGCTAGGTTCCTGGCAGATGCCAGAATTGGATTCTGACTCCACAGACAGCTTGTAGACTGGGTCTGTACACAATGTATATGGTTGGTTTCATAAAATCAATCAAGGCAAGCCCTTGAAAAGCAGAAAACAGTTCGAAGGCCACAAAGCATCAAATTTGACATACAAAGTCAAACTGACTCAAATGGGCCAAAACTGGATGAGTTGCTTCAGGACTATATAGCAAAAGAGACTAACCAACTCCACAGGCCATGTAGTCACAAAAATCGGTGATTTCAGAGTTGACAAAGCACGAAGTGATGCCGACAAAACAAAACTTTACCAAATTCAATTTAGGACTTGTTTTAGGTGTATTGAATATGTTTAGATCAAAATTTGTCAAGTTTTGTAAAAAAAGTTTGACTGTTGTAAATAATCACGATTATTTACTTTTGTAATTTTTTGGCTTAAAAATTGTACGATCGCTCCACATATCATTTGTACACACCTATTACATGCCACATTTCAAGTATGAGCCAAAATGTTCAATGATAACTTGGAAAATTGTCAAAAAATGCAAAGAAGTCTTTCCAATGCAAATTTCGAGTTATCAGTCACATTTTTTGATCCAAATCACACCATATCTCATACACAGGGTCTACATCATGCCTAGAACCAAGTTGCACCAAAAAATGTTTATTTTGATAAAAACGTTAATAATCGTGATTATTTATTTTTTGCCAAGATGGGGGAAAATTGCAACTTTGACTTCATGGGACCAAAGCACATGATGTCCCAAGCCCACTGACCAGCTGGGATTTCAAAATGACGTGATCACACTATAATTTCAGGTTAATAACAATAGAAATGCAAAATAACAACTATTATGTTAATTGACATTCATCTTTTTTGACCTGCAAGGAGACTTGGAGACCTGCTCGAGGCCCGCCGGGTTAAGTAAATGGCCCGCCGGGTAAATCGACTTTCCCGTCGGGCCCGCCGTGGCTATATAAAGACGACGCCGGTGCTTGTCTTTTTCACGAGAGAGATACATTGAAAAGTCTACTTCACCAAACTTTCTGGCAGCTTTCCACATTCTCAAAGCAGTGTAGCAGTAATTTTTTAATCCCTTCCTTATTTTATTGATTCTTTTTTTAGTTTTTTGCGTTAAAACTTAAAGGTATAAAATTTCTTTTATCAAATCATCGTACGTGGATGCACTGGCATATGGTTGCAATTGCGGCTAGGTGTGTCATTGCAAAAGCGTACAATGATTATGTTTTATATTACTCCCAGTCATTCATGCTTCAGCACATGGTTGCAATTGCGACTAGGTGTGTTGCTG
This sequence comes from Adiantum capillus-veneris, assembly GCF_014529385.1. NCBI lineage: Eukaryota > Viridiplantae > Streptophyta > Polypodiopsida > Polypodiales > Pteridaceae > Adiantum > Adiantum capillus-veneris. The sequence continues at coordinate 64,222,767 of NC_140933.1, read as the reverse complement.
CTAGAATGACAGGAGCATCTGTTTGAAATAAGTCACCGTACGTGGATGCACTGGCACATGGTTGCAATTGCGGCTAGGTGTGTCATTGCAAAAGCGTAGGGTGACTATGTTTTATGTTGCTCCCAGTCATTCATGCTTCGGCACATGGTTGTAATTGCGACTAGGTGTGTTGCTGCTAGAATGACAGGAGCATCTGTTTGAAAGAAGTCACCGTGTGTGGATGCAGTAGCACATGGTTGCAATTGCGGCTAGGTGTGTCATTGCAAAAACGCAAGATGACTATGTTTTATGTTGCTTCCCGTCATTCATGCTTCAGCACATGGTTGCAATTGCGACTAGGTGTGTTGCTTCTAGATTGACGGTAGCATCTAATGCATGAATGTGTGCTCAAATAATTTCATAATGTTTCATATTCTTGAATCTTGAAAGAAGACATCGTGCATGGATGCACTGGCACATGGTTGCAATTGCGACTAGGTGTGTCATTGCAAAAGCGTAGGATGACTATGTTTTATGTTGCTCCCAGTCATTCATGCTTCGGCACATGGTTGCAATTGCGACTAGGTGTGTTGCTGCTAGATTGACGGTAGCATCTGTTTGAAATAAGTCACCGTGCGTGCATGCACTGGCACATGGTTGCAATTGTGGCTAGGTGTGTCATTGCAAAAGCGTAGGGTGACTATGTATTATGTTGCTCCCAGTCATTCATGCTTCGGCACATGGTTGCAATTGCGACTAGGTGTGTTGCTGCTAGAATGACAGGAGCATCTGTTTGAAAGAAGTCACCGTGCGTGGATGCACTGGCACATGGTTGCAATTGCGGCTAGGTGTTTCATTGCAAAAGCGTAGCGTGACTATGTTTTATGTTGCTCCCAGTCATTCATGCTTCGGCACATGGTTGCAATTGCAACTAGGTGTGTTGCTGCTAGAATGACAGGAGCATATGTTTGTAAGTTGTTGTACGGTGAGGCATTGGCACATGGTTGCAATTGCGATTAGGTGTGTCACTGCAAAAGCATACGAGATCTATGGTCTATACTGCACTTTTTCTTTCACGTAGAATTTAGAAAAGATCCAAATGGAGTGGCACATAGTTATATTTCACAATGTGTTGTTTGCAATAATACCATTGCAGGCAAAATGGATCCTTCTGCTACTTCAATGATAGAGTTCAAAAAGAAAATTAGACAATTGTTGATTACAATCGTCAGTGCACTAGATCCCGACGATATAGCGTAGATTGTTGCAGATGAGTCTAGATTGCAATCATTATACAGTGAGATTGCCCGCAAAATTTTGTTGTTATATCCAGACAAAACAAACGAATCAATAATCTCATTACTGAGCAGTTGGGTGGGCAATTTGCCCAAGGTGGCCTCATATTTGAAAGAGGAATTCCCTTAAGAAGTAGACAAGGGTAAGCTAGAGCATTGGAACGCGAGATGGAGAGCTGAGAAGGAGAGGTCAAGGCGAGCATCCCACATAGACACACAGTTTGGCCTAAGCAAGAAAATGCGAATGGCTATCACCAAAGTTATGGGGAGCAGCCAAGTTGGAGAACCGTTTATTGAGGAGGCTGCCATTGAGGGAACATCGGGTTCTACTGCTTCTGCCAGTCACCTGGAGAGCAGTATATACAATTCTGAATGTAGTATGACTTTGGGCATTCCAAATAAGTCCATTAAGAAGATCAAGAAACTTGGGTTAGGGGCTTATGGCACAGGGTGGCAAGTTCAAATCAAAGGGATCAGTTTCCTTCCTGCAACGAATACTTATTGTCCGAAGGAGTTCAAAGGATAGGCCAAGCATCAGTGGAAAAGATTTGCATCAGAAAGTGGAGTAGATCTCAACCATAGAGGGATTGTGAGGAGTATTGCCCACTCTGTAACGTTTCCAGGGTTTCTGTTTTCCCCTACTTCAATGGGGGAACTTTAGGTGATCTTATGGAGACAGTGCCCCTTCCACATGGCTCTGTCACGACGCTTATGAAGCTTTAATAGTGATTTGTGGCCTTGTAAAGGTTTTTAAGGTCTTCGTTTATTATTAAGCAAATGTCTAAAATTTAAACTAAATATAAAAAAAAACTTTTAAGATAAACAGTTTCTGAACTTAACCAGAAGTCACTCAATGGATTCGATAATCTATTAATTAAACCACAGTCGCTTGCTGCGCGATGGGTCAAAGTTGGTTCAATTTCCAAATTCTCTTCAATCTCTTCTAAAGTACATGTAGTTTCTACTTCATGAGATTCCCCTTGCAGCTCACTGTCTTCGTCCACCTCATCATTGGTTACGTCATAAGTCCAGCGCGGCATCTCCTCTTTTTAGTTCTCAGCTTTCACTCTTGCCAATAGCCGATGGTTGCAGTACATATACACCAATTTTTCAGCTCTTGAATTTAGAAGGCGGTTTCTGATGGTGGAATTACATATTTATATGTACTCCAGTTTCTCTCAGAACTTGAATTGGATGCACATTGGGCTAGGATTCTAATAGCTAGGCGTTTAAGGGTGGGTGCAGTACCACCATGCATTCATCATCCACCACTTCCACGCTGGTTGCTCCGTGGCAAGTTTCTGCACAAATTCCGTACCAAACTTACCCTCTTTGAGTTTAAACTTCATAAGATCAATAACAGCTGATGCATGCTCATCAGGATCATCATAAAACCTGCCTATCACATCATAAAAGTCTTCCAGCACCTCCTCATCAAGTTTGTCTATTTCCATTGCCCAATACTCTGGATCCAATAAGAAAGCTACGCTGTGTAGTGGACTATGTGCTCCAACCCATCGACCATGCACAGACTTTCTCAAAATTTCTCTCCTCTTTTGAGTGAATGGTGTCTTCCAAGGCTTCACAATTGGCTCCTGGGGCTCCTCTGGATTTGCAAGGCTTTCTTGAACAGTCCACTAAGCCATCCACACCTTACCTATGTTAAGCAAGGCAGATTCCAGTTGGCGTAATGCGAGCATAATTGGCATCATGACATTGTGCACATCCACCACATCATCGCAGAAGTGGCGATCAGCTAGTAGATCTCTTATCACCCCTATTTTGCTTTTTATCTTCTCTCTTTGACCAGCCTCCCATTCTGAAAAAGTGGCACAAACAAATGTCTCCATCACAGCATTCTTATTTTTTATTAGTGATTCTACCGTATAGTAGTTGGTGCAAAATCTAGTTTCGCACGGTAGTTTTAACATAGTAGACATCCTCTGACGGTACATGTCAAGAACCCTCGCCCTAACAAATCGTTGCATTATCACATATCATAATTGAAGCTGAAGTGAAGACAATTCACAATTCACTAATAAATTCTTGAAAGACAATGAGTAAATGTTTTCAAATGTTACAAAAACTATCCAAGTGATAGTGAAATATTTGTGAGAATATCTTCATTCTCCTGTTCACGCTAACCTTTAAGCTTATTATAGTCTTCAGAAATTTTGAACATTGCATATAGCTTTTTGGATATCTCAAACTCACATATAGCACAATGAAAGTTATTCATCATGCTTTGCATCAAGCATGATATATGATACATATGTCCGCATGGCAAGCTGAAGTGACCACACCACTCATGAAAGAATGATCTACATATGAGGAAAGGACCACCGTGCTCACCAAAAGCTGGAGGGGCCTCAATAGATGTTGGGTGCTCAATCAATGTGGCAGCATTTTGTTTTTTTATAGTTACCCTAACTCTTTTACGTGGCGAGATAGCACCTTCACCTCCCTTTGCAAGTCTCTATTTAGGGTTTCTTCTGCATGAGAGCCTTGTGTAGCTTGTGATGCTTGCGTGAGTTGAGTTTGAAGATCCTCCTTAACTTGGTGCACTTCCATTGATGCACCTTCTAGTGCCAATGACATCTCTTGCCGTGTGACGGTGATTGCAGTACTACGAATGTCCTCAACCGTCATGTGAGGTGTCCTTGAGCTAAAGTCCACTGCTTCACCCAAGACATAATGCATGTATAACATCTTGGCAAACCACAATGGACAATCCATATGATGCATAGGATGACCCATAACATCGAGATATATGTTCTCTCCATTGTCTCGTATGTCTGCATTAATGCATTGTGATAGCTTGAGTCGGCCTCTCTTGATGTTGTCATCTACAACTCCTGGCCATATGGATTTGACCATTTCTCGGTCAATCCTAGTGTTCACCTCTTTCCATTGTGTACCCACTGGGAGCAACGAGCAGCAATTCGAGCGGTGTCGTTCACTCCACCGCCTTGACACATGGATCTAAGACGCTCAAAAGCGCGCTTAGCCCTTTGATTATCATTATCCATATCCTGATTAAACACTATACTTCAGTTACGGCATACAAACTTAATGATAATCAATTGCTATAAGAGTAACCACCATTTTACGACAATCAATTGCTATAATTTTAACCACCATTTTACGACAATCAATTGATATTAGAATAACCACCATCTTACGACAATCAATTGATATAAGAGTAACCACCATTTTTTAAATCAATGAATGACAATCAGTGACTCCACGTGGCTTATTGCTTGAAACTTAAGAGAAAAAACAAAACTCATAGAAAATTTGTTGTCTATTGAAATATAACAAAGTGTTTTATTTACTCATACATCATCCATGGCGCATAAAACCCAATTTTTAAAAGTGCTTTTATAAGTCACAAGTCTCAGAAAACCCTGCTTCATAAAGTACATCATATATCCATCAAAAAAAGGCTACACTCATTTCAGAGGGAGGGCATAAGCATCGTTCTGGCTGGGCTTCAAATCTTTCTAATTCTTCGCCCAAAAGTGCCAAGGTCTTTCTGTCTGTGGATTTCTTCCTCACCCAACCTTCCACAACAATCCTAGATATGGCTTGTACCTCCACTGAAACCTTATGTTTGAACCAATCTGTGCTGTAGTAGTCAGAGAACTCTCCACAAAACTTTAAAAATTGCCATATCACCCATCCTATGGCGTACACATCTGTGGCCTTGGTCCATGGGCATAAATTCTTGCCATCTAGTAACTCAGGAGCTCACCAGGGATGAAGCTTTTGCCAGTTTTCATCGGTATTGTTGGTCTTTTGTGTCTCTAAGCCAACACGCAGAGCCAATTCAAAACAAACTTGACTATTAAGCGAGCATTGTCTACTATCCATTTGAACCACTCTGTGTCCTCCCTCTTGTACCAATCTTGCAATACCAAGTTCAAGCTGTGCATACTGCAACCAGCACTATATAGGTGAGAGAAGCGACATTCAAGTATTCTACCTGCAGCCCTGCAATTTTTGGCATTGTCCATGATTACTTGGACAACATTTTCTTTTCCAAGTTCCTCAACTGTGTCGCCAATGATGTCAGCTATAAAACTGCCAGACTTTATTTGACTAGAGCTATCCACAGCTTTGATAAAACATTCACCACGAGGACATACAAGCATGATGTTGATCAATGGCCGCCTTTGAACGTTGGACCAACCATCACTAACTATGGTGTATCCAGATTGTTCTGTTGCATTTAATATTACCCTTTGAATATCCTGTTGTGTGCTTGTGTAACATTTATCCAACAGTTGGTTTCTCATATGGTGATATGTTGGAGGGGTAAATCCAGCACCATACTCCCCAATGCGTTTCCAAGCTGACTTCCATGCATCACGGGTGACAATGGCCAATGATCCCCCAGTGAAATAGATGGCTTTAGCTAGTGCAAGTTGTGCTTCTTCTAAGGCAAGTGTTTTGAAGCTCGTCTGTAAGCTAACCTGTCTACTTTTTGACGATCCTACGTGAAAGTCAGGAGATCCATGGTTTGGAGGTGTACTTCCATCGATATGAGAAGTTGGTACGCTACTTTGAGTGCTTCCATTGGTGGGCGTTACACCCAATGATCCCTCATACTGGTTTGATCTTTTCGACACGGGGGTGTGATGGTCGAAAGTAGAGAGCTTTGATCTTTTTCTCGTGGAAATTAGCTTACCAATTAAATCTTTTAAGCGCATAGCTGCTTCTACTGCACCTAAGCCCTTGCACTTTCCTCCTTGGATTCTGGTATTGCCACCTAGCAAATGATCCCTTATTCTTGGTGCTCCTCCAGATTTCTCTTCGCCACAAAAGTTACATTTCCAATCTTGATAATTATTTAAATTTGTGGCAAAATTCCACTCGGGTCCTGGACTTTTTCCACCTGCCTTTCGCTTGCCTTGCGAAGTGGTGCCCTGCGAAGCAGGACCTGGCATCGAGGTAGGAGGTCTCCTCAAGGAAGCCAGGCTTGAGACACCAACATCACCGCTCACATTCCCGGTGGAAGACATACTTATTGGATGCCTGCAATACCAATAAACATAGCTCAGTATGCTATCTCTTCTTTCAAGTATTATTCAAACCAAACATTAGTGTTATAATCAATATCACACACAAGCGTAGGTGAAGCCTGAAGGTAATAAACCTCAATGTACTCAAACATGAGCAAGCAAATACAACGGTGAATCAAATATGTGATCAGTCTATACCAAAAGTAGAGATATCGACCCAAAGATTCACCTTCCTACCCCTTTCATGAATCAGTCCAGTCCAAAAAAGAACTAATGACCCATGATTGGAGCTCTAATCGGAATAGCAAGCAAATACAACTGTGAATCAAACATGTGATCAACCCATCCCAAAAGTAGAGATATCGACCCAAAGATTCACCTTTCTATCTCTTTTCAAGAATCAGTTCAGTCCAAAAAAGAACTAATGACCCATGATAGAAGTTCTAATCAATATAGCAATCAATTTAGCAAATATAATGGTGAACCAAACATGAGATTAGTCCATCCCAAATGTAGAGCTACCGACCCAAAGATTCACCTTTCTACCTCCTTTCAAGAATCAGTTCAGTCCAAAAAAGAACTAATGATCCATGATTAGAGTTTCATTAAGTTTTAATTTTTTTTAAAGACTATTCAAGAGGAAGCGGTGATGTGATGTGATGTCTACTACAGGGTTATATAGAGCCGCCAAATATGGAAGGGGAACATGACGAGGCCAGCGGGATTCTTGCTTTGCCTGCAGGGCCTGCCGGGGTTTGTAAAGTGCCTGTCGGGCCTGCCGGGGTTTATTGGTTGCCCCGCCGGTTCTACATTTTCTACCAGTCTTCGTAAGTCATGACATTAGATATGTTATTAACATGAAAAAAATAGTGATAATAACAACAATAATTAACATTTAACAAAATGCGTCATCGCGTAATTCAAATCCCTGCCACTGACCAAGTTTGAACAAATTTGGAGCCCAAAATCTCAAAATCCCCTTATATCTACTGTTTCAAAGACGGAAAGCCTAAATCTGGCACCATTTTCACCATGTGCACTCAAATGAGCCCACACTTCACTCAGAGTATCTAATTGATATATATTTCAAGCCTATGATGCCAAAATTGTAAAAAATTGGGAAAATTCATCAGCTGTAAATAATTGAGATTATTTACTTTTGCTACAAATTTTTACTTGTACTTTATGATTTTGATCTTTACATGTTTTTATGCATCTATGCATGTTCAAAAATTAATTTGAAGCAAATTGGACTCATTTGTCAGCAATTCAGACGAAAGGACATTTTAGAGCGGAAATTGCAAAAATTTTATAACTTTGGCACTCTATTCACTTCACATGAGCAATGCAAGTTGCGGAGAAGGCCAAGAAGAGAGTCTCTCAAAAAGAAAAGCTGCAAGAGCTGCCACCCTACCAGCTGGACCCCAGTTCAATAAAGACAGCCAAAGCAACATATCTGTCCAGAGAATAGCTTGAGAAGAACAATACAACGATTTCCACATGCACGCTTAAAAGTGAAGAAGGACACTAGGTACAGATGTAACTACTGCCGAAAGAGATCTATGATATTGCGGCAAAGCCAGACACAAAGAAGGCCAACAGAAGGTTCTACCTAAGAGAATTCTATGACCAAGAACCATGTGGTGTAGACTTCCAGAAAGCCTATGAGCTCTTTTCTACAATTAAGGAAGATGGAACATCCCAAATTACTGACCAACAAGGGCAGAAGGTTCAAGTGGTGATCACGAAATAAATTATGGCAGAGGCTTTGAAGTCTTTGAGGGTGAGGCTTTACAGCTCTAGGATACACAGGGTGAATTTTGCAAAGAACCTATACATGCAGTACAGGAGGAAACGAGACCAGGGAATCAAAACAATGAAGTGGTTGAAGCTCAAGAAGAAATTGTGCAGGTGAATGAGTGCAGCCATATTCAAGTAGACATGCAGGAAAATTTGGTTACAACTAATACTTTTGCTATTGACTTAGAATTAGAGCAAACTTTTCCTGTATAGAGTCTACCATAGAGTTGATTGAAGATACTGGTACAGATTTTGCCAAAGAGTTGATTAATGATACATATGTTATAGGTCAAAGCAAGAATGTTGTTAAGAGAAGCAGGACCATGGATTTTGGTATACAAGATTTACCGAATTTGGATGTACCAGATTTTGAGGACTTGGTTAAGCAAGAAGATGTGCTTGAAGACCTGAAAAATGTTGATTCAGAGGGGGTGCAAACTCCTTCATTGACAAGCTTTTGTGAAGCCAAGCTACCAAAGTGGGAAATTGATCTTCAATGTGATGATGATGATTCAGAGGGGGTGCAGACTCCTTCTTTGACAAGTTTCTGTGATCTAAGCTATCAATCTGGTAGATTGATCCTGAATTTGCTAGTGATTTAGAGTAGGAGGAAACTTCTTCTCTATCAAGAACTTGTGACACAGGGCTCACACTATGGCAGAATGATCATGAACTTGATGATGCTGATTCAGAGGGGGTGCATAGTGAAGTGAAATCTCTTGATGTTGAATATGATTGGTTTCATTGTGCCGATGATACAGACAGGGCAGTAGATGAAATTTTCAATGTGCATGCTGAACTTTGTGCTAAAGAAGAGCAAAGATATTTGGATGAGGGTGAAAGACTTGAAGAGCAGTTTACAACATATATATTTAGTATGCATATCGCATCTTACCCAAAATACAGTCTTCAAACATGTTTGATAGGTGCTTCAAGAGGCAACAAAGAAGAAACCATATCATATTTCTGCAAACGCAGCAAACTGGAAAAATTCAGATGCCCAAAACATGTATGCCAAAATCTGAAATAGCCTTAGAATCCACAACTGCATTTGCAAAATTCTGCCCACGATATGCTATACCAGATGCAACAATTTCATCACCAAACTGAGATCATGTACTGTACAATTGTCATCCACAAACTTGAGTTCTACCAAACATCGAGTGAACTTATCCGAGCAAGCTCAAAACTGAGCAAAGCTATTAAATGATTTGACAGAGAGAGAGAGAGAGAGGAGGAGAGAGAGAGATTTCTTTGAAACCAAATAGTAAATTTCAACACCATTGCTAGCAAAAACATAGTTTTTGGAAACTTAGAAATACTTAATGTGGAATGTTCTAGAAGTTTATGGACCATGTTTTGAAGTTAGGTCACCATTATACAAATCTAGTGATCGACTTTACTATTAGTATGAGTACCAGCAAGTGCAAGGCATCTTCACAAGTGTGCTATGTGTGAAAGAAGACGCAAATTTACTAACACATATATCATGTGACTATGCATTAAATCTCTCTGAGTTCTTTCTCGTAAGGCACGTCTCTCTCAGGCTCTCCCCTTCCTTACCTTCCCTTTAGAGAAGTATCTCCCCTTCCCTTACCTTCCCTTTAGAGAAGCACTTCAAGACTTGTTGATAGAAATGTGAAGTATCTTGTGGAATGTTCCTATGACGTTAAAACGTCTCTTCCTCTTCCTCTTTTACCCCCCCCTCTCTCTCTCTCTCTCTCTCTCTCTCTCTCTCTCTCTCTCTCTCTCTCTCTCTCTCTCTCTCTCTCTCTCTCTCTCTCTCTCTGAATCATTGCTTAATCAATAATTAATTGGTAAAAACACCAGTAGCAATTAAAGCCTAAAAATCTTTACTTTATATTGTTTTCTTATTTCTTCATCAATAACATAACAGTGTGGGCAACAATGCTACGATTCTCTCCCAGGCTATCGACCTTTTCATGGGTTTTGACTTTAACATCAACTACTAAAGGATCTATGCTAAGAAGCTCATAGAGGTTCTACTTTATGGCCTACTTATGGGGACTCCACTTTGGCCTTCGTAATAAGCGGGTGACATCTAAATTGCCCATAGTATATCTCGCTTCATGCATCAAATATTGAACAACTTCTTTCACAAAAATTGAAGATGCGGTTCCTTTCCATTTTGAATCATTGTTTGGAAAAATCTGGCAGATGTCAAAAGGACATAGCATCTACCACACAATGGACAAGCACATCAATGTTGAAATATGCTTCACATCATGGTGTCGCCAATTATAAGAGATCAGTGTTTGGAAAAATCTGGCAGATGTTAGAAGGACATAACATCTACCACACAATGACAAGCACATCACTATTGAAATATGCTTCACATCCTGGTGTCGCCAATTATAAGAGGCAAATTTGGCTCCAATTTGTGAAGATCAAAACCAGATCCTACTCTTAAAGGTAGTACAAGAGGCTTATCCACATCTGGAATGACAGTTTCAACAAGATGGACTTTCCATACTATTTTTTTTGCAGCAAAATTTAGTCGGTTTTGAGCTTGTGTCTGCTCAAGATGAGGTGGTAAGAAAATCTTGCTACCTGGACGATCATGTCCACCCACTAGGAAGAATGCTACTAAGTGAGAGAAGATGCTTAGATCTCTCTCTCTCTCTCTCTCTCTCTCTCTCTCTCTCTCTCTCTCTCTCTCTCTCTCTCTCTCTCTCTCTCTCTCTCTCTCTCAAAACCGAGAAACAATATCACTATCATCGAGACAATAAGCTATCTATTTTCAACAGATCACTGTTTGGGAAAAGTGTGCCTCAACTTGTCCTTGCGCCGGTTGAAAAATCAAAATAACTGGTTGATGGGAGAGGAAAGGAAAAAGTCCGCTTGAAAAATTTAAGAAATTAAAGAGTAAATTATCAGCTATTTAAAAAATATATATTTGAATCTATCCTGAAGGGAATTTTGCATGTTTGTGAATTTGTTTTTTCCTTGACACTCATTAGGTCTACAGAAAAATGTCGAGCATGGCCAAAATGTCGAACCTCGAGAATCTCCATGAAAATTTGCAAGTATTCAAAAAAGTCCTTGCACTGCAAGAGGCCACATGTGACTACTTCGATGTGTGCCCTCATATCTCTTCGCCTTCTAGTCTCAGCTGCCATGTTTGTTTTTTCTTCCACTTAGCTCTCATGATAACGAAGCCAAAGGGTGAACACCAACACACATATTATGGAGGAACCTCTCTCTCTCTCTCTCTCTCTCTCTCTCTCTCTCTCTCTCTCTCTCTCTCTCTCTCTCTGAGATTTTATAGTCCTTCGTCCTCAATGCCGGTCTTGAACCACGGTGGTGGGAAGGCAATAATCCGAGAGCTATGTGTCTAACCGTTAGGACGAGCTTGTTCACTTGGCTGCACCAAATCTAAAGATTTATCTTCCCTACCGGCCTTTGAAATTGCATTGCCGCCTTGTGAGTGGCAACCACCATCGATGGAGCTTGGTTGCAAGCCCCTTCGTGCCCACTATCTAGCCGACACGCTTCTCTTGTATTGTCGTTGTCGTCATGCAGTACCCCATGTCCTACTACCTCCTCTTTTATTTCACATTACTTGCGTATACCCCATGCCAATAGAGCGAATGATGGACACTGAAAAGGAAAAGATTGCATAACGTTAGTGGCTCTCACAGTACGTAGAGAGAAGTATGCAGGACATCGTCTGACGAGAAAAAGAGGGCCATGGGCTTTTCATGGCATTTAGCTTTTTCTCTTTCCAGTGCGACGAAAATTACTCACGTTGGAACTGCCGTCTCTTACATACATACTGGCAGGATTCCACTTTGATTGCCCGGAATCTGATAGATTTCCTTGCTGCCTTGCTAGACTGCTGGAGGCGCAAAATTACAAGTTTTTACAGGTTTTGAACTCTCCCAAACCGTTTCAAAGCGTTAAATCAATCATGCACGCAAGCGACTCGTCCTCTGAAAGTGTACTTAAACTTTTTTTTTAAATTGTGTTTTCCCCAGCTTCATGCGACAGTGCATGAGGCTCCGTGCTCTGCCCTGGCCTACTGGCTCCTGCGCATCGTTGCACTACTGCGTGCCGCCTTCCTCTCCATGCTCTTCCTCTCATCGCCCGCCATGCTTTAGTTTTGATCCTCTTAAATAAAGGCATCTTTATCTATTCTGGCCTCCTACCATTTTTCCGAAATCGGTGAGACCTACCTCTTTCTCTATAAAACAAAACTCTCTGAAAGAGCGCGCGCCGGCGCTCTTTCAGAGAGTTTTTTTATAGAGAAAGTTCTACTGTACGAGCTGGAGCCTGGACCCTGTGTAAGAGTTGGGGCGTCGGCTTGAAAGAGGGGGCGCACCGCGCCGGCCTCGGGAGTCTGTGCAAGGCTGCTACTGGCCTGGAGCAAAACAGAGGAAAGAAAGAGAGCGTTGTAGTTTGGAGGGCACCATATGATCGGTAATGGGGCATCAATGCAGGGAGTTTTAGAAAGGATTCTCTTTTTTCGGAGACTCTGTCTTGAAGGCTTTGTGTCTCTGACGCACAAGGGGGCTGCTCTAGTGCGGCGGGCCCTGGATTGGCGGAGGGAGTTGCAGAATTGGCAAAGTACTGTGTTCCTCTTCCCAATTGGGGACTAATTCGGTTTCCGCACTAGCAAAATGGGCTTCCCTCTGTTCGATCGAAGGTGTTATTAGTGTGCGAGGTATGTGAGAGGCATTCTCCCTCTTGAAGAGAGGTGGGGGATGTGAGCGATTCTCTCTTCAAGCTGGGAGAAGCTAGCAGAGATAGGGGAAAGAGTAGAGCTGGGGAGAGGGGAGCCCTTAATGATGAGCTGCTTCCGGGAGGAGCCCAACTGCTTGCACGTTGCAGAGAGGACCGTTTGTAGCCTTGCTGGTGAGGGCTTCCACCTGTGCGCATGCGCAGCTCCATCTTTAGTCTGCGATACCACAACTCTGCGTCATTGCCTGCATCTTGAATCGTAATTTGCCCATGATTCATACTCCCTCTCTCTCTCTCTCTCTCTCCGGCTAGATCTTTAAGGTCGCTTGGGATAGTTTCCTACGACGTTAAAACTCTCTTCTTCTTCTTCTTCTTCTTCTCCTGATCGCTTGCTTCTCTAATACACACAGGTAATCATGCATTTTTGCGCATTGTGCAGGTTATACTCTAGAGGGTGGCCGTATGCTACAAAGAATTGGGGTTGCCAAGGTGACCAGTAGGCGGGGTCTGCAGTCAGGAGGGATTGCTCACTCGCACATCAAATCTGTTTTCAATACAGACCTGCGTAGCATGCACTTGGAAGGATGTGCATAAAATTTGCCTGCTATGATTGCATAAAATCTTGTGTGTGGACTTGGCAGCCATGGATCCCCTCACTACCTCGCATTCAGTTCACTCAAGGTTGCATTCGCTAGCTCAACGGCTCATGCATGGAGGGGAGTAGCAACTAGCTCGTATCTATCAGCAAGACGGAGTGAAGAGCAAGTGTCTCTATTCTATGCTCACTCTATCTCTCACTTGCTTTGTCATTAGTTCTTGGTTACTCAGTTGAGGTAGCTAGGATCGTTATCAAACTTCATGCAATGTCAGATCAGCTTCTCGTCCTACTAGCCACTAGCCTACCATGTCCGCTTTTGTTGAGCCAGCTCCAACATGCAGCCCTAATGAGCCCCTTCATGCCGGATCTGCTTTGCCCAAACCTTAGCACCATCTTGAGCATGCCACATGAGCCTCTTCAACATTCATTGTCGTCTCCTTTCGCCAACCCGTCATAGATGTCAAGGGTCATGGGCTATTGATAAGTCCGCTTCACTCAAGAAAGTTTCAACAATTTGAAGGACTTGGCTTTGCAAAGACACGAGCTTGCAATTAATATTTGAAACACTTTAAGGAAAGCTAGCTCATAGGCCACTAGTGCTCCTTGTAAGTCTATAACCATTTTTGTGGTCTAAAATGGGTACCCAAATGAGCTAGTAGGGAATTCTCTCTTTCTCTCTCTCTCTCTCTCTCTCTCTCTCTCTCTCTCTCTCTCTCGTTCGCGAGATGGCTTGGTTATCATGAGGGTATTTGTCACACTCTCATGATAACCAAGCCATCTCGCGAACAAGAGAGTGTGACAAATACCCTCATGATAACCAAACCAAGAGAGAGAGAGAGAGAGAGAGAGAGAGAGAAGGTTAAGCCATCTCGCGAACAAGAGAGTGTGACAAATACCCTCATGATAACCAAACCAAGAGAGAGAGAGAGAGAGAGAGAGAGAGAGAGAGAGAGAATTCCCTACTAGCTCATTTGGTCACACAACAAATACCCTCATGATAACCAAGCCATCTCGCGAACAAGAGAGTGTGACAAATACCCTCATGATAACCAAGCCATCTCGCGAACGAGAGAGAGAGAGAGAGGATCTGACTCAACTGTCTGAAATAGTCCATGCCGGCACGAACTCTTTGGTTTTTTTATAAGGGTTTTGTTTATAGTTGGTGAAATGACGGTTGAGCTTGAGGACCCTCTTGCCTCAGCTAGTGTTTCTCCAAATGGTTTCTAGACTTTCCTTGCCGAACCCCTTCAAAACCAAATCTGTTAATGAATATTAGGGGAATTTTGAGGTCATTTTTGTGCCTTTTAGCATGTAGAGAGAGAGTGGTCTCAATCAATGGTTGAAGAGCTTCCGTTACGGAACCTCTATTTTTGAAAACTCACAAAAAAAGCAAATATTCTATCTTTACCGCAACTTTGAGCTGGTAAATAGCAATGGAAACAAGTAAAAGTGCAAAGGCATTCAATAGCTGTCGCTTTCAGAAAGACGTACTTCTCATATTATATTGTTTTCATTTTGCACGTCGTCATCATAAAACAACGTTTGGATTCTATCTCATGATCTTTTCCAGATTTGAACCGTTTTTTGCACATTCTGCTTATTCTTCTCTTGAACTCAGAGTAGACTTCTCTGCTCATTTATTTTTTCACCATGGAATCTTCATCACGATCAAAACGACCAAGAACTTCCATTGAAGCCATTGTCACTTACAACACGACTGATCAAAATGGAGAATGGATTCCAATAACTATACACAAAGGAACGTGGATACTGATGCAACAGAACAAGAGAATAAAGTCTTCCACCAAAAACTCTTTCTTGGCGGGATGGAAGGGCATTGTTAAAGATTTCAGCTTTGGCGACAACAAAAAATCAATCAAAGAGGTGCTGGTGCAGCATGTGTACATGCATAAAGATCTGCATATTAACTCAGAGAGTTCTGCTTTGCCATTACATAGACCAAACTGTAAGTCTCTTAACTTAAATTCTTATTTGTAATGCATGTTGTATAAGGTTATTTGTTGTACAGATTTGTATCCTTCAAACATTATGGAATGGCAGCCAGTAGAATGTGTTATAAATATTCTGGATGTGTGTCATGGATCAATTGGTGAAGAAATATACAAGGGAAGGACTAAGGGTTCATTGGCAGAGAATGGAATATTCTTCTTTGACCATTATTATGTTCCACCTAGAAGGACTGGAGAACTTGGAGCCACAACTAAGCTAGACTTGCCTGATTTCAAAAGTGGAGAATGGTCACTCCCTAGCTCAAATACAAGTGAGGGCTACAGGTGCAAACTGTTTTGTGAGATTCAAAAGTGTTTGAAAGCAAACATAGCAAGCAAACAGAGTAGAATTTCTATATTCATGCCCATTACAGTTTTTGTAGACTTCTTCTCTAATGCTGAAGTCAGAAAATCTAGAACAATGTTTTCAGTGAAGACTTTAGACTCAGCAAATGTACTTGAATTTGTGGATGAGGGTTGGAACACCAAAACAGTGAATGGAATCACTTGTAATGTGCAAGCTGGCTCAATTGCTTGCAAATACATGATAGGGACACAAAACTTCATTATGTCATTTTATTACAGAAGATGGCACTATGTTGGTGGTCAGCTAACTCCACTTGATCAAGACATGGAGGACTTCATTGACAGCCCAATAGAAGACATTGATATATGGGTAAACAATGAGCATCTGTCAATTGTAAAGATAAGAGGCATGTGTAGCTTACATCAATTGAGATTGGACCTGCAAAATGATGAAATTGAACTGCCCACAACATTCTGCTTTCAAATAAATGGTGGAAAGGTAACTGTTATCACTAAAAGTCTCTTGTTCTCTTATTGGTTCTTTATTTAACTTGGGCTGTTTTTGTAGGTATCAAAAAGGAATGAAAAGAGGCTACATTGCAAGGACATCTTGGATGGCATTGTACATTTGGTGCCTTGAACATCCTTTAAGGCAATTTTGTAACCCATGACCTGCAAGGATCTTGTTTTGTATCACATGACCTGCAAGGATCTTATTGAAATAAAGATCTAAAAGGATCTTTATTTTGTTATTGAAATGCAACTTTTCCAAACATCAATGATTTGATTTTGTAACAGAGTCTTAAAACAAGGTGATCAAAATGTATTCAATTTCAAATATTTGCAATTACATAGACAATTGGATACAAGTGGGCTATAGAATAGACAATTGGATACAAGTGGGAAGCTTGATACAAGTGGGCTGCAAAAAGCTTGATACAAGCTTGATACAAGCTTGATACAAAGGGCTATAGAATAGACAATTGGATACAAGTGGGAAGCTTGATACAAGTGGGCTACAAAAAGCTAGAATAGTTTTCTGCCAGGAGTTTTCCTGTCCCTAGGGGTTGGTGCTTTTGCAGTGGGCTCTTTTGTCCTGGGAGATTTTCTTGTGGGCTCTTTGGCAGTAGGGCTTGAGGGTTGCTTCCTCTTTCTCTTATCATCCATCTCTTCACTTGCCTTTTCCTGCTCACCACTCTCTTCTCCCTCTTCACTTCCCTTTTCCTCTTCTAGTTTTGCTTTCCCCTTTGCCTTTTCTAGCTTTGCTTTCCCCTTTGCCTCTTCTAGTTTTGCTTTCCCCTTTGCCTTTTCTAGTTTTGCTTTCCCCTTTGCCTTTTCTAGCTCTTCAACATCATCATCTTTAAATACCTCTTGCAGTCGTCCATTTGCTTCAATCATATACTTGATAATCTTTGCTCTTGTCAACCATACATGGTTCTCACTATAGCACTCTCTGTTGATCTATACAAGGCAATAGAAAGAAAGTTTTAGGAACAATAAAATGAGAAAAAATACAGCTAGCAAATATGAAATATGCTATACTTCTATATTCTGATTGTCATTGCAGTATATGAAGTCCAAGAGGAGCTTGGCATTTGTCACTACCCTCCATCCACATGAATGGCTTTCAGGCTGGATTGGAACCTGCAACTCATTACATGTATTTATGGGAAAAAATATTTGAGGATAATCCATTGAAGTGAACAAAGCATAAAGAATTCCAACCTTCACAACTGAAAATTGGATTTCAGTCAGCATCTTTGGCATGGGTGGACAATTCTCCAGTGTCTCTATAAATCTTGTAGCAACACTGTCCAAAATTCTTTATTAAAAGTATGTGCTTGAGGTTCTGCTTGTGGTTTACAAAATGTGTCTGCTACTATACTTACAATTTTGCTTGACCATGTACTCCAGCAAGAGAATTGACAAAGTAGCATTTTCTTTTCACAATATCAATTGCAATTAAACTCCAATGTGAGCTATAAAAACAAGCCTCAGTTAGCCTTCTAACATGAATTAGTAAATTCTCTTCACAAGGTGTAGGTAGGAAACTTACCTCTCATGATAGGGAATCAAGAAAATTTCACAGATTTCCAAGTCCACATGAATCAACCACTTTGTGAGCTCTCTAATATTTGTCTCTGTCCTGAGAAAGTGGGAGATAGAAGGGTCTAAAAATTCCACCTTTTTTTGAAGGTCTGGCTCATATGTATGCATCATTAACCTGGTACAAGATATTGTTATATAAAGAGTTCTTGCTATAAACAAAAATACATAGGAAAACAAAAGCAACCTGAGGCATGTGATAAGGAGTGGAGAATTGATCTCCTTGGTCCAGTCCTTGAGAATTTGCAAGGTCTCAGAGTCAAGTGAATTGTAATCCTCCCTAGGATCCTCCTCACTGAATAGAGCGACAACAAAACCAGTAGGATTGACACTCCTCAAGAGGGGCACTAGTTGAGGTTCCAACAGGTCAAGCTCCTTTCTCTCTGCAATTTCCTTGTCTTCCTTTGTTCTCTTTTTCCTTTCCTTTTCCTCTTCTTCAGTAATATCAACTACTCCTACTTCAGGCTCCTTGGGCTTCCTCCATGGAGGAATGTTGAGAATATTAAAGGCCTTAATATCATGCATAGGGACAGGCTCCAACATTCTTGAAAACCTGTATCTCAGCCTCCTGAGGGTGATCATGTCTTTGTCCATCAAAGTAACCCTATGGGCATGAGCTGCACAGATATAGGCATCTTGGAAAAGCTCAATCATAAAGTCCTCAGAAGCCTCTTGGATACATGCTAATGCAGTTCTAGTCCACCTCATGTCAATCTTGTACTCCTCTGCAACTTGTCTGCATAGTCTTTGGAAGGGCAGTTTGGGAATTGCAAGATTGATGGCCTTTATGGCCTTCCTTATCTCTCTTAGACATTTGACCCCCTGCTTGAACTTTCTCTTTGTAAGGAGAGGCTTAAGCTGCACTGGCTTGAAAGCTTTCCTCTGATGTGTAGTCTTTCTTTAGCTTGGTTGAGGGTCAGGTGTACTTGGTTTAGGGTCCTTCCTCTGAGATGTGCTCTCCTTTGGTTTTGAAGTACCAGCTAAAGCTTTGCTAGGGCGAGCTTCTTCTTCATCTTCGGATAGAGGCTTATCAACTGGCTTATCAACCTTCCTTGCAGTCTTCTTGGTCCTTGCCATCTTCAAAAGGGATTTCCGTACATAGTGGAACACAACAAACATTAGTAAAAAAAGTAAACGATGTATATTTAGTGGCACACATTTCCGTACATAGTGGAACACATTGCAATGACACCCCATAGGCGAAATCACAAAGGGACCAATGTCCTCACACTAACGGTGGTCGCGCACGGCATGATGGAGCATTACAAAATATGGTGACACTTCGTACGCGAAATTGCGAAAGTAGCACAGTCTTTCCACTTACCGAATTCGCGCACGGGGTGACGGGAGTCCCAAGCGGTGATAACCTCTTAAACATCTTGAGACACATGTTGTACGCATGGTGAAAATAATGGCACATATGAGGTTCACATCGTAAACATGATCACATATGTGGACATAGTGGAACACATTGCCTTGAAACTCTGTAAGCGAAATGACAAAATGTCCTTCAAAATGTATATTTAGTGGCACACATTTCCGTACATAGTGGAACACATTGCGATGACACCCCGTACGCGAAATCACAAAGGGACCAAAGTCCTTACACTAACGGTGATCGCGCATGATGTGACGGAGCATTACACAGAAACGGTGACACTTCGTACGCGAAATTTCGAAGGGAGCAAAGTCCTCCCACTTACCAAATTCGCGCACGGGGTGATGGGAAAACCAAGCGGTGAAAACCTCTTGCGGTACACATTAAGGTACACATCGTAAACATGATCACATATGTGGACATAGTAGAACACATTGCTTTGAAACTCGGTACGCGAAATGATAAAAGAGGCAAAGTCTTCTCACTTACGAATATCGCGCACGGTGTACGCTCAAAGCGCTCGAAATTTTGGGTTGTGGAACTCCTTCAAAACCTTATTCAAAATGAGCTTAGTTTGGGCTTTAAGGATGTTTATATAGGGTGCATGGCGCAAGTCCCTAGGCGCCTAAAAACTAGCCGTTGGACCAAACTTCGAGGCGGCAATGGATTTGCACACTTCCCGAGGCGGCGTTTTTGCCCATAAAAGGAACCTACCCAACCCGTTGATTCGCTTATTGTCATTCACGAATTTAAGCCTCCAACCCTCCAAGCGACACACCGCGACACCCGTGCGCGATTTTGGTGGACGTCAACCTCTTCCTAGCAATAGGAAAACGCGTACCAAGTGTCATATTGTGCGCGTTGTTAGTGAGTGACGAGTTTCTCTTAACTTCTCAAAGTTCGCATAGCAAGTGACAAACATAGCATGTCACAATTTTATGTAATTCTTTTTTGCTTGCGCTTAATTTGTGCTCCTAATTTGCTTGACAATTTTATGCTTTTAATTTGTTTGTAGACTTGATATAAAGAAGGGTGGTTAATGTCTTGATAGACTTCTCTTTTCTCTTTTTCAACTTAGCATTTGTGGATTGTCATAATGGATACAGAGGATATACAAGAGACCGCTAATGATAGGCTGATGTCTTTTCTTTACAAAGTTAATGAACTTACAAGATTTCAAAGTGCCAAACAGATTTTTAATGCTGCCTTTGATCTTCAAGCACTTGTGGATGGCTTCTCTACACAAATTAGTGACTTGAAAGAGATATATACAGAATTGATCAGAGATCACAGGCTTGACAATCTTGTTCATTTTGTTGATATATGCAAAGCCGGTAGCTTGTCAAGGACAGGTATTGCAAAGAAGTGGTCAAGCCTTCATCCAGACTGGCAAAAGATCATAAAGCCTTGCAAATTTCATGGTAATATGCATTGCCAGTTGGTAGATTATGACCTTGGACTTATCATTTTCTTCAGTGTACTCCCAACACCAGAGGGCAAAGAGATTCCAAAGCAGATTTCCCAGGCTGAGGAGGACCAGGAGAAAGAGGAGATAGAGATGGAGTTCCATGAAGAGGAAGAGAAGCTACAAAGCACTGAGATGCTGGACATTGCAAAATTTAAAGCAGAAAACATCACTAAAGTGGAGAATGTTGACATTGAGGATGAAGATGTTGATCCTTTGCATTGCACAACAACATTTCCCACATACAAAGTTAACAAAAAGGAATATGTTTTGCTGAATGACATTCAGCATCTTTTTGATCTAAGGGAAGATTATGCTTTGGCAGTTTTGGCTGAGTGGGGATCTAATGACATAGGATTTATTGATTACTCACCTTGCCCCTTAGCAGTCTTGGACACAGAGGCAGAAAATTTTATTGACAGCTCAAGTGTTGGAAAGCATGTGCAGGACATTGTTCTGAGATATGAGCAACAGGGTGTACCTTCTGAAGAGGAGTTCAATGAGATCCAGAAAAGGCTCAAAATAGAGCATATGGGAGAGGAAAAGACCAGAGATTATGAAGTAAGGCCAACTAGATCCATTGATATATGGGAACCTGCCTTGTTTGAGGAGGATGAGTCTCCTAAGGTATGTTAATGACCATTTTGCCCTGTCTTATTAATGTGCTGAACAATTAACCAAGACATATTTTTGCAGATTGAAATACTGGACACAGACAAATTCCTTGGCAGGGGGAAGGGTTCCAGACCCTTAAATTTAGGAAGGAACCAGAGCTTGGGACACTTTATTGGGAAGCTCAACAAAGAGACTGTAATTATATTCCATAACAAGTTTACAAGAGAACCATTGCTGCCAATGCTTGCAATTAAAGCACTTACAAAGGTTGTTGGTTCATATCAGCTTCCTCCAGGGTTAGAGAAGTTAATATTGGTGGAAAAGGAGGAAGCCATCAGAATTTTTGGATTCTTCCCTGGCCTTACTGGTTCTAGAGCTGGTTATTTTGCAACAATGGCATCCTATGTGCTTGCCCACTCTGGGGACCTCAAGAGACAAATGATAGGCTACAATAAGCAGAAGTTTCTGAAGTTTAGGGGTGAAGTTGATGTACCTTCATCAAAAGACTGACTTTGCTCATACCTGTACTTTGGCCCACTTTCTACCTTGTCTCTCTCTTGTAGCTAGCCATTGTAAGAATTTTTCATTTGCAGATAAACTATTATATGAATTTTGTTTTTTCTGCTTGTTCCTGTGTAAGGCATTTGCTAAATCTGAGTTCAATAGTGCTTTCTTTGTCATTTTTGATCTGGTTCTATGCCATATTTGTCTATAGAACCATTGGAAAACCTCAAGCAAGCTGTTTGCCTTCACTGCAACTCCTCCATGTCTTGTATGCTTGAAAAACTTGGTTCTTGCTTGATAATGGGATTTCTCCATGCCTTGTGTAGACCATATGGATAGGGAGCCCCATCTCTTTACAAACCAGGGAGTGTGATTGTAAATTATATGCTGGCAAAGTAAAAGTGTGTCAATAATTAGTAAGTATGAGATTAATCATATGCTTCCAAACTAAAAGTATGTACATATTAAAAAGGAATAAAAAACTTACCATGTAATGTGTGAATTCCTGATCCCAAGCATCTTTCATTGCACTTCTGAAGTTATTGAGCACTTTCTTGAAATTTGGCATATCATTTTTTCCCCAGGATGTCTTATCACAGTAGGAAAATACTTTGTCTAGTGATTCCCATACCTCTGCCTTTTTGTTTCTTGATGTACCTTCAAGATCATGATCTTTGATGGCATTGTGGAGAGATTTCCACTGGTTATACTTCACATTGGATGAACCCTTCTTGGCATTTACCTTTCCTAGTTTTCCATGAAACCCTAGGAAAGCTCTGGCCTTCACACCACCAATAGATACTTTTCTAGGCACATTGTTTCCATTTGAAGACCTCTTCAGGTCTGTTTCAATCTTAACCTTACCACTGTGAAGGCCAATTTCTGATAAAACCGTTTCAATACATTTGATTGCAGCATCTCTAGCTGCTTTTGGCTGTAACTTCCAAGCAAACCCCATATAGAGATGTACAATTTTCTCCACAATTCTGCAAAGAGCATGCAGAGTGCATATGTGGACATTAGCAAGTGGAATATTTAAAACTGCTTTGAAGTTTGGATCTTGAGTATGCCTATTGGGTGCTTTGTTCCAATTTGCAGGATTACATTCTTTTGCTGATGCCATACAATACAGACAAGGGCTCTTTGCCATAGCTCCTTTGGAGACATTGTACATACATTTAAGGGTTTAAGGTCTCCTCCCATGTGCCATTCCACCCTGTAACTTCCAAACCCTTCAACTTCAAGCTCTTCCCCTAATTCTTGTGCATTAATGACTTCGGGTATTGTTGTTTGATGGAAAACCCAATCCAGAACATCAAAGTCTTCACTCTCTACTTCAAAAGCACCTAGCCACTAGACATTCTTCTCCGATTGCACGCTGAAGTACTTGGTATCCTTCGGTTTCAATGCTCTATTCATTAAAGTTATGGAAATCCTCTCAATTTTTCTGTTCTTAACAATCTCACATTCATCAAGCTTTATCACAAAACTGACAACACCATTTGCTTCTGTATGCTCCAGCTCATAGAATCTGATCATTTCCTTCTGAAGTGTCTTCAAGTCAAGGAAAATATTATTGAACTCGTCAAATTGAAGATCCCTCTTTTTACCATGATAGGTACCATGAATGTGGTGAGGCTCACCCAACATCTCCATTATCCTCTCATTGATCTTTTTCCTTGCCTGCTGCACAATGGATGGCTTTGGAAGCAAAGAGGACCTGACCTTACATTGCTTTAACCTTGACTTCATATTTCTGAACAGCTTGCTATAACCATCTTTTCTAATGCCTACCTTATCCATAGTATATTGCACATCCTCCTTGTCCAAGCAAGAGCTCTGCAAAAATCCCTCAATGCACTGCTCCTTTGCCTTTTTAAACTTCTTCTCTGTGAAAATCTTTTTGGCAACCTTGAGAGGTAAACCATCACAATACTGTTTAGCTGCCATTTCCATGTTTGATGCAGAGTTTGGTTGTAGCAAAGTCCTAAATCAAAAGGTACAAAATTAACTGATTATTGTCCAAATGACACCAACAAAATAAACAAACTAAATTAAAGTTAACTGAATATTAATCATTTAATAAAGAACAATAGCATAATAACAATAACATAAGCAGAATCACAATACAACTTAACAAAAAGATTAACACAATACAACTTAACAAAAAGATTAACAACCTAACATAAGCAGAATCACAATACAACTTAACAAAAAGAATCACAATACAACTTAACAAAAAGATTAACAACCTAACATAAGCAGAATCATATAAAATAAGCATAACAACCTAACAAAAAGATTAACAACCTAACATAAGCAGAATCATATAAAATAACAATACCTTGCTGCTCTAATTCTCCTGCTGCAACCTCCTCCACCACGTCTCAAGGCTTCAATGTTCTTTAACTTCTTTTCTCTTTGTCTGTTTCCTAACATTGTATTCTTGCTTCTAGCTTGTTTGAGCTGAGTTTGTAGCTTTTCATTGCTCTCTTTACATTCCTCAAGTTGTTGTTTAAGAGTATTTATCATTTGTTTGGTCAAATGATCTTCTAACTTAAGAATATCTCTCTCTGCCGCAAGACTCTGTGTATAACCCAGCAACCCTCTTTGACCATCACCCACAAATTTTATCAAAGATGAACAATTTGAGAATGGGGGAGTGCTCTTTGTCATTGGGTCCACTGGATACAATCTTCCATCAGTCCAGAGATCAATGTGATTTTTTTGATCTTGCCGCATTACTTCAAATATGGACGAGGACACCTCTACACATTTGTTTCTCTTGCGCACTGGACAATATTCTTCATTTAGCTCAATGTGTAGATGGTATAAGCTTCTTCTCTTCCTCATGAAAGTCTGTTAACAGTATTTGTTAGAGATAGTACTATAGGAAAAAGCTGTGCAGATACGAGGAAGAAGACGACACAGAAAAGGTTTGTTTCAGCTTTTGGAAATTTTGAATTTTGGGCCAGAACTGACCTTTTCGTTAGTTTTGGAGGGAGTATTTTTTAGAATACGAAAGATCCTAGAAAGATTTGACAATGACATGTTTCGGTGGAGGTCAAAAGGACGCAAACTCACCTTTTTACAAACATTTCACTATTTTTAGAATAAAGTATATATTCTCTCTCTACATATTCTTACAGGGCACAAAAGTGACCTCAAAATTCCCCTAATGTCTAGGAACCCCGATATTTGCCTTTTCCAAAGTGGCACAATGTTGTTAGTTGTAGCAAACAACAACCCAGTCACCCCTTGGAGGTGGATACCTTGTGGGGTGATAAGGTAGGTGCACACTTGTATTTCACTTTGTTCACATTCTACAAAATAGAGCATTGCATATTAGGGTAGGTGGGACAACTCCAAAGGACGTCAAGAGGCTCTAACATGAGGACAACGGACATGTCAAAGGGAGCCACAGGACTGGAGCCAAGGTGTTGCATATCCTGGGTGACACGACCTTGTAAGAGTCTTAAAAGAAGAGAGAAATATGTTGAAGCCGTCTGGGCATGGTACATTATCCTCCGACCGAAAAGGTAGAGATGCTAACAAGGCTGAATTTGTCGATCGAGTTATTGTGGATGTTGTTGCACCCAACTCATTGTTCACTTTTGTAGTATATCAAAACCTTTATGTGGCATTCATAGAAAATGTGGTACTCTTTCATATCTTTAGGTTGGGCCATTGAAGACTACGTGCATTGTAGATGGAATGATAAGGCAGTCACCTACAATAGGATAGTTTTTTTCTAAATTAGTCAAAGCCCGAGAGAGAGAAATAGAGAGGGATACAAGGGGAGAAGATGAAAAGTTTAAATGTTGTAAGAACAAGCCAAGGAGAACTTAAAAATGTAACCAACACTGTGCAAATTCACTAGTACATTCCATTTTGTCTATATAGGAAACAATTGCTTTACCTATGTGCACTTAGATTTGTGAGATTCTCTGCAAATTGTATATACCTTTTGGCTGCTATTACATCTGTTCAAAAGGGGTTTGACTACAACTAAGTGACCAATTAAAAAGTCTTTCTTGAAAATACAAAGTTCCTTTCAATGACATTTATAAAAGTCTTGAAAATTTAATAATTTCTTTAATGTTTTCACACCATTCTTTTCAAGTATGTGGAGGAAATTTTTCTTTTTCTCTTTTTTTCTCAAGTGTCATTATTGTAATTTGAGACATCCATTCTGGGAGCTAGAAAAAATGGAGTCACCCATGAAAAACATTTATCTATAGTTTCAATAAGATACAATCTAGAACCAGAGACTACAAACACACATTGCTCATATTGACTCCAACCTGCAAATAAACTCTACCAACTCTACCTCTTCTATAGCTTCCCTAAATTAGGCATTTCTTGACAACATTTTCTTTTTGAAACAACCCTCTCTCCTGTCAAGCACTTGCCATAATATTATGTATTGATAAACCCCCCTCCACAACAAAGCGTACACATGCATGCACTCTCTCTCTCTCTCTCTCTCTCTCTCTCTCTCTCTCTCTCTCTCTCTCTCTCTCTCTCTCTCTCTCTCTCTCTCTCTCTCTCTCTCTCTCTCTCTCAAGAAACTACCAAGGCTTGACTACCTATGACCATCAGCCATGCTTCGAGGAAGGGAGCATAACCTTGGATAATCAAGGAGTTAATATAAGGGTGGATGATTGAAGTTTCCATGAGGAATGCTAGAGGAGGAACAATGATAGATAGATAATATGTAATTTGATGCTAAATGTTTCCTTTTATGATTTAAGTTCTATATGTATCTTGTTGGGTTTTGCTCGCTTTTATGATTGCTCGGAAAGGTTTGCTCGGAGTTTGAAATTCCCCCACAAACTTGACTATAAGTCCAAGTCTAGCAAGTGCAGATACAGACAAAAGATTCGGCTTTGAATGCCAAGTGCGCTCATCTAATTGGCATTCCCCATGAGGCCTTGGTAGAAGGTACAAGGTTTGGAGCAGGCTCATTTGGTGTGTGCACATTGTACGCCATCAAAGGCGTCTCTTTCTTTCCAAGCCACATTACATACGTGGGAAAATGCTATAAGGGAGAGAGTGAGGCAAAATTTGACAGCATCCAGACAGAGCAAATGCAAACGCTTCACCCCTCTATTGTAAGATGCATTGGATTTACCACTGAAGCCCCCTAGATCACAATATCTCCATACTACAATGGGGGCACCTTGGGCGACATGATGTGCCACTTGCCATTCTCCCATGGAGTGTTCAGACGCCACATGCACATGCTACAGTACGGCTGCAGGTCATTGCCACCAACAAATTAGCACTTACCAGAGATAGAGACAACACAAATCAAAGCAGTGATTGAGAAGATGCCAACAATCTATCATGCCTTAATTGATGGCGTTGAAGCTGCTCACTCAACTGGTATAGTGCACAACGATCTACACCCATTCAACATAATGTTGGACTTTACTCGTGCAAATAAACCCCATGTTGGCATCATTGACTGGGGAATGATGCTCAGGACTCCAGCTAAGCGTGTGTCAATTAATTATATGCATCCAAGCGGACAGTCTGACCCTGCAGTTTTGGAGGCACAAAAAGTAGGGGAAGCAGAGATTGCAAAGCGACCATGTATTGCTCGAGAACTATACAATCCACGGTGCGTAATGTCATATTAATCAATATCTAATTCTCCTAAATGATTTTCTCATGTTAAATTGATCATTTAATATGGGGAAGTTCCAGGGGAGAACAAGCTAGAATATTGGTTAAGCTAGCAGACAGGCCACAATAGGGATCCAAAGGAGGGAAAATAGGGATCCAAAGGGGGGGGGGGGCCATCTGCAAAAGAGCCATGTGAAAAATTGGGCTAAAAAGACCCTAAGGTTCAGCCCATTGTGACTTCCAAAATGCTAAGATTCCAAAATTCAAAGGTTGTGTCCAAAGGTCAACCATGGGGGGAATTGGATGCTTTGTGTGTGTCCCAAAAGTCTTTACAAATCCCTACATAGGAGGGGGCGAGCCTTGCTTGTAGGGGATGAGAGAGAAAGTCAGACACACACACACAAGCTCCCTTTACACAAAGGGAATGAGGGACACATGTCAACTCCCTAGGCCCAATGAGAATTAAGCCCTCTAGAAGACTATTGGACAGTCTCCCAAGGGGTCCAAAGAGCATTCAACAACCCAATGGCTTGCCTGATTCTTATTGGCCAGGAGGCAAAGGGGTACAATGAGAGTTTAGTTGAATTATTAAATTACCTAAAGCTCTCACAAAAGGGGAAAGGGGGACACATGTCAGAAGGCTATCACTTCTGCTGCTTAGTTGTCATTGGCTAGCCCTAGGGAGGTCCAATGAGAGGGTAACATGAGAAAATAGCAAGAGGGGTCGACCAAGAGAGAGAGGGGGATGATTTTTGCAAGGCATTATCACACACACACTCACACAATCTCATGTGTGAAGAAAAGAAGACTCTCTCTCCTTCTCAAGCTTTAATGGAAAGCTTATCACCTACTCCAAGCTTGTGAGAAGGGAGGCCTACACCAACAACTCTTGGCTTTGTGATGCAAATCCAACCAAGAGCCAAGATTCAATGCATGCTCATCTCCTCTACCATGCTAATTACTAAGCTAAGCTATGCTAATATGAGTGATTATGTGAGGAGATGTACATCTTTCTCGTAAGAATACTCCTTCTTCCTCTCAATCTACTCTCATACCTTGCTAGCTCTCACCATCTTTGAAGGTGTGTGACGTCTTGGGTCTGAGACCGAAGATAATTGATGTTGTGTTTGCTAAGTGTTTTGCTTAGTGCATGAAGCTTTCATCTTCATTGCACTAGCTAGTCTTGAAGGAACACAAAGAATTGTATTGTACAATGTCTCTCTCTTGATGGGAGAAACCATAATACAAAACCTTTTGGATGGGGGACCGGCTCCATGCAAATTTGGTCCTCAATTGTTGTCGATGGCTTAATTTCTCTCTCTTTTGAAAGTATTGTTCATGCTATCTAACTAGGTGTTATGCTTTTTGTTGCTCTCTCCACCCAAGCACTCTTGTAATTCTCATTAGGAATCTATTCTAATGAAATGCCCACTATGTTCATGTTAATTTCCGCTACACACAAGTTTTTAGGCCATTAAATGTTACATTGGTATCAGAGCACAAGGTTTCTCTTTTCTTGCTCAAGAAGGGAGGTCCTCAAGCTAGCTATAAATGGTTGGTATTATTAATTGCTTGTGAGTAAGTAGAATAGGGATTTTTCAGCCTTGCAATGCGCCTGTCTTTATGCGGTTAACAGGGCATCACCGTCGAGAGCTATGGTCTTAATAGTGGAGTCCTATGGGGCTCGCCTACGGCTTAACCACTATTGGGCTATTAGAAGCTTGACACGAGCCGGTGCTGTTTTGGGTGTTGAACGACCCTCTCTTCTATTCCTTGCAATTAATGGTATTCGAGCCATGGGTACAATAGCTTGAGTGATTTTTCTAAAGGGGTAAAGAGGAGTAGCAACTAGGGCTTGAAGTGCCAAAGTACACCTAAAAAGTTTCCACCTAAAAGTTGTTATAATGGCTGACAATAGTAAAGAGAGTGAAATTAATGTTGATAAATTTGATTTTGCTAATGAGCAATCTACTAATGATGCCCCGATGCTTGTTAACTATCTTGTTTCTAGGCTTTAGCAAGCCATGGGCAATCCATCTCTCCAAAGTGAAGTGCAACGGCAACTCCGTGCTCATGGGATTCTCCAAGCTCACCACCATGACGAGAGAACACCTAGGAAGCCTCCTTGTGAGACTTCCAAAAGAGGTTTCTCTCTGATTCGGGAAGAAGAAGAGAATCCATACGAAGGGCTCAAAAATTTACTTCTTGATGATGCATCTCCTTCTCAAAGGAGAACTCAAGAGCCTCCACCGAAGGAACGAGAAAGAAGTGAGTCTCCCACCACCTCGGCGGAGATGGCTCCACGAAGACGGCGGGCTAAACGCTCTCCATCACCACCAAGCGGAGAAGATCATCGCACCCTTCTCCACACCATAATTCAAAGAGGGATGATAAAAATCAAGAGAAGAAAAAGGCGAGAAAGAGGACACCGGTCACCCTCTTCTCCACCTTCCTCAAATTATTCACCTTCTGAAGAAAGTGATGGTGCAACCTTTGAACCATCAAAAGAAGAGGCCATAAGAAATCCTATGCCGCGTGGAAGAGGTCGTCCAAGCTCAAGAAGTTCAAAGAGGGAGGGAAGAGCATCTCTTTCCTTACCTATGATGGCACCTTTGGTGCTACGGACAAAGTCTTGGCCTTTATCCAACAATTTGATGCGGCGTTCGAAGATGAGGGCTTCACGGAGTCCTCTAAGCTACACCATGTAGCTATGCACTTTCAAAAGTCCGCCAGGCAATGGTGGTCTAGCCTACGAGCCAATGGTGAAGCTCCACGAACATGGAAAGCTTTAAGAGCTTCCATTATGAAGCAGTTTTTGGCCACCGATGCCAAATACAGAGTACTCACCGAATGGCGAATCTTAAAGCTCTCTCTCTTTCCTTACCTATGTGGCACCTTTGGTGCTACGGACAAAGTCTTGGCCTTTATCCAACAATTTGATGCGGCGTTCGGAGATGAGGGCTTCACGGAGTCCTCTAAGCTACACCATGTAGCTATGCACTTTCAAAAGTCCGCCAGGCAATGGTGGTCTAGCCTACGAGCCAATGGTGAAGCTCCACGAACATGGAAAGCTTTAAGAGCTTCCATTATGAAGCAGTTTTTGGCCACCGATGCCAAATACAGAGTACTCACCGAATGGCGAAGCTTAAAGCTCTCTCTCTATGAATCCATCCACAAAGATGTAGACAAGTTTTGGGACCTACAACTCAAAGACACTATCTTCAAAAAGTTGGATTTTGGAGAGCAAAAACAACAATTTTGTGCGGGCTTAATCGAAGAAATGGCGGAGTATGTCAACTCCCAAAGGCCACGTACCATATTAGCGGTAATACACCATACTATGGTGGCCTCTCTAATCAATTTCCAAAAGGGGGCTAAAAGAAATAATAAGCCCACGGAAAACAAGGTTTCCAATGAGCCTAAGGGAAAGGACAATGTCCAAAAGTCTCCTAAGGGCAACTCCAATAAAGCTAAAGAGAAGGGAGTTTACAAAGGTAAACACAAACTCTCTCCTGAAGAGCTTGAGCGTTATCGCAAGGATAACCGGTGTTTCAAGTGCGGCGAACAAGAGCATGCATACCGCGCTTGTCCCCAAAAGAACGACCTCCAAGATCCTCCTAGAGCTACCTTGGTTGAAATCCAAGAGGAGGAGACTCACCAAACTTACCACAAAGGATCTCCTCTATGCCATGCTTGGGGAAAGGTAAGAGAACATGATGCTTTTATTCTCTTTGACATTGGTTCTACTCACAATTTTATATCTATAGAGTTGTCCACCAAGCTAGGCATACAAGCCTATGAGATGGGAGATGTTCTACCCGCCACCGCAGACAGTGCTTTCAAGGGGCAAGAAGCTTCAATCACTCCCTTAATCGGGAAATTGAGGCTTCATGTCCAAAGCTATGTGGATAAAGAGGACTTCTTTATCTCCCCTCTCAAGCATGAGGATGTAATCCTAGGGGCACCATGGTTTGATCGCCTGGCTGCCAATGTTAAATTCCATGAAAGGAGAATCTCCTTTAAGTTCAGGGAAAAAGACATGTATACAGATGCTAAGGAAAAGAGTAACACTATCCCCATTGTACATATACCAGCTTTCAACAAGTCAATAAAGAGCTCTATTTCCGTGTACATGATTTTTGTTAAAGATTCTCAAAATGAACATAATGCTTTAGCAAAAGAAAATAAAAGAAACCAAAAAGAATTAGAGTTATCCAATTTTCTCAAGGGATTTCAAGATGTCTTTATTAACGACATCCCTTGTGAGCTACCTCCCAAACGAGGTAATGATGACCATGCAATTGAACTTCTTCCAGAAAGTTCACCGCCTAACAAACCTCCTTATAGAGTTTCTCAAGCTCAACAAGAGGAGATTATGCGGCAGATGCATGAGTTAGTTGAGAAGGGCATGGTTAGGCCTAGCTCATCTCCATTTTGCTCACCTGTAGTATTAGTGCAAAAGAAAGACGACACATATCGTATGTGTGTCGACTATAGAGCACTAAATAGGATCACTATCAAGAATAGGTTTCCCGTTCCACGCGTAGAAGACCTATTTGATAAGCTACAAGGATCAACCTACTTGAGTAGGATTGACCTAAAAAGTGGCTATCATCAAATAAGGATAGTTGATCAAGATATTGTAAAGACCGCATTTCGCACCACATTTGGTCTGTACGAATACATTGTCATGCCTTTTGGCTTGACCAATGCACCAGCCACATTCAACTGCTTGATGGAGAAGCTGTTCAGGCCTCATCGAACCTTCACTGGAGTGTTCTTTGATGATATTATAATCTACTCTAATTCATTAGACGAACACAAGAAACACCTCCAGGTAATATTTCAAGTTTTAAGAGAGAATAAACTTTATGTTAATCGAAAGAAAAGTGAATTTTTCTTGCAAGAAATTCAGTATTTAGGTCACATTATCTCTCAAGATGGCATCCAAATGGATCCATCAAAGTTAGAGGTAATAAAAGGATGGCCTAAACCAAATAATCTTCATGAACTAAGAAGATTTATAGGTATGTGTGCATACTATAGACGCTTCATAGAAAAGTTCTCACAAATTGCGGGACCATTACATGACCTAACAAAGAAAAGTGTTAGGTATACATGGTCTGCTAAGGAGAACAATGCTTTCAAAAAGCTTATCTCTCAACCCGTGCTTACACTACCGGAATTCTCAAAACCATTTGAGGTCCAATATGATGCTTGTGTAGGATTGCCTTGGAGCTGTTTTGCTTCAAGAAGGGCACGCCATAGGCTATGAAAGTCGAAGGCTCGACCTTGTTGAGCAAGCTCTAGGCATATATGAAAAGGAACTCCTTGCAATTCTACATGCCTTAGACTCATGGAAGCACTATTTATTGGGGACTCCTTTCATTCTGCGAACGGATCACCAAAGTCTTAAGTACTTCATGACGCAGACCAAGCTCTCCGACAAACAAACGAGGTGGGAAAATTTCCTTTCACAATTTCATTTTCATATTGCTCACATTTCTGGCAAGCATAATCAATTAGCTGATGCACTCTCAAGACGGCCGAGAGTGAATGCGGTCTCCATAGCAACTCACAATGATCTATCTTCAATGATAGATGAGTATGCTATTGATCCCTATTTTAGAGTTGTGATTTCAGCCCTTGCATTAGGGAAGAAACAAGAACCACTTACTTTACAAGATGGTTATCTTCTCTATGGCAATAGACTATGCGTTACTAACTCACTATGTGAGAAAGTAATGTATGAATCTCATGCTCCTCCTTATGCGGGGCATAGAGGGATTCAGTCTACCTTAAAGGGAATTGAAACATATTTCTATTGGCCTACCATGAAAGTGAACGTACAAGAGTATGTTTCTAAATGTGTAGTATGCCAAAAGACAAAATTTGATAGAGGGAAGCAACCTGGATTGCTTCAACCTTTGCCAATCCCTAATTCACCATGGGAGAGCATATCCATGGATTTTATCTTTGGATTGCCTAAGTCTATCCATTGGAATACAGAAATATGGACGATAGTTGACAGGTTTAGTAAAGAAGCTCATTTTATACCCGTCAAAAAGACTATCAAAGCCCATCAAATGGCAACCCTCTTCATTTCACAAATTTTCAAGTACCATGGCTTGCCAATGTCCATAGTGTCGGATAGAGATCCTAGAATGACCAATAATTTCTGGAAGGGTCTCTTTGAGAACTTAGGGACAAGGCTAAACTTCTCTTCAGCCTATCATCCACAAACGGATAGCCAAAGTGAAATAGCTAACCTAACAATAATTCTCGATCTATTAAAAGCCTATGTAACGGAAGTAGATCAAAGATCCCAAGGGGAGAAGTACTTACCCTTAGTGGGGTATGCTTACAATAACACTGTACATACTTCCACAGGAAAAGCACCTTTCGAGGTAATTGAGGGAAGATAAAAAAGTCCCTTTCTACTTAAGGTACATGGGAAGATCTTCGCTGCAGATGAGTATAGCCGAGACCTACAAGAATCTTTTCTGAAAAGATTAAGGATGCTATCTCTATCTCACAACAAAGGCAAAAGGTTGCTGCTGACAAGCACAGAAGAGCCCAAGCCTTTAAAGAAAACGATTGGGTCTTATTAGAATTTCCCAAGGCTCGATTAAGGCACACGATGGGCAAGAATCCTATGGGACACCAAAAGTACTATGCTAAACTAGCAAAAAGGTACTATGGTCCCTTCCAGATTCTTAGGCCAATCAATGAGATGTCCTATCAACTCAAGTTTCCCAATCATTGGATCATACACAATGCTTTCCATGTGAGCCTATTAAATCCTTACAAAGGAGATCCACCTCAAGAACCAACTACTGAAGACCCACCCCACCGGAGATCGAGGACCAAGAAGAGGTGCTGCAGCCCGATTCCATTCTCCGACATGAAGACAAGGTACTAAGAGGCGGTAAGACTATCCGATGATATCTTATTAAGTTTAAGAATTATCCTGTTGAAAATGCTAGATGGATGCAAGGCATACACTTAAAGGATAACCTAAACCTTGTCAATGCTTACAATGTTTCCCAAGAGTAAGCAAATGTACAAAATGTTAAAAATGAACAATTTTTTTGTCTTATAAGACTCTCTTTTTCTTTATTGTGCACAAAAATGAAGCAGTATGCATGCTTAGATCAAGTTTGCGGAGACGACGTCTCCCAAACACCAAGTAGAGCTTGTCACTCTACTATGGAAGATTGATAGGACTAATGTGCAGACATGCTTGCGGCAGCCTTAGGCTCTCAAGCGCCAAATGGACTAGTCATCCATTGTGGAATGATGTCGTAGGGTAACATAGGATCCTCTACCCGCTAAGAAAAGGACTCATGAATATGCTTTATCTTCTCTACACCATAGTCGAGGACGACTATGATTTCAAGAGAGAGGCAATGTCATAATCAATATCTAATTCTCCTAAATGATTTTCTCATGTTAAACTGATCATTTAATATGGGGAAGTGCTAGGGGAGAAAAAGCTAGAATATTGGTTAAGCTAGCAGACCAACCACAATAGGGATCCAAAGGGGGGGCCATCTGCAAAAGAGCCATGTGCAACAATGGGCTACAAAGACCCTAAGGTTCAGCCCATTAAGACTTTCAAAATGCTAAGGTTCCAAAATTCAAAGTTTGTGTCCAAAGGTCAACCATCACTACAAGAGGTTGTGTGCTCTTGTGACGCTGTTAGCGACGGAAATACATTGGTTTTTTATAACCCCCGGCGTTGCTAAAACCGTCGCTAATAGCGTCGCTACGAGAGCGTCGCTATAACCGTCGCTATGACCGTCGCTATGGGCGTCGCTATATGCGTCGCTATATAGAGACGCTCATAGCGACGGTTATAGCGACGGTTATAGCGACGTTACACTGCAGACTATAGCGACGCTCATAGCGACGCTACAGAGCCATAAATAGCGACGGTTATAGCGACGCCCGAGAGAAAAAAAATTTGGTGGCAGGGCATCCATCAACCATATTGTACTTGATTCACTTTTTTAAAAAAGTGCAAGGGTAGACAATAGACCCAAAATAGTCACCCACAAGACGCATTGTTTGCAAAATTGACAATTGTACACATCATAGGCAAAATGAATTGATTGGCAAATGTAATAATGACAATTGTACAACATCATAGGCATAAAGAATTGATTGGCAAAAGGAACTGCGGTGACAAATGTAATAATATACATGGTTCAAAAAGACGTATAAAATCCGTCTCATGATACATAAGCTATGAGAAACCCTAAACTAATGCTGTCTAGCTACGGCTAAACTGACGTCGTCTAGTCAGACGTCTCATCGCGTCCAAGCGGCGTATCTGTCGGATTCTGCAAAAAAAGACAATAAGACAGCTTTCAGTAAGTATAAACATATAACGACATTTATAAAACAATACAAAAAATAAAAAAGAGTAAACCCTAATACTAACCATGCCGCCGCGAGAACTGAGAATGTCCATCAGGGCGTTTAAGCCCTTCCTGCCTGCGTACTCGCGCTCGTACGGTGTGGGATCACGTCCTGTCATCGACCACTGTCAAAACATACAAAGATTTCATTATGTTAGAATTAAAAAACTCATAAACCCTAAACTATCGAACATAAAGAGCAATGTGAAAACACTTACAAAATCGGCCTCAAATGATGCCCATCCACCGCTCCCCAAGTGGTGCGAGCTCCCTGCCTCTACTCGTGCTCTGGCTGCATCCTTTTGTTGCTTCCACTTGTCGGGATTCTCGCGCGCTGCTTTCTTCGCATTCTTCCAATCTTCTTTGGCCAGCCAATCTGGCCTGTTCCACCCATTCTTGATTGCTTTTTGCACTTCGGAACGCTTGTGTTTGCAGTATTCGCGCATTCGAATCTTCATCAGGTCTTCATTGAAGCGTTGATCCCGTGTTGGAATGGGAAACTCATCATGAAGTATGCTGATGACTCTGTTTTTTAAATCACTTGGTACTTCACTCCATTTGTTTAGTATGTAGTGTCTAAACAACTGAGAGCAAAGACCACGCATGCGCGAGATCACCTTCTTGCCGTCATCATCCATGATGATGCCGTCGCTGAAGTCGATGGAGTAAGACAAGCCCTCTGGCCGGTGACGCGTGAACCTGGGTGTCCTGGCAGGGGTCTCTAGCGGCGTGTCGATGGGGGTACGGACGTCAGGTGTCTCCACTGGCGTCTGGGCCCCGAAGCGAGGAGTGTCGAGTGGGGTGGCTCCTGGCGGAGTAGGTAGAGGTGTGTAGCTTCTAGGAACAGTCAGTCGTGCAAAACCTGGCGTAGATGGCGATGCTGTGGCTGGTGTGGGGGCGGGCAAAGAAGGGGAGGGTAAAGAGCCTCGTCGAACACGAGGCGGTGTGGAGGCATCGGTGGCAGAATCCCCACAACAACCGCCACTGCCACCACTAGAGCGCCAGTGTCTAGACGAGTGTGAAGCTCGTCTCGTCGACGCCGAAGCTTCGGAGCGCGCCGAATGCTCCGAAAGAGAGGGAGATGCGGATGGAGTAGGAACGCGCGATGATGCGCCAGAGCGATGACGCTCCACATACCACTGTCTCTGCTGCGGTGACAAAGAAGAAAGAAACTCCTCATCATCCATACCTGCATTAAACACACGAATATTTAAACTTAATATTGAATGAATAGAGTAGACAATGACGCAAAGACCATTAAATACAATGACGTAATGACGCATATAAATACAATGACGCAAAGACCATTAAATACAATGACGTAATGACGCATATAAATACAATGACGCAAAGACCATTAAATACAATGACGTAATGACGCATATAAATACAATGACGCAATGAATTGAGTGATAGAAGAGGCAAGTCGAAAACTCAGAATTTTCAATCAAAAGATGTGAGCGCGAGTAGAAAAGAGCGTTATACACCATGGAAGGTACTTAGAGAGCCAGAGCTTTTACAACACGGAGCAAAATTGTTCAAATACAATATTTGTGGCTTTAAGAGATCTCTCTCTCATCCTCGCATAACTCAGCATAACTTCCTATATCTATATAGAGCTCTCCGTTTAAACACATATCCTCTGTTTCATTTTGTAGCTCCTCTGTATGCACCCCATATAGAGTAGTAGCATCTTGATGCTCGTCTGACACCACCGCAGCGGCTTCTGATTGAGCATCTTCTCTGATCTCCTCCATTGATGCCGTTGTGATTGGCACATGGTAGCCTTCATACGTCCTTGCACTACGAGGGGCTACCTCTATGACGTACCACCAGTTTGATGTAGACTTTGTAGGATGAAATATTACCTGCCAGAGCCACATAACTTACATGAGAGCTTTCAAGCACATAACGCTGTTTGTGGCCAATATTGCTCCATACGATCCACATTTCTAAGGTCAACTCTCGCTCCCAAAGTATCTTTCTTGCCGGTCAGATGGTCCCACAGTAGATTACCCACATTCTTGAATATGTGCATTGGATCGAGCAAGTGATTGATCATGAGTCGGGGCCAGTATGGTAACTCGTACCATAGAGATTGTCTCTTCATCCCTGGAGGCAATCCGTCATCGCACATCTCCTTCTGCTCTAACCATGCTTGTGCAGACATCCTTGGTGGCTCTCTTCCCAAAAAGCCGTCGCGTAACACATGATTCTCTGGAAGATACGCTTGATGACCTTCGTAGATTTGCTTCTTCAGTGAGGGTGCCCTACGTGCATTCAGTCTAGGTCCACATGTGACACATGCTCTGTATCCGTTTGTTTGAATCCCTGCATGTATACACATGATAATAGATCAACTATGGGAAAAAACAAGATTTACAGTTTCTGAGTGAGGAGTGTCAATAGATCACCTGAGCATTCTGTTAGCCCGGGATAGTCATGCATGGTCCACATTAGAATGCCTCTGATCAAAGCATTCCGTTGTCCTGTGTGTCGGCTCATATCCACCACCTCTATGCCAATCCACAATTGTTGTAGCTCTTCCAATAGTGGACGAAGATACACATCCATATTCCCCACTTTATATCGCCCTGGCACAATCAAGCTTAGCCATAGGTGCCCCTTCTTCGTAGTCAACCACGGGGGAATGTTGTAGTTGACGATGACAACGGGCCATACATTGTAAGATGTTGATCTTTGACCAAATGGATTTACGCCATCCATAGCCAGGCCTAAGCGCAAATTTCGAGCTTCCCTGGCGAAATCCGACCATGTTCCATCTATATGTTTCCACGCTACGCAATCTGCAGGAATTCGTAACACACCATCCGAAGATTTATTCTCCTCATGCCATGATGCTAGGGCGGCCATGGACTTACATTCGAAGAAATGCTTGATGCGAGGAAGCAGAGGGAAATGTCGCAAAACCTTTTGTGGAATTTTTGTCCTGTGGAGATCTACTTGATATCTTTCGGAATCACATTTCGGACACTTCTCCATGTCCATGTATTCCCCTTTGAAAAGAATGCAGTCATTAGGACAAGCGTGGATAGAATTGTAATCCATCCCCAAGTTTCGCAAAATCTTTCTTGCTTCATCTCGGGAATCTGGCATCACATTGTCAGCTGGTAGTATGTGCTCTTTCAGCAATCTACACAACATAAAAATATGATACAGTCGTGTAAAAATCTATCAGATCATTATACATTTAGAGTTTTATTAAAGTAAACTAATTGTAATAGATCACCTGAAAAGCACTGTGACGCTAGTGTCACTCCATCCAAACTTTGCCTGCATGTTGAGAAGAACCAGGAGTGCTTTCAATCTAGACATACGTGCTCCATTATACAATGGCGTATCGGCTTCACTTTTCATATCATCATAGATAAGCCTTTCTGAATCCATGATCGTCTCGATCATTTCATCAATCTCGGGCTCAAACATTGCCTCATTGGGAATGTGCTCTGCATGATCATCCCCCGAGCTGTCAGAGGCTACATCTTGTGGCCTCACATATGCTGCTTGACCAAAGCGCCTGCGAACACGTCTATTGGGTTGCAAGATTGCTGCTTGTTGGCCAGCGTCAGAGTCCGACGAGTTATAATTGGCAACAACTCGATCTATAATAGATGGATCGAACTCGCCAAATTCGCGAACGTGCTGCAAAGAAACATGTCTTGTCCGTCGCACAGCATGCTTGCATTGATTACAAGGACATAAGACCCTCGTTGAGAGATAGGTGTTTCGGTTGGACGGTCCCACATCCTCGTCGCTACTCATAATGAGGATAAAAAACTTATAACCTGGACAACAAATTTAATATTCTATTAGCATTCTTCGTCTTATCTCTCTCTCTCTCTCTCTCTCTCTCTCTCTCTCTCTCTCTCTCTCTCTCTCTCTCTCTCTCTCTCTCTCTCTCTCTCTCTCTCTTTACCTCACATTCTCTAGTCATGTCCAATCCCCGCACACCTCGGTCTAGAGGTGCACGGAGATCAGAACCACCGGGTTATAATCTCGTCTTTATTGGTCAATACCTATATTTGTGGGTACAAGAAATCTACACACCCACGTCTACATGATACTGCATGTAGTGGAAAAAACCCCTTTGCCTCTTCTCTAGCTGTAGCACTTCACAGCATCTTAACATCTTTTCACAGTAGATCTTTTCACTGTTCGTCTAACTCTAAACCCTAAACCGTAAGTAATTCTTGTGTGGACTCGATCTAACGTAAATAAGCATAAATCTAAATAAACGTAAATCTAACTAAAAATAAACCTAAATCTAATTTAACGTAAGTCTACATCTAACCTAATCTTTAACGTCTTTTGGGATAGTCTCCTACGACGTTAAAACTCTCTTCTTCTTGTGTGTGTGTGTGTGTGTGTGTGGGTAAACCTAAATAAGCCTAAGTCTAATCTAATATAACATAAATCTAAATCTAACGTAAATTATGTTATATTAAAAACAAAGAACTAAACTAACAGGGGTTATAAGAACCTTAAAACTGATTTAACACATAATTTTTCACATAACTCGGCAAGAGTTGGCATTCTCATCACTAAAGATGGGAGAGTTAACTTCCGGCGGTGATGCTGCCTCATCTCCATCCACATCTGACGACAGCAATTGGCCCTTTAGACCGTTCTTGCTCTTGTTACTAGCTTTGAAGTTGTTGTTGAATGACTAGAGGTTGTCTAGATGGTCATTGTGTCGGGGATGTAGTGACTCTTGTCGCCCTGAAGATCCACCTTCTTCCCTATCTTCTGAAGACATTTCACCAGTACTTTTGGATCGACGGAGCCCACCATGAGTGAAGGCAGCAATACCCTATATTCCATTGAGGGCTTTCTTCACCCGCTTCATGCAGGCATCGCAGTCTATGGAGACCTAAATCTAATCTAATATAACGTAAATCTAAATCTAGCGTAAATAAACGTAAATCTAGTTAAAAATAAACCTAAATCTAATTTAATGTAAGTCTACATATAACCTAATCTTTAACGTCTTTTAAGATAGTTTCCTACGACGTTATAACTCTCTTCTTCTTGTGTGTGTGCGCGTGTGTGGATGTGTGTGCCAATAAAAAGAGATAAATGGTATAACCTTTCTATCACCCATGCCAAGTATGATAGATTGATTATGCCATTTCCCTCTTGAATAATAGGTCTTGAGTTCAACTCCTCGTCGGCTAGATCTTTAGGTCTTTTAATTTTAATTAGTTTCCTACGACGTTAAATTAGTTTCTCTCTTTCTCTCTCAATGTGTGTGCGTTTTTTTGGATCGTATGCATGTTTTCTCTCTCTTTTCCTCTCTCAATGTGTGCGTTTTTTGTTTATGCATGTTCTCTCTCTTTTCCTCTCTCAATGCGTGCGTTTTTTGTTTATGCATGCTCTCTCTCTCTTTTTCTCTCTCAATGTGTGTGTGCATTCTTTGTTTATGTATGTGTGTGTGCGTTTTTGTTTTTGTTTGTACTCTCTCTCTCTCTCTCTCTCTCTCTCTCTCTCTCTCTCTCTCTCTCTCTCTCTCTCAAAAACACTATGTGTGTGTGTGTGTGTATGTGTGTGTGTGAGAGAGAGAGAGAGGGAGAGAGAAAGAGGGGAAGGGAACATGAGAATGAGAAGAGGGAAGGAGCATACCAGGCTCTCCTTCCTCTCTTCGTGTGTGTGTGTGTGTGTGTGTGGAGAAGAAAAAGAGAGAGAGAGAGAGAGAGAGAGTGAGGGAGAGCGTTACCTGCTCCTTGCTTGAGGGCGCCGAAAAACTCAGATCTGAGATCTGAGTTTTTGGGCGCGCTCAGTTATTTTTCTAGCCCAGCCGGCGCCGCTATGAGCGTCGCAAATTTCTTTGTAAATTTGCGACGCTCATAGCGACGCCGGGAAAATAAAATTTGAGCGTCGCTGTGTGAGCGTCGCTAATATGAATAGCCTCTTGTAGTGCATGGGGGGAATTGGATGCTTTGTGTGTGTCCCAAAAGTCATTACAAATCCCTACATAGGAGGGGGCGAGCCTTGCTTGTAGGGGATGAGAGAGAAAGTCACACACACACACACACACACAAGCTCCCTTTACACAAAGGGAATGAGGGACACATGTCAGCTCCCTAGCCCAGATTCCCACAAGGTGTACCCACTTCCTATTGGATGGCCTTGGAGGTGGACCAATGAGAATTAGGATAGAGTAAATCTAGTTTAATTAGTTTAAAAACACTTAATAAAAGAACCAATGAGAATTAAGCCCTCTAGAAGACTATTGGACAGTCTCCCAAGGGGTCCAATGAGCATTCAACAGCCCAATGGCTTGCCTGATTCTTATTGGCCAGGAGGCAAAGGGGTCCAATGAGAGTTTAGTTGAATTATTAAATTACCTAAAGCTCTCACAAAAGGGGAAAGGGGGACACATGTCAGAAGGCTATCACTTATGCTGCTTAATTGTCATTGGCTAGCCCTAGGGAGGTCCAATGAGAGGGTAGCATGAGCAAATAGCAAGAGGGGTCGACCAAGAGAGAGAGGGGGCTGATTTTTGCAAGGCATTATCACACACACACACACACTCACACAATCTCATGTGTGAAGAAAGTAAGAATCTCTCTCTCCTTCTCAAGCTTTAATGGAAAGCTTATCACCTACTCTAAGCTTGTGAGATGGGAGGCCTACACCAACAACTCTTGGCTTTGTGATGCAAATCCAACCAAGAGCCAAGCTTCAATGCATGCTCATCTCCTCTACCATGCTAATTACTAAGCTAAGCTATGCTAATATGAGTGATTATGTGAGGAGATGTACATCTTTCTCATAAGAATACTCCTTCTTCCTCTCAATCTACTCTCATACCCTACTAGCTCTCACCATCTTTGAAGGTGTGTGAGGTCTTGGGTCTGAGACCGGAGATAATTGATTTTGTGTTTTCTGAGTGTTTTGCTTAGTGCATGAAGCTTTCATCTTCATTGCACTAGCTAGTCTTGAAGGAACACAAAGAATTGTATTGTACAATGTCTCTCTCTTGATGGGAGAAACCATAATACAAAGCCTTTTGGAGGGGGGACCGGCACCATGCAAATTTGGTCCTCAACTGTTGTCGATAGCTTAATTTCTCTCTCTTTTGAAAGTATTGTTCATGCTATCTAACTAGGTGTTATACTTTTTGTTGCTCTCTCCACCCAAGCACTCTTGTAATTCTCATTAGGAATCTATTCTAATGAAATGCCCACTATGTTCATGCTAATTTCCGCTACACACAAGTTTTTAGGCCATTAAATGTTACACGTAGATACGTACACAAAATCGAGTGATATTTATGCATTCGGTTATCTATTTGACATGCTAATAGATTTTTGGAGTGCAGCCAGGAAAGTTGATTTTCCAAAAGAAGTATTTTACCACCCCGACCAAGATGTTATGAGGGCCATTCAGATTAAAGTAGATTGTTGGATGAAGTTAAGAGAGCAAGAAACTAGAAGAAATGCATCTAATGTTCAAATATTTTTCAAAGAACATTTAAAGACAGACCGTAATCGTGTCCAACGATCGCTTGTTGAACTTGTGCCATATTTTTACTCGACCTAAGTATTTTTGTGATATACATTTGTCTTGTTCGGGGTATTTCATTTGTATTGATGTACGTGTATTATTTGGTTTGGGGTGGTTCACCTCATTGAGTCATGTCTTGTATTTCAGTCAGATCAATTGTCTTGTATATTAATCTAATCAATTATCTTTAGTCATTTCAAATTTGTCTTGTGGTTCAATTGGGTTTATTAGTTGTGATTTTGTTTAGTTGCATCAGTAGTGGACGAGACATATCTACTTTGTGTATTTGTGAGATTGCTGAATCATGAAAATATATATTTGTCTATTTGTCCATTAGAGCTCTAAGATAAAATAGACGATGAAGAACAAGTTTGTGGCACCCAATCAATGCCTGATGATCAGCAACAAGCGGCTGTTAATGCATTTTAGCGCATGAAGTCTCTAGCGCGTGCACGGTATGTCGGCACAGACGTAAGCGATATGCACCACATGCAATGAAAAGAGATCAATAAAGAAGTGACCAAGGACATGATCAAAACAATATGGGCATGCGAGGACGCGGAGATAAATAAAGGAAGGTGAAAGATATTGAAGTGCCTCAACAAAGCGATCAAAGAAAACACTGAAAGGATCTACTTGGAAGTTTATGGTCATCCACTGCACAATGCAGATTGTGCGGTATATCTTGTAAAAATGTTATATG
Organism: Adiantum capillus-veneris; assembly: GCF_014529385.1. NCBI lineage: Eukaryota > Viridiplantae > Streptophyta > Polypodiopsida > Polypodiales > Pteridaceae > Adiantum > Adiantum capillus-veneris. The sequence continues at coordinate 64,178,703 of NC_140933.1, read as the reverse complement.
TTCATTTTGTGCAACAGCGACCAATATAATTTTTGATGAGGGAGACAACTGTTGCCACCCATGATATCAGGGAAAGTTGTGTCACTTTCACCCGAGATGAGATAGCATTGATAATTAAAGGCACCGACCTACAATTAAAGAGAGAGAAAGATATTTACACGACACACCTGGTAGAGAAAGATGCAGAAATAACACGGTTTCTATAGCCACCCAAACACCCCAACCCTCACAGGTCCGGATAGAGAAAAGTATTCACCGCTTAAGCCAAGACGTTCAGAATCTGACACAGCGAGTGAATTCTCCACCAGTACAAGGGACACGCATCAGCCACCTTAACCTACATCTAGATGTGGTCCTCATCTACTTCAGATGCATCTTCATCATCCCAATGTCCAGTTTGCTATAAGAATTTTGATGGATGGAGTGGATACTATACATTGATATGTGGTCATTATTATCACTTTGTCTGTCTTATTTGTTTGATGCAAAATAGTAGCTGATGCGCCATCTGTTCACAATATATTCCACAAGGAATATATGTTATGTTTGGAGTATAAATTCAAGCAAGCCCACCAAGATACCCCTAACACAATTAGAAATCTGTTTGGTGATCAAGATGCTGGTTCTGAGCATAACAATTAAGATTAAAAAACTATGTATAATAAAAAATATGAAGCATTGTATATGATCAAAACACATTGAATACAAGATCTTTCATAATGGTTTTGACAAAATCTTCATTCTACTCTCAAGCTATATTGAATCTGTGAAGTTGTTATCTGGTTCTAAGTCTGAGTGTTGTGGGTCTCCTTGTAAGTTTGTTTCCACATCTATTACTAGGTTCTCTTCTATTTTTTCTATAGTGCATTGAGATACACTGACATTGAACTCTTCTTTGTCTTTGTTTTGAAAATCATACAGCCAGGTTGGCATTTTCTCCTCGTAGCCAGTACTTTCAATGTGATGCAATATCTTTTCATTGAAAAATATATACACTAATTTTTTCTCTGTGTGCTAATAGTCTATTGTGAATAGTGCTATGAACATACTTGTACATACTCTAGTTTCTCTCTAAACTTGAGTTTGTTGCACATTGTGCGAATAATTTCGTTGCAAGGGGACGTAATGCTCTCCACCATTCATCATCCACCACTTCCACGCAAGTTGCTCTTTTCCCATTGAATGTACAAAATCATTTGCAAAAGGATCCTCTTTTAATCTAAATGCACTCATTTCTTTGATACAATCAATTCGATCCTAAACAGTGGATAGAACGTGTTGACCACGTGATAGAAATCAATAACCACCTTTGTATTGGACATCAGGTCTAAATTCCAATACTTCGGATCGAGCATGTAAGCCACACTATGGAGTGGACTATGAGCACTCTTCCATCTTGCGTAAAAATACTTGGCCAAAATTCTTCGTTGTTTGCCATAGAATGGTAGTCGCCACTCCTTCTCTACTTTAGACTCTTTCAGCTCCTCAGGATTTTCAAGACTTTGTTGGACTGACCACCATGTCATCCACACTTTGCCCATATTTGGTGCCTTTCGATAAAGGTTGCGAATCGCGAACACATAATGAGCACCATTACATGGTATGTATTCATTACACTCCTCCACGAAGCAGCCTTGTTTATTTTGCCACGCAGACATGTAATTTTCTCTTTCACTTTTTCTTTCTGCTCAAGCTGCCTTTCATCAAAGACCATGCGATTGAAAGTGTCAATCACAACGCACTTATTACGGAGAAGTGATTCCAATGTATAAAAATGCGTGCAAAACCGAGTTTCACTAGGAATTTTCAACATCACTGCCATTCACATTCCATACAAATCGAGCACTCTTTGTCGTTTCAAGGTAAATTTCACAACCTGCCGTGCTGTGTCAATTATTTTGGCGAACCATGTGGTTTCTTCACTAGTGTACCGATCCTTCAGCACCAAGTTTAATTTGTACGTATTACAATCATTGGCGAAATTGTGTGGAAATAATTTCTTTATTAATTTACTAGCATTTTTATAATTATTTGCGTTGTCCATGACTACTTGAACGACACGTTCATCACCAATTTCTTTAATTATATTAATCAAGACCTCAAAAACATATTTGCCACTTTTAATTACACCAGAACTATTAATCGCCTTTATGAACGTTTCTCCCCTTGGACAAACCAGCATTACATTATCAGTGGTCTTCTTTGAACATTTGACCAACCATCACTCACAATTATGCATCCTGAAAGCAAAAAATTTCCAAGTATTATTTTGCAAACACGCTCTTTGACTTCGATGTAACATTTGTCCAAGAGAACATTTCGTATTGTGTGATAAGAGGGAGCTAAAAATCTTGGGTCAAATTCACCAATTTTTTTCCAAGCGGCCTTCCAATGATTACTGTCTCCCATGACCATAGCACTTTCAGTGAAGAATACTGCTTTGGCGAGTGCAGTTTGTGCTTCTTCTAGAGACTGCATCCAAAAGCTTTGATTCAATGATTTTTGACGCATTTGACCAAGTCCACCTTCATTGTGACGCTTAAAAAGAATGCTGCTTGACATTTCCTCTCCCTACGCAGGTGTTCTCCAAGGTTAGTTGGTGTCACCACCACAGGATCAACAGAGTTAATATTTGGCTCTGACTGCTCTTGACTTGCATCCATACTATATATCTGTTGTCTCTTGTCACCTTTTTTGGTGAGCTCTTCTCTCAAACGCTTTGCAATTGCAGATACCTGAGGATGTTCACATCTCTTATAATTCTTTTTAACGCTACCCAGAAAATGGTCCCTGATACGAGGTGCACCACCTGATTTTGTTGTGAGACAAAATTTACATTGCCACTCCATATATCGATCGCATATGTTGTGAGCATAATCTCACTCCTTACCATGAGCTTTTTTATTCTTTGGCTTCTTCGTACCACTTGTGCCGACATTTTGCTCCATTGCTTTTAAATTATAATTGAAGACAAAAGAACTAGATGTTTAGGTTTTAAAACATTTTTCTTCTTTTCAATATATATTAAATTTTATCATTCACTAGGAAAGTAATCAAATCTGCACGATATGAGATTTGCAACGCACGCTAGTCAATTTCACATATCATTCACCTATGCTGTGAGCAAACGTACACATTGCAATGCACTCTCTGCACGGCATAATAAATACAACAATGCTATGAATTTCTCAATGCAATTATTATTATGATGATTATTTATACGTCTTCTTTGATTTGCAAACAATAAGAAACATCTAATTTCAAACACTACAAAGAATAATCAACTTCTAAACTGAACGATGTCAGTTGTTTACAAAACACACACGAAAGCAATAAAATCTATAATTGGTCATGTCATACACTAATAATATTTCATAATACATAATACATAATGCAATTATCTCTATATAAACCAATGCATGAAATAACACAAAGAAATCTTCAATATAATCAGACAATTGAGGACTACTTGTACACAATCAAGGATTGTAGTCCCCTTATGCAACCAATTCAATATATAAAAGCTATTTTTACCCAATTAAGGATTATAGCTCTTATATTGTGCAGTCACAATGTCAAATCTATGATGGTGAAAAATGCAAGACTTTAAGGATCCTTATATGCTGATTACACTAGTACAAGACATCCATGTTAAGTATGGAGCCTGATTTACCCTTGTAATTTTCTGTGGTAAAAGCGCACATTTGTAAGGCCCCCATTATGAGGCGAAGCCATCGTGCCTGAAGGAAAATCACTCACCAGAAACCAAAAATTTCACGGACAAGAATCAGGGGCAACTTTAGGGGCCTCCGCCCCCGAGACTTTTTTTTCCCCTCGCCGGAATATTCCTTTTCGCCAGAATATTATGGCCGGAAAGTGGTCGGAAAACAACCGGTCGGTTGGCCGGTGGCCGACAGTCAATGGCCGGTGGCCTGTGGTCGGAAGTCAATGGCCGGTGTGGCCGGTGGCCGAATTCAATGGCTGGTAGCCGAATTCAAAAGCGGACTTGTCTTCTCAAGGGCGGCCACACATGGGCGGATTGGAGGGTCCGCTTTGGACTTATTTGCACAAGGGCGGCTACACATGGCTGCCTCTCATAAGAGAAGGTAGCCCTTTTGGCCTATAAAAGGAGGCCATTTCTACACACATTTCATAGTGTGAAGTTGATGCAACAAGGTGAGTGTGAGGTGGTGAGAGTGAAGCAAGGGGGGAGCTCCATTAAGGGTATAATCCCTTTGTAAACTACTTTTTGTTTTGAAGTACTAAAGCCATTGAGTGGCTGCTTTCCCGTGGACGTAGCCCACATTGGGTGAACCACGTATATCATGTGTACTCTCTCTCTCTCTCTCTACTCTATAATCTCTTGTGTGTGAAATCTATCTCTCTCTATTAAGTAATCTACTCAAATATCTATTTAGCTACGTCTTATTTCCTAACAATTGGTATCAGAGCAAGGTTTGCTCGTAGCTAAATTATCTCAAGGAAAGGATTCCTTGAATTGAGTGGGAGTTATGGCGGAGGAAGGGAAGCTCAAGATTGAGAAGTTCAACGGCAAAAACTACCAACATTGGAAGATGCAGATTGAAGACTATCTCTACCAGAAGGACCTCTATTTGCCACTAGGCGGTCTTGCGAAGAAGCCCGCAACAATGGCAGATGAAGCATGGATTGTCCTTGATTGAAAGGCACTGGGAACAATCCGGTTAAGCTTGGCGTCAACGGTGGCCTTCAATGTTTCGGAGATGAAGACCACGGAGGACTTGATGAAGTCACTTGACGACTTCTACGAGAAACCCTCACCATCCAATAAGGTATTTCTTATGAAGCGCTTGTTCAATCTAAAGATGGAAGAGAATGGTTCAGTTGCAGAACACCTAAATGACTTTAACAAAAACATTAGTCAACTTCGATCGGTGAAAATCAATTTCGATGACGAAGTGTGAGCTCTCCTTATACTATCATCTCTATCGGATAGTTGGGACAGCCTTGTGATGACTGTAAGTAATTCTATCTCTGGTACAAATACTCTTAAGTTTGATGATGTTGTGGGTGTTCTCCTAAGCGAGGAAATAGGAAGGAGAAGCAGAGAAGAATCATCAAGTGCTGCATTGTCAATGGAAAAAAGAGGAAGGCTTAAGGAGAGGTTCAAAAACCAAAAGAGTCGTGATCGCTCAAGGTGGAGCAAGTCACGCACAAAGTCAGTTCTTGAATGTTGGAACTGCGGCAAGAAGGGCCACGTCAAGAAGGATTGCTGGTCCAAGAAGAAGAAGGAGACTGAGTCTCAAGACAACAAGCCAACATCGGAGGCCAATGTGGCAGGTAAAGTAGAGCAAGATGCTCTAATTATCTCATTAATTAGACAATGTGTCTAATTCCTGGATAGTAGATTCGGGGCTTCATTCCATGCGACACCACACAAGTAACATTTCCAAGATTACACCAAAGGTAATTTTGGGTATGTATACTTGGGAGATGATGAAGCTTGTGAGATTGTCGACAAAGGTACAGTTTCTGTCAAAATTGCTAACGGAAATGAATGGAAGTTTAAAGATGTTAGGCATGTTCCTTCTCTTCGCAAAAAATTTGATCTCTACAGGACAATCGAACGATGAAGGTTACAACATTGCATTCGGAAATAAACAGTGGAAGATCTCAAAGGGATCTTTGGTGGTTGCCAAGGGAGAAAAGGTCGGTACACTTTACTTGTGTACTGTTAGCATGAAACCTTCAGCTTGTGCAACAACTACAGAAGTTGACAGTGCGGTGTGGCACTATCGACTTGGGCATATGAGTGCCAAAGGAATGAAAATCCTTCAAACAAAGAAGCTTCTACCAGGTTTGAAATAAGTGGACTTAGAGTTCTGTGAAGATTGTGTTTATGGTAAACAAAAGAGGGTAAAATTTCAAAAATCAAGAAATGAAAGAAAAAATAAAAAACTTGAGTTGGTTCATTCGGATGTTTGGGGTCCTGCAAGTACACCATCACTTGGTGGCTCATTGTACTATGTAACATTCATAGACGATGCGACTAGAAAAACATGGGTTTATGTCATGAAGAATAAATCCGATGTATTTTCCATATTTCAAAGGTGGAAAGCCTTTGTGGAGAATGAAATAGGTACCAAGGTTAAATGCCTCAGATTCGACAATGGAGGTGAATATTGCAGCCAAGCTTTTGAAAGCTTTTGTGCTAGCAATGGCATTCGGAGGCAAAGGACAACCCCAAGGACACCTCAACAAAATGGGATTTTGGAAAGGATGAACAGGACAATCATGGAGCGAGCACGAAGCATGCGGCTACATGGAGGCCTACCGCTTGAGCTTTGGGCGGAAGCTTTAAGTACGTCTGTGTACTTAATCAACCGGTCACCCTCAACGGCATTGGATGGGGGAGTTCCAGAAGACGCATGGATAGGTAAACCGATGAATTATGCATTTCTCAAAGTGTTTGGGTGTGAGGCTTTCATGCACATAGATAGAAGCCTAAGATCAAAGCTAGATGCAAAGTCCAAAAAGTGTTTCTTCATTGGCTATGGAGAAGGTGACTTTGGGTATCGCCTATGGAATCCTGAAGATGGTAAAATCTTAAGGAGTAGGGATGTAATTTTTAACGAACAAAATATGTACAAAGATTACTTGGAAAGAAAACAAACAAAAGAAACATGTGATGTGTACATGGAGCTTGAGGATGGTGAAGACTCAAGGACTGCAAACAGTGACAATGTGCAACAACGTCAACCAAATGAGGAGCCTCAACCTATTCCCCGAAGATCTACAAGAGCAAGTAGACCTCCAGAAAGGTTTGTTCCTTCCTTCAACCATCTCTTGATCTCAGATTCTGGAGAGCCGGAATCATACGAAGAAGCTATGCAACATGAATTCAAAGAAGAATGGACGAAGAGCATGCAAGTGGAGATGGACTCACTACATCGCAACCAAACATGGGAGTTGGTTGAGTTGCCTAAAGGTAAGCGGGCACTTCAAAACAAACGGGTGTACAAGGTGAAGGAAGAAGAAGGTGGGAAGAAAAGGTACAAGTCTAGGCTTGTGGTAAAAGGGTTTTCTCAAAAGAAAGGTATTGACTTCAATGAAATATTTTCACCTGTTGTAAAAATGAACTCAATTATGCTTGTCTTAAGCCTTGTGGCTGCTCATGATCTAAATCTTGACCAAATGGATATAAATACGGCATTCCCTCATGGTGACTTAGAGGAGGAAATCTACATGCTTCAACCAAAGGGGTATGAAGTAAAAGGTAAGGAGAAAATGGTTTGCAGATTAAAGAAGAGCTTGTATGGTTTAAAGCAAGCATCAAGACAATGGTACTTGAAGTTTGATCGATGGATGTTGGATCATGGATTCACAAGATGCAACTCGGATCATTGCGTTTACACGAAGAATTTGGGAGATGGGAAATTCATCATCCTAATGTTATATGTTGATGACATGTTGATTGCAAGTGCTAACATGCAGGACACCAAAAACCTAAAAGAGGAGCTGTCTAAATCTTTTTCAATGAAAGATTTAGGTGCTGCAAAGAGGATACTTGGTATGAAAATATCAAGGGATAGAACGAAGAAGACAATAAAGCTATCTCAAGAAGATTACATCAAGAAGGTACTAGAAAGGTTTGCAATGCAAAATGCAAAACCAGTTTCTACACCTTTGGCAGGTCACTTTAAACTAACGAAGGATATGTGTCCAAAGACACAAGAGGAGATAGCCTATATGTCTAAAGTTCCATATGCTGCAGCGGTAGGTTCTCTAATGTATGCTATGGTCTGGACAAGGCCAGACATTGCACATGCAGTGGGAGTTGTGAGTAGGTTCATGGACAACCCAGGTAAAGAGCATTGGCAAGCTATGAAGTGGATACTTAGGTATCTAAAAGGGACAACAAAAAATGCTTTGTATTTTGGAGGAACTGATATTTTTTTAGAAGGGTATGCTGATGCAGATATGGCAGGCGACAAAGATACTCGAAGGAGCACTACTGGCTATGTGTTCATGGTTGGAGGCACAACAGTAAGCTGAGCTTCAAAGATACTCGAAGGAGCACTACTGGCTATGTGTTCATGGTTGGAGGCACAACAGTAAGCTGGGCTTCAAAGATGCAGAAAGTGGTTTCACTTTCTACCACGGAAGCAGAGTATGTAGCAATGACGGAGGCAAGCAAAGAAATTCTGTGGCTTCACAGATTCTTAGAAGAGCTTGGATTCAAACAAGACAATTGTGTCTTGTATAGTGATAGCCAAAGCGCTATCCATCTTGCGAAGAACTCAGCCTTTCATTCAAGGACAAAGCACATTGAGGTGAGATATCACTTCATACGCACTCTTTTGGAAGAGGGACAACTAAAGCTAGGAAAGGTGCGTACAATTGAAAATCCTGCAGACATGTTTACAAAGGTGGTCAACAAGGAGAAGTTGAGCTTTTGCTCATCTTCAATCGGCATTCAAGGATAAGAAGCCAGGATGGAAAGCACTCAGAGGTTTGGTTTGGAGATCAGTCTCCAAGTGGGAGATTGTTAAGTATGGAGCCTGATTTACCCTTGTAATCTTCTATGGTAAAAGCGCACGTTTGTAAGGCCCCCATTATGAGGAGAAGCCATCGTGCATGAAGGAAAATCACTCACCGAAAACCAAAAATTTCACGGACAAGAATCAGGGGCAACTTTAGGGGCCTCGGGGACGGAGGCCCCCGAGACTTCCCCCCCCCCCCCCCCCCCCCCCTCGCCAGAATATTCCTTTTTGCCGGAATATTATGGCCGGACGGCGGCCGGAAAGTGGTCGAAAAACAACCGGTCAGTTTGCCGGTGGTCGGAAGTCAATGGCCGGTGGCCGAATTCAAAAGCGGACTTGTCTTCTCAAGGACGGCCACACATGGGCGGATTGGAGGGTCCGATTTGGACTTATTCGCACAAGGGCGGCTACACATGGCTGCCTCTCATAAGAGAGGGCAGCCCTTTTGGCCTATAAAAGGAGGCCATTTCTACACACATTTCATAGTGTGAAGTTGATGCAACAAGGTGAGTGTGAGGTGGTGAGAGTGAAGCAAGGCGGGAGCTCCATTAAGGGTATAATCCCTTTGTAAACTACTTCTTTTTTTGAAGTACTAAAGCCATTGAGTGACTGCTTTTCCGTGGACGTAGCCCACATTGGGTGAACCACGTATATCGTGTATACTCTCTCTCTCTCTCTCTCTACTCTATAATCTCTTGTGTGTGAAATCTATCTCTCTCCATTAAGTAATCTACTCAAATATCTATTTAGCTACGTCTTATTTTCTAACAATCCAACCCTTGATTATTGACTGAACATTTGCATATGCTCTTCTTCTAAAACCAATTATAGTCCTCATTTGGACCAATGGCTTCTTCGCAATGAGCATGACTTTTCAATTTTTTAATTGTTTTGGTTTCGTACCTTTATGTTCGATAAAGGAATGAAATATTTTTAGAAGTGGTTACCGAATTAAGAATCACGTTCAACCCAAAGTAAAGGACCTGTGACTCTGTAACCTTAGGTGGCACTCGGATACACTCCCCAGGGATTTTCCTAGTCAAAGCGCAACGGTAAGCACGCTACTTACTTTATATAATTACGTCCTTCGGGTTTTTTTATTTTCCCAGCAGGCCTGCCCAACCGTGGCTCAAGGAATACATAGAAGACATGCCCAGCAGGGGTACTTCGAGTCGTCAGGATACGTCGGCTCCAAATTTTCTTCGGCGGGGGCTCTAGGTGAAGAGACCCTCCATGCTAACAAAGCAGCGGCCAGTCATTGGGCAGCCGCGGGGACACAATGCTAAGTGTACCCCCTCAGCTTTCACCTACAATCGGCCTCCAGTTGGATCGGCCCTCAAGATATGCAACTTCTCATCAGTCAGGCTCGTCAGGAGTTGACCAGCACCTTGTGAAGAGGTAAGCGGACCCGGAGTCAATCGTGGCTATCAGACATTGAGCTTCAACCTGGTATTGGTAAGGCTTGGCAGAGCGGCCCAAGGCAAGGGACCGACTCATTCAGATACAGCCTCACTTGTCAACAAGGGCAGCGAGGTGAATTAGCATTGGCACTTCAAGCCTGTGTGGCACGGGCTCAGAGTCACAGTGGTAGTGGCTCAACTTCAGAATGCAGCATATGCACTTAGACCCCTGTGGCAGGGTCACGGGCAGCGTGACAGGCTGTCCCTCGTTCAGAACATGCAAACCCAGCATCATCGAGCTAAAGGGTACAAGGAATGAAGACGTACAGGGAGTGTGATCCTTGACATGAACATCGACGGCAAGCGCAGTTGTCTACAAGGGCTTTGAGCCCAAATAGCAATCAAGCTTGGACGGCATCTCCAGCTCAAGACATCACAGGTGGAAAGAAAAGCAAAGCAGTTCAGCGGCCAAGGCCTGGGAACCTAGCCGTCATAGCAGCGGAGCTAAGTGTAGCTCTCACCAGAATCACCTGGGCAAGCCCCCGTGAGAAATCGGAACAATAGCGCCGTGGATGGAGGGCATGCTAGGAATACTCCACCCTCATGCATATTTGGGGCAGGAACCTAAGGACTGGCTTGAGGCCACTTCAGAGGAAGTAGGCACAGGTACAAGGATGCTACCACAAAATGTATCAAACGACAAAGGACACAACGAAGCCGCGAGCTACAAAGCACCCGGGATGGGACGGGGTTGCTCATCCTTCTAAGTATCTCCTGGATTGTGTTGGGCGCAGTTCAGAGACGCGGTGACTTGACGTAAGACAACACAAAGCAGCCAGCCAACAGCCAGAGTTTATCTTAAGATGACCAAGGCCTGCTTCGGCGCAGTCAGAGCAAAGGAGTAGAGCCAAGGCTTCTTCACCGTGAGGGGACAACGAGATGTCACCCCCAGCATGTAGTCCAGTGGGACTCTCTCGAGGTCAGGCTAGATAGCCCCCTCCAACCAGCAGCAGCAGCAGCGAGGTAGGAGCCAAGGAAGGCCCTCATCATCAAAGGCAAAGACAAGCCGGCAAGGTAAGGCCGCGCTATATCAGCGTGAGGTCGAGAGTACCTCTTGAGGGTTTTCCCAGCAGGCATTTTTCTTGACAGGCCCGTCGGGAAAATAAAAACACCCGACGCGCCCCACAGGGAATATTTTTGTACCCGACGGGCTAACTGGCTCTATGGGTTTCTGTAGGTCATCATCAAAGTCACGTTAACAATTAATGTGATCACGTGTTTTTTGTGTGTAATTACTAGAGTTATTAACGTAATCACACGATCGTGATCACGTCAATGAAATCCCTGATCCCAACTTCAAACTATCATAGCTTCCTCACCGTAGCTGCAATTGACGAGCCGTAAAGACATACCTGTGGAGCTCTTTGAGTACTATAGTTATAATCTGTAAACTTCCATTTATGATCACTTCAAACATACCCATTTTAGCTTCAAAACCATAGTTTCTAGCCTCTTAAAGCCACATCTGGCACACATTTAGCATTGGTCGTGCTCGTTATTGAGACCTGATCACTGCTCAATAAGCATATAGGCTTCAATTCAGCCTAATCTTCATCCTTTTGTTCTTTTTTCCATCATGGAAGCGGAGCGGCACGACAACGAGTGGAAGTAGGGAGTTCATATTATCTCAGGAGCAATGGTTGGACAACATTTAAGAAGGATTCCATAAGTGTTGCTACATTATTTTGATTGGTTAAAATTTGTCAGCTTTGAAAATACTTGTTTTAATCTTTATGTTGTGTTGAATGCTTCTAGCGTATCACTATCACTCTAAGAAAACTATCTTCGCTTGAGAGGAGATATGACACAAAGAAAGGTCTCTATCCATTGGTCAAAAAGTTGCGATCACAAACTAGATCAATAAACTATTCTAAATATGAGCACAATATACATTGGCGTTACTTTGTTCTTTGCATTCATTGTCGTTTTCGACTAAAGTTTGTTTGTTATCTCTTTTTGACTTAGAGAACCCACTGGATCTCTAGCTATGACGGGAAGAGTTGTCATAGTGGCAGTAGCGTACTAAGATGCACACATATAGTAGTTTTTTCTTTAGCCATATATGTACTTATTGGAAATGACACACACACCTCATTTTGTAATTGAACATTCAATTTTCAAGACTATATGATTTTGGTCAAACTAACCATGCTATCGCTCATGGCTAAATGAAGGCCATGGGTTTTAACTTATCGAGAATGCAACCAATCTCTCCATGAGGAAGTTTTAGTCACACATGCGAGCCATTTTTTAATGAAATGGCCACCTCAAAGCGCAAAGGTGGCCATGAAAGAGAAGCAGGGTCACTCAAATGTGATGAAAGAGAAGAGGGTCACTGAAATGTAAATGTACAATGTGCAGTCAAAAGATAAGAGTCCTACTATTTTCAGTCCTTTTTGTACATGATTTGGTTCTTGTATATTTGGAAATTTATACAGATGAGGAAGTTCAAAACTAGGTCCAAACACTCTTGATCTGCATAAATTGTATATTCAGACCTCCGACATGAGATCGAGGCCGGGATATGTATTCGGGAGGATCAAAGAAGGTGCTCAGCATTGATTGTCCCACCTAAAGTGGAGAGAGTTTGTGCTTACCATGAGGAAGGATTTAGTAAAATATGATAGTAGTGATCAAGTTCCATCAAGTGATGAGAAGCACTGACATACTGACGATGAAAGCTTCCCATTACCTCCAATCCTTCATCATCAAAGGCATATTGTGTTTCTTCAAAATTAGACCTTGGGCTCTCTGTGTTCCATGAGCTATACGTGCTGCCTCCCAAGTTAGAGCTTGGAGAGCTGCCATTATAGTCTGTATAAGCATCTGCATCGCAAGCAAAGTACCCATCTATTATGCCTTCCACTGCGGGTCTTGCCAAATCAAATTGATTAGGCAGATTTGCATCGCCGTCAGAGTCGTTAATGTTTGCTAATCCCATGTTATCACCCCCACCGTCCTCATCAATTCTTGCTAATCTGTTGTAATCACTGCTGATTACAAAATCAAGCCCAGTTTGCAGCGTTGGGTCTTGAAGAAACTGCAAAGTCTTCCTCCCATTAGTGGCAGAGAATGATGATTTTCTGACGCGGTTAATCTTCTTCTTGGCTTGCTTCGATGACTCGAGAACTCTGATTTCTTCACGATTAGCGGCATGTTTATGGTAATCACTAACATAATTGGGCTCATCGAAATGATTAACAGAATTGTGATCCGGACCCATATCCTTTGCTGCATGTTTGGGGGCCTTGTTTCCAGTAAGCCTCTGCACAAGAGCTCTAAAATTCGCAGGGTCTGTCTTGATGAGCGTGGGAGCAAAGACATGCACCACTCTGATAATGGGCTGCTTTTTCTTGGCTATGGGGTGGGAGGAAGAAGAGAGCTCCAAGCTGCCGCCATGGCTGCTGCTGCTGCTGCTGCTTGTGGAAGCAGAAGAGCTTGGCGGGGACTGTCCTACAGGGGCCATATTCACAAGGAGTATTAGCAGTATATTGAGCTAGAATAGTGGTTAAGAGAGCTATCCGCGCCACATACACACACACACACACACACACACTCACACTCACACTCACTCACACAACTGCAGATAAAGCTCTCTCTGTGTTATATAAGATGATGATGGGCAGAAAGAGACCACGTTGTAGTAAACAAGATCAACGCACGAGTCCTTTAAATTTAAAAAAATAGGAGAGTTTATTAAACGCATATGGACTAGGACTTTGGTACACTTCAAGTCAACACAGTTTGCGCGTATAGCTAACTAAGTTTAGAAACCGCCTCTACATTTAGCGCCTTAACGTGTATAGCTAACTAAGTTTAGAAACCGCCTCTACATTTAGCGCCTTAACGTTCTTGCTTTCAAACTTCATACACGCCTTTGTCTTTGACTTGTTTCTCCCTACAGCCTAGGCCCTAGCCCGCATAAGAGCTAGTTCACATGGGGACTCCGTTTGCAATTGAGTTGACTTGTTCGTCACTAGAGCCTAGCCCTCATAAGAGCTAGTTCACATGGGGACTCTTTTTGCAATTGGTTGCCAACCAACATTGAACCTTTTTTGTTCCCATGAGAGGTTTTCACAAAGATTTTGAGAATTGGTTGGCAAGTTGCCACTGGGCTTCATGTGTGTGGGGAGGAGCATGCTCGCAACTACAGAAAAGACGAAGGGAGATAATGCAATGCCCACCCTTTTGCCCAATCAACATGAAGCGATGTGCACTACAAAATTGCAGAGAGTTGACTGGGTTGCCGATTTACATCCCACGTGAACATGTTGCTCATTGGTTGCTAGTTGCAAACAAGTTTGCAATCCGCCACACATGTGAATTGGCTCTAAGTCCTACTCAACTTGTGTACAATGAAGAGCCCTTGTGAAAGCATTTGCACATGAGTCACCATGGTTGAAGTTAGACGCACATGATGGAGAGACTATCACAAGAAGTTTTGGACAAATTCTCACGATAATTCCCACATTCTGACTTACCTCAACATCATGAGCTTCTGTGAGGGAGGCACTGCATACCTATCTAGGTACGATTGGGGGCAGGGGACCGTTGGCCCAGTGGGGGGGCCAGTGGTCCCCTGCCCCCAATCGTACCTAGCTAGGTATGCGGTGCCTCTCGAGCAGAAGCTCATGATGTTATGCATTGTATGAAAAACACTGAGAAAGACTCCGTTTTCCTACATGAGAAAATTTCTAAATCTTCTTGTGTATGGTGAGATGCCACATTGGAAAAAGTGCAAGATAGTGTTACTGTGGCGATTCATATGCGAGGGGTATGAGTCCCAAGATTGCTCTTTGGCAGGCATTTTACATGTTTTTTGGGTAATATTCCCATATTTTTACTAGCTACCTTTAAAAAAATACACTTAAAGCCTCAAGAAAACTCTAAAATATGTGAAATTTGAAGGGCAAGGGTACCCTGCTCGGGAGTGCATAGAAGGCATTGAATCCATAGTGCATGAGTGCCACAAGCAATCCCAAAAGCCACAACTCATCCCACCCAAGCAGACATCTGAGAGAGTTTTTGTTATAAGTGAAAACCTTATAGCATAGGCATTCATGCCCATTTTTGTCATTTCTTATCATTGAATGAAACAGGCGCTTTTTTTGGTTCAATTTTGTGACTTTCATGTATATATGGCGTCTCTCTCTCTCTCCCCCCCCAAACCCCCGCCCCTCTTCCATTTTGCAGCTCCCTCTCTCAATTTATAAATAGGCTCACATGAGTTCATGGAGGGACCCCGTATGTGAGGGAGAGTAGTCTTTGCCCTACTAGTGTGATCGTCTCCTCTCTATGCTTCCCTCTTCCGTGCATGTGTAGCTGCAGTCCCTTGTAGGAGGTGCACATGTACTCGGTCTCATGCCCTCAATTCTTTTATTCAAGTTTTTTTTCAAAGCATTTTCAAATGGTTTGTTCAAGAGCAATTCATTGTCTTGTGCATGTGGCATCAATAACGCTTCTTTTGATAGTCATTAGGGGGTTCATAGCTGTAAGAAGAGATGGTTATGTTTGAATAGTGTTTCAAAAACTATACACCATATGTTACCTTGCTAATTCTTTGGGTTATATTGTAACCGCCAAGGCAAGTGTATAGAAAAGTGCACCTAGTATATGGTATATTTTCATATTATTGTGCAATATCTACTTAAATTTTTTGGCTCAATGAATATCATAATCCTAAGTATTTCTCTACCCAAAGAATTTTAAAGTCTAATTAGTAGGGTAAAGGGGCCATTTGTTGGATGGCCCAGATTAAAGCCAAAAGTAAAAATTTGCCGGGGTCCAATTTAAGGACTCATCACAACAGATTAAAGTAAAAAAAATAAACGTGGTCTTGCGAGTAGCAACTAGAGACCTTTTGGAACCAAAAAACAAGCTCTCTCTCCCAGCAACTAGTGCCGTTCATGCATGAATAACAAGACAAAACATCTCAGCAATCATGACAATGACACTTAGATTCCCACTACCTCTCTCAAGAACTGACACCTCCTCTCTCATGAATTCAAGCAATTATGTTCATTAAATACAGACTGTTCATTAAACTGAATGCCGTTGTTCATTACGTTTTTTACATTATCAAACATAATTCAGCGCATTCAAACAAAAGTATTGGCGCCAAGAAGTTGCGTGGCTCCCCTAGATATGGGGAAACCATAAAAGATGAAGCAAAATCAGCAATTCTTCTCTCTGTTACACTTCTCTTATCAACCTCATCACCATCAAGCTCTCTGCTGCACTTCTCTTATCCCAGCCATTCATGATTGAGGAAAATCAACAATGTATTTTCTCTGCTTGTGAGTCTTTAGACTACCTCTACAACATCATGCGCACACACTTACTTTCTTCCCTGTCATGTCACAACCATGTTAGAGGCATGGATCATTCAGAAGTAGTCAAAACCTACACCTACATACCATGAACTGAGCATATTGCAGCTGCTGCAATCACCAGCACAATCATCAAAGCACGTTTCCCTTATCAAGACCACATTGAAGCTTCAGATCATCATAGCCACAACAACAATCAAAGATAATACTATGCACTCTTGATGGCCTCCTTAGCTCCATGTGAGTGCAAAAGTTGCTTGATAGAAAGACACCCAGAACTTGCAAACTTCCTTTGCACTTCCACTTTGGTTCATCGGAGCGGCGGCCGAGTTTGTTGTTGCGGACGTGTGCATGGAAAGCCCTCATTTCTCTGCACTATTCCTAGAAAGAAAGCCCCCTTCATATCTCCAAAAACCCAATCATCAGCTCAGTCAGAGAAAAAGCAAGCTACTAGCCCTGAAACAATTCCTCCTCGGGTTACCAAAAAGAAATTTTCAATGAAAGAGTACGAAAACCTTCTTCAAGATTATCAAGAATAAGTCAACAAGTTTTTATTGAGGAGACAAATCTCACATTTCCAGTGTAAGTCTTCTCCTTCTTTTCTTCATAGAGTCTTTTCTTCGTAGAGTGCATGTGTAAGTTTTTTATTTCGTACCCTTTTCTCTTCCCTTTTGTTTGTAAGTTTTATGGTTTACTCTTTGATCTTCACAGCCATACGTAGTTTCATGCTTCCTTTTCTCTTCATTTTTGTATGTAAGTTTATGTTTTATGCTCTTTCATCTTCATAGTCATTAGTAGTTTCTGATTCTTTTTCTTACATTTAGGCCATTCTTAATACAATCTTTACAAATTGATTGTGTTGCTAACAATCTGATATTTGAATAGGTCATGGCAAAGAGAGTGACAAGAATACTAAAGGCAAAACCTTGTCTTCGACAAAAAATCCGTCCACTTCATCGTCCTTGAGAGTTAATCAGAAAAGCAAAAATCGAAGATGCACAAAGGCCTCAAAAACAACAGCTCCTCTTGCACAAGAAGCAAGAGTCAGATTTCCAAAATTGGTGATTCAAGAGTCGATTGCGCAGACTGGAGAGCTTTCTACGAATGATGAAGATAAAGCAAGAAAGCACAGAAAGAAACCATTGAAGCGAAGTTCACTACCATGGACAGAAGAGGATATGACCAAGGCTCTTGCTGCTCGCGAAGAAGGACTTTCTTTACAAAAATGCTCAATTCAGTTTGGCATCAGTAAATCTACTATTGCAAACTGGGAGGAAGGAAGAACATGCAAGAAAAGACGAGGTCCTGAGACCATGCTTTCATCAAAAGAAGAGGAAGCTTTATTAAAGTGGATATTTCTCAAATGTGATTCTGGGCATGGAGTTTAAGTCATAGATGTGAAACTGAAGGTTGCTAAAATCTGTCAAACGAGGCACACACTTTTCACCAATGGTATCCCTGGGAAAAGCTGGTGGCTTGCCTTTCGAAAGCGCCATCCAGGATTAGTCTTTCGAGTCTCTGAAGGGTTAGATCAATCAAGAGCTGTGAGATTTCAGCCAGAGATTGTGAAGACATTACATGACAACTTGGCCAAGCTTTATGCTGAAAACAGTTATCCACCTACAAATATTTGGAATGCAGATGAGACAGGATTCCAAGGATCCAGAGACAAAGGCATTAAAATTCTGGCAAGAAATGGGACAAAGTCAGTTTATGGAATAACATGTGATTCACGAGAGTGGATGAGTGTTTTATGTTGTGTAAATGCTGCTGGTCATTCTATTCCATCATATTATATTTTCAAAGGTAGCAAATTCAAGAGCAATTACGTTCAACACTGTGAGCCAGGTGCAGCAATGGCCATGCAGCGTAAGGCATGGATGACGGGCGAACTATTCCAGGCATGGATGGATCACTTCAAAAAGGCAATAAGCCAAGACATGGGTTTTCAGAACAGACATTTATTGGTCCTTGATGGACATGGAAGCCATGTCTCTTTAGAGGTAGTCACAAGTGCCTATGATTCAGGAATTGACATTGTAACTTTGCCAGCACATACATCCCATAAGCTACAACCTTTAGATGTGTCAGTTTTCAAATCTCTCAAGACACATTTTCGCAAAGAGAGAGCCATATGGCAACAAAGGACAACGAGCTCTCAAGCTAGTAAAAGTGAATTGGCCTCAATTGCATCAAAAGCTTTACATTGTCTTTCTCAAAAGAAAACATCAAAGCAGGCTTCAGGGCTACATGAATTTGGCCACATAATGCAAATGCTGTGAAATTTGAAGGTATGCCATGCAATCATATGTCAATAGTTGAGGAGAACAGCAATCATTTTCATGATAACGAATCTCAAGTACCAAACACTCCACCCAATTCATATGTTGGTGCTGATACACAAGATATTCAAGCAATGGAAGACACAACACCATCTGCAGCCACAATGGATGGTGACTCACGATTCACGCAAGGTGATTTGCAAGCTATGAAAGGTGCAACAAAATATGCTACATCTATGGAAGATGCAATTCAATGTGCAACACAGTCCACAATAATCCTAGAACAATCTACAACGGCCATTGAAGGTGCAACACCATCTTTATAAAGTCACTTGCCATCTACAGAAGGAGACTTGCCAGCTATGGAAGGTGCAGCAGTTCAAGCTTTGAAGACCATGGCAAAAGGCATTCCGTTGGAAGTTCCTACTATGATTGAAACAACAAATGTAGAAGTTATGTTGAATCTTACACATCATGAGTTGGCTAACTTAGATGAACCCATCAATGGAGATGGATTTTTGTTTTTTTCTGAAGCTGGATATCCAAGCAACGACATCATGCAAGAGGCACAAGAAGGAGGCAACAACCCAGTCATGTCACTAAATTAGTCTACTCAAGTAAGAATTGAAGTACAACATCTTGGGCAAGAGAACAATCCTCCAACCTCAAGTAGAGAGCAAAGACACACTGCAGATGAGCGAAGAGAGCAAGAGAACAATCCTCCAACCTCAAGTAGAGAGCAAAGACACCCAGTAGATGAGCAAAGCCGAATTGTTGATCTCTTGCGAGTGCCTATAATGGAGGTTTGTGTGAGGCAGGCACCACGAGAAGCTTTTGTGGATTACACAAATAGTTTAATTATAACATCTTCTCAATATGTTGAAAGCATGAAGGCAAAAAATGCAAAGGAAGAGGACATAGCTAAAGCCAGGGAAGAGCGAAAATTAGAAAAGGATAAAAGATGGTTGCAATCTATTCCTGAGAAGGATGAGCGCCGAAAAGGAAAGGAAGATGCAGCCATAGCTAGGCACTCTAAAAGAGAATGGGACTTGCAACAACAAAATTTTGAGAAACGGGTGAGATCTGTACTTTGGGAGAAGGGCTCTCTTGAAGGTCTCTTCCTCAAACCCCTCCACAAGGATCAGCCACACCAACCATTCACAAGGAAGATGCGCTTGGAAAAGCTCAGAAGATCTCGACAGCGAACAATATCATAAACTGGGTTTATGGTGTTGCATGTTAGATTCTTACATGCTTACATTTCACGCATCCATCAACTACCTGTATTGAATTGGCTGTTATGTACTTGAAATACAGCTTTACTATTTAACCTTCAATCTAGAAGTAGTACATCTCTTCTCCCACAATCTATCAGTTGAAACTCTTTCTTCTCCTCTTCTGCATGCACATCCAAAAGCTATAAACACATGCACTAACTGTACCCAGTTTTCATCATGATCCACAACCAGAACTTGTAGGACAATAGTCTCTTCTTGGCTAGATGTGATAAGCCTCAATAGAGTAGAAGTGAGAAGCAACAATTTTGTATGGCCATTTTGTGTAAAAGTTATATCTTACTATACACAGTTGAACTTCATATTTAAGTATGTTTGAGCAAATCATGTACTGATTTATTCGTTAGAGGAGCTAATCAATCAAGTTGACTAGTTATAACTTTCCAAAGTAAATAGTTGTTGTAACTTTCTAATGTAAATCATGTTTCCATATGAAACTTTCGCTTTGATTCTACTGAAGGGGCAAACCATGAATTATAAAACACATTACATAACCAATGAATCTTGTTATGATTGCTGAGTGAGGAAGTGGCCTCACCTGAAAGAGCAAAGCTTCACGCGAAAATTTTGCATTGCAGCAGAGAGGACAGCAAGTCCCATTGCACATTGAAGCAACAACTACAGCAAGCAAGGTCGTGAGTGAAGGTTGAGGCAACAGATTGGTCTAATTTGCAAACTCGAAGTCCAGCTCATTCACGACTTGCAGATTGGGCGAACTCGAGGGTTGATTTGCAGATTGGGCCGACTCAAAGTCCAACTCGTAGTGATTTGCAGATTCTAAGGACAACTGCATAAAATATCATCCATCAGAATTATATCAAGCGATCACATGCACCAGAGGGACAATGCAAGCACAACATGTGAAATAGAGCATACATAATAGGCAGTAACAGTGCCCGCCGAGTCTCCTGGCACCAGCTGTATTTGCATGTGACTGCAAATCTAGCAAAGACAAAGGGTCATGCACGACCATCCATTAGAAAGTTGGGTTGGGGCGGCAAGATCGTGAAGACTTCAGAGCAACCCGCTACTGAATACGCTCACGATTTTTGGACCTCGTGCAGGAGGAGTTGATGAGGGGAAGCTTCAGTGAGTGCAGTCTAAACGAGAGCTACATAGCGAGCTAAAGTAGAGGTTGATTCATCCAACAAGTGGAGAATGGGTATAGTAATATGAGGCCTTGGATTCTCATCAGTCATGAGTGGTTGGAAGTTATTGGGTACCCTCAAGATAAGAAGGGGTTACTTTATGGCAAGTGGCAGGGGTGGGTAGGGTACCAGTAGTGATACCAAAAAACGTTACTCAAGAAAATAAAAAAAGGCAAAAACAAAGGGCTAAGAAGCCTGCAAACTAATTTTTTCTTATTGCCACATAAAGGCGATGATATAGCGATCACAATAGATATCATCTTTTGCACCACACCATAAACCTTGTGCTTTGGATTATGCCCCCTCTTTAAAGGTTCTTAATCTGGCCCCTTTACCCTAGTGAATCTGTTGTAGCTTATACCATGCTTAGTCTAATGGTCACTCATTGGTCATATGTACGCATATTCACCACTTTAGGTAGTGTGCGAATTGGATCTTCTCCTCCCTCCTTTTCCGTCAAGGTCGGGAGTCAGGGGCAGGCAATCAGTGCCGTCCATCCACTCGACATTCCTGAGCGGAATGGACTGTTGTTGCAGAGGTTAGATGCACACCATGTCAACACAGGAAATTCATGGAGTTTGCAGGCAATGAAAACACTCCAGCTCAGCGCATGGAATTTCATGACACATACGGAATTGCAAGCAATGAGGGACCTCCAACTCAGCACACAGAACCTGATGAGGTGCTGACACATTACACCTAGAATCGCAGACAATCTTTGCAATGTGCGTCTAGTTCAATGTTGTAGTCTCTGCTCAGCTCTTAACGCAAGAGAAACTGGGTGTGTTGGCCCCCCTCCCCCCGACACTGGACGACCGAGAATGGTCCCTTGGAGACCATTCACCCGGAGTCCACGCTCCCGCATGGCTCCCAATCTCCGCCGGTCGCCATGCAGTCGCCTGGATTCCAAGGAACGGTCAGCAAGGGACCATTCCCTACCACTTCTTCTATGCATGCATAGCACTCTATTCTAAGAGGTGCATATATACTGATAGCCATTTTTCGGCTCTCCATAATTGCTATACTAAGTTACTCCACCCTACCAAATTCACCCAAACGCTATGGCTATCCCTACCATTTCATTGTACATAGGCGTGTGTGAGTTAGGGGGCTTTTCCCATATCTTCTTAAAAAAACCCTCAGCTAGCTAGTCACTGGGCTAGTTGAGCCAAAAAAATAAAAAATAAATAAAAAATAAAATTATATTATGGCCTCTTTGTGTGTAAATATTTCATTGTATATATGGCCTAAATATAGGGATTTTTTATAATTATTTTGATATTTTATTTAAATATTTCTACTTAGGTGTGTGTTTTATTAAACCTATGTACACCTTCTTTCATCCTCTTACACCATAATTATATTTTTTGCCAATATGTACATACTCTAACCTCATATTTTTCTTTTATACAAATCACTCCCACATTTTCACCCTCACCCTCGTGAAAACAAAAAATTGATTTCTACTCATTGGTTACTTTTATTATATTATTTACTTGCATACCTTTTCCTCTTTCACCCAAAATAATTCAAGGAGGGACCATATCATATGATTCCAATATCTTTCCATATCCATAACTCCTCCATATTTTTATTATTATTTTTACTCATATTCTAACACCATGTGCTCATTGAGCTAAAGTCCATGAATAGTCCATACACCAATCCCACCATGTATATATTTCTTATTTCACCAATAATCCTCCTCCATGCATGGGTCAAGGGCAACTTGAATGCTTTGTATTATAATATGACAAAGGAGGGGCTCACTCTTGGATGCATTGTACAAATTCAACAAAGGAGGGGGCCACTAAAAGACTTTTGCAGGCATAAAAAACAAGCTTTTTGGTGAGAATTTTGGCACCTATCTCCACTCCGAATTTGGAGCGGTGGTCAAAAGAGAAAATGTAGCCCACACTCTGAATAATCACCTCAAATTTTTTCATGATTTTTGGAGCTACCGGCGGTGAGCTATGATTTTTTGAGTGGACCCCAGTCTGCCCACTTTTCTCACAAGTAGCCCTTAGTCTTCTCTCACCCTTCCACACACCTACTCACTCTTACACATCCCTCCCTCTCCTTTCCTCACTCAAACCTGCAATTTCCATGGCTTCTCCCACCCTCTTCACCATTACCCTTCTCTCTCATCCCTATAGTTCTTTTATGAACCTCTACATACATACACCCTCTCCATGTCTCTCTCTATTGCTTCTATGTTACAATTTCATTTACCTCTCCTAAAATATCTAAAATTCAGCATCTTAACCATGATAACTTCTGCAAATTGAGGATTTTTCATCAACAAATCCTCTTTTCATCGTGGTGGTCAACCGTGGCGGCGCCGTAAAGAAGCGAAGAAGAAGAAGAAGACCAGCGGTCATTTTTTCCACAATCTACACAAGGGTGAGTTCAAGCTTCTTCAAAGCTTCACCATCTCAATGATTCTCTTTTAATTCACCCCTCTTCCTTCATCAAATCAACTCACTCTACCCATTGTAAATGTAACATTAACTTTCTAGTGATTACTAACGACTAACATACTAACACAAAATAGCATTGACCTAACCATAAAAGACACCTCACCTCAAGACATGTATAGTAACTCTCTCTCTCTCTCTCTCTCTCTCTCTCTCTCTCTCTCTCTCTCTCTCTCTCTCTCTCTCCCTTCCTTAAAACTTACTTTCACCTTATCTACCATCAATAATGCTCTCTTTTGAGCCCACACCCATGACTCAAGCAGACAAAGAAGGCCCGCAATGTTTTGATATTCAAAAAAATCATAATCCTGATTTGTTAGCTTGTAAATTAGGATTTCCAATAATCTTAATGAGGGGTCTCCAACCTATAAATAGGCCCGTCTCCTTCTTGTAAAACAACCTCCAACATCTCACATAGCACCCCAACACTCTATGCGTGAGGAGAGACTTAGGTGTAGCAACCACTTGTGAGCTTCACTCTTGGTGTGAGAGAAGCCTTCAAGCTACACATTGCAAGTGAGAGAGCGTGAGTTCCACAAACCTCAAAACCACTATTGTATATGCTCCTTCATCATCAATAAATTGAGGTTTGGTGCATCAAAGGCGTGATTCGACGTTCATATCTTCGTCCTTCCATTTGTGCAATACGGTTTGGAGAATTCAAGGTGACTTGTGTATTTGAGTTTTTATCGGTTGATCTTGATTTTAGAAAGTGTTTTAGTGTGTTTTTCATTGCCAGTTTTGTGTCCATTGTAAGAGGGTATTGTGGTGAGAGGTCTCCCACACCCTAAGACAGTGTGTGTGTGTTTTGGCAATGTTTAGCAATCACTAAGCATTGAGTGAGTTTATACAAGTTCTACGATAGCATCATAACGAACCATCTCCATTTGCAAGTCACAAATACGGTATTATGCAAGATCCTTTTCTCTCTCTCTTCCCTTTGCTCTAGATCTCTCTGGTCCAGTTTGTGTGTGTCTTGGTGTGAGGTTGTTTGTGTGCGTTGTGTGGTGCATCTTCTTGGTTGTGCCAAAATCTTTCTTGCGTCCTAGTTCGCATACCATAACTAGGTGGTGCCCCTATCTTGTTTGGGTTTGGCTGTGGGTTTGTTGTTGTGTTGTGCTTGTGGTTGCCCCAGCCCCAATTGAGCAGCACGGGAGCCTTGAGGGGTGTTTAGAGGTCGCCTCTCTTGTTGCCCGCCCCGGACCGCCTCAATTTTGGTGCCCCCACTGAGGAAAGGCTTGTGTATCTTTTTGTGTAGGTTCAACCTTTAGCATAGTCAAGTAGGTTGCATGAATCACGAGAGTTTGTATGATCCTTTCATTCCCATTGCAAGGCAAAAGGTACACATAATTGTTAGTACTAAGTTGCAATTTCAGCGAGTAATTCGTAGGATTTTAGGTCCTCTTAGGTTGGCCGAGATAAACGCTTCAGTAAACCCTTTTATTTTGCCTCTGATTAGGTACGACCTTAGTTTGGACGTCTATATTTTTGTTTTGTTTTGAGTATTAGGTCATGCATAGACCATGGATAATGGCCCAGGAATAGAGGTTTTCCCCTTCCATTTCACTCCACACATTAGAATAAACATTGCAATTAGTAGAAAAATCCATTTTCAACAACGTATGGTATTCATGTTTGGTGCCCAAAGAGTAGGAGAAATTCTCGCATCACCAAACCCTGTCATTCTACCTCTTATTGATTATCATAGGTCATTTGATGTGAATATTTTTATTTTGTTGTAGAATAGATTGCAATTTAGAAAATATTATTGTGTAAATCTTTTAAAGAAAAAAAAAACGTGTCACTTTGAAATCAATTCAATGGAGAGCCAACGCCAAATGTCTGGATATCCTCTTTTCTTTGGAGAGCCTGGAGAGGATGCAGAATTATTTCTAGCGAATTTCAAGATGTCTTGCCGTATCAAGAGGATAGTAACTGATCAAGAACGTGTAGAAATGTTTGAGGTGGTCCTTAGGAAAGATGCTAGCACTTGGTTTGACTCTTTGCCTGAGGAATTTAAAGGGAATTACACGGAAGTTTTGAATCGTTTCAAGAAATACTTCTTTGATCCCCAAAACACTCAGAAATTATGGCAAGACATTGTTTCTCATAAGCAAAAAGACTTAGATGACTACTACTTGTACAAGCAAGAGTTTCTACGTCTTTGGGCTCTATGGATACGAAATGTTGCTAACCCTGGTGATGGTGCAGAATTTCTAAAGAAGGAGAGGTTCATAGCCGGACTCTTTCCTGACCTTAAGGTAAAAGTTGAGGCGGGTGAAACTCAAGTGCTTAAGGGGAGAGGTTCCAATAGAAGGTCTTAGACCCAAAGGTAAGTCACAAGCATCAATATCGAGGGAGCTTCCTGAGGTAACGGCGGAAGTAATTGAGAAGTTAAACGAATCTTTAAGCAGCCTGTCAATTCACCTTGCACAAGCTGTAGGTCCAAAGGGACAAGCAAAGAAGTCTGAAGAGCGAGATCCACGACCTAGGAGAGTCTTGCAATGTTGGAATTGCGGAGAGTCTGGACATGGGATGTATAATTGTCCTTGGCCCCGTGGAGAGCCAGGGAGACCTAACTTGAATTACCCAGTGATGAATGCAGGAGAAGGAGCTGGTCAACAACCAAGGCTTCTACAAAGGCCAAATGGACCAAGACCACCTCCACAAGGGGTAGAAGGAGTTCCACCTTTGCCAGATCCAAATGTGCATGTGGTAGAGGTGACAAATTCAAATGAGGTTGACATGGAAGCCAATGGCATTAAGCGTGGCCGACGAAAAGGTAAAGAGAAAGAAGGAGTCACATCACAGAGTGACCATGGACAAGGCAAGAAGGCAAAGGAAACCAAGAAAACCAAGAGGACTCGACGTCATATCAACCTCCAAGACTTCCCTCTTGGACATGGTATGGCTCCGTACAACTTGTTGGAAGACATGAGAGGTAAGGGTCCTGATATTTCATGGCCTCAATTTCTTGCATTATGTCCACAAGTTAGGAGGGATTTAACAAGGGCAGTTAGCACTAGGAGAAAGGTAAAAGAGAGTGTGCCTGTTGTAAAAATTGCACAAGCTGAAATGAATGAGGACATTACACCGGTGCTAGACTGTTACATCAAAGGGAGATTGGTTAGGAAAGGTCTAGTGGATGGGGGTGCACAAATTTGCATCATGACAGAGGGACTCATGCAAAGACTAGGCATGCACATCCATGAGACACCTGAAATCAAAATGAAAATGGCAAACAATAGCAAGGCTAGGTGTGTAGGCATTTGTAAAAATCTCTTTGTAGAGGCCTTTGGCATTAAGAAAGCGGTGGATTTTTATGTTATGTCGACCAAGGGAAGTGGTTATCCATTTATCCTAGGAAGACCATGGCTAATGAAAATGCGAGCTTTGCAGGATTGGGAGAGTGGGAAATTAATTTGCAGGAATGACAATCACAAGAAGGTTATCTTTGACATGAAGGAGCAACGCCAAGAGGAGCTCCATGAAGAATCATCTCAAAGTGAGACGGAAGAAGGTTGGACCGATAGCACTTCAGAAGAAGAAAGTAGCAGCAGCATTACTGAAGAGGAGTTTTCCATCGAAGTCATGGGGGTAAGGTTTAAGCCAAGCAACCAAGAGACCTCTTGTCAAGGCTTGGAGGAGGTAGGTCCTCAAGAGAACGAAGGTGTTCAAGATGAAGGGATGCTGGAAGGTATGCTATCAACAACACTTACAAAGGATGAAAGAGAGGAGTTCAAATGTGTGCTAAGGAAGTTTCCTAGGCTTTTCCCTAAAGACTACACCGACGTGCGTGGGGTAGATGTTGTTCAACACAAGATTGAGTTAAAGCCTGAGGCCACACCTAAAGCTCAGAAGCTACGAAGGCTAGGAGTTATAAAGGAGCAGGCTCTACTTAAGGAGGTAAGAAAGCTTCTAGCAGCAGGTTTCATTTATCCAGTGGAGAATTCAGAGTGGGTCTCTCCTGTTGTTGTCACTCCTAAGAAAAACGGAAAGTGGAGGGTGTGTGTGGATTACCGTCCACTCAATGAGGCAACAAAAAGAGATCACTTTCCCCTCCCATTTCAGGATGAGATACTAAATGAGGTAGCTAGTCATGAGAAGTACACTGTGTGTGATGGCTACTCAGGCTACATTCAAATAGGTATCGCATTGGAAGATCAATTGAAAACAACCTTTATCACTCCTTGGGGTTGTTATGCTTTTAGAGTCATGCCATTTGGTCTGACAAATGCTCCTGCAACATTCCAACGTTTCATGAACATGGTGTTTCAAGCATTCTTTGGAAAGTCAATTAGGGTGTTCATTGATGATTTTTGCATTTATAGCTCAGAATCATTGCATCTACAAAGGGTAGAAGAAGGTTTAAAGAAGCTCTACGACATGGGAGGTCAACTCAACCCCGACAAGTGCCACATAGGTGAGGATGAAGTGATCTTGCTCGGTCACAAGGTTTCCTATAAAGGCATTGAGGTGGATCCTTCAAAGGCAAAGGCTCTTATTGAGCTCCCATCACCGAAGAGTCTTAAGGAGGTCATCTCTTTCATTCAGAAGGTGAAGTATATGTCACGCTTCATTCACTTAGCCTCGGAGTTGCTTCATCCTTTGCAAAAGTTGACACAACAAGTAGAATTTGCATGGTCTGATGAGCTTGAAGAGTATTTTTGTAACATTAAAGTCATTTTGTCAGAGCTACTGATAGCCGTTTTTCGGCTCTCCATAATTGCTATACTAAGTTACTCCACCCTACCAAATTCACCCAAACGCTATGGCTATCCCTACCATTTCATTGTACATAGGCGTGTGTGAGTTAGGGGGCTTTTCCCATATCTTCTTAAAAACCCTCAGCTAGCTAGTCACTAGGCTAGGTGAGCCAAAAAAAATAAAAAAAATAAAAAAATAAAAGTATATTATGGCCTCTTTGTGTGTAAATATTTCATTGTATATATGGCCTAAATATAGGGATTTTTTATAATTATTTTGGTATTTTATTTAAATATTTCTACTTAGGTGTGTGTTTTATTAAACCTATGTACACCTTCTTTCATCCTCTTACACCATAATTTTATTTTTTTGCCAATATGTACATACTCTAACCTCATATTTTTCCTTTATACAAATCACTTCCACATTTTCACCCTCACCCTCGTGAAAACAAAAAATTGATTTCTACTCATTGGTTACTTTTATTATATTATTTACTTGCATACATTTTCCTCTTTCACCCAAAATAATTCAAGGAGGGACCATATCATATGATTCCAATATCTTTCCATATCCATAACTCCTCCATATTTTTATTATTATTTTTACTCATTATTCTAACACCATGTGCTCATTGAGCTAAAGTCCATGAATAGTCCATACACTAGTCCCACCATGTATATATTTCTTTATTCACCAATAATCCTCCTCCATGCATGTGTCAAGGGCAACTTGGATGCTTTGTATTATGATATGACAAAGGAGGGGCTCACTCTTGGATGCATTGTACAAATTCAACAAAGGAGGGGTCCACTAAAAGACTTTTGCAAGCATAAAAACAGGCTTTTTGGTGAGAATTTTGGCACCTATCTCCACTCCGAATTTGGAGCAGTGGTCAAAAGAGAAAATGTAGCCCACGCTCTGAATAATCACCTCAAATTTTTTCATGATTTTTGGAGCTACCAGCGGTGAGCTATGATTTTTTGAGTGGACCCCAGTCTGCCCACTTTTTTCACAAGTAGCCCATAGTCTTCTCTCACCTCTTTCCACACTTCTACACACACACACACACACACATTTCTCTCAATCCCTCACTCAAACCTGCACCTTCAATGGTTTCTCTCACCTTCTTCACCATTAACCTCCCCACTTACTCCCATAGCTCTCATATGAGCTCTCCATGTACATACACCATCTCTATGCCTCTCTCTATTATCTCCAAAGTACAATTCCATCTTACTCCTTATATATATACATAAATTCAGCATGTGTACCATGCTTAACCTCTGCAAATCAAAAGATCTCATCAACGGAATTACCATTTTCATCACGATGATCAACCTTGGCAGCGGTGGCGTAAAGAAGAGAAGACGAAGAAGAAGATCGATGGTCATTTAAGAACCTACACAAGTAAGTCCAAAACTTCTTCAAGCTTCACCATCACAAGGATTTGTTCACTTCATTCAACCATCTTACTCCAACCATCCCACCCATTCTACCCATTGTAAATATATCATTAACTTTCTAGTGATTACTAACACTAACCACTAACATACTAACACAAAATAGCCATTGACCTAACCATAAAAGACACCTCACCTCAAAACATGTGTATAGTAACTCTCTCTCTCTCTCTCTCTCTCTCTCTCTCTCTCTCTCTCTCTCCCTCTCCTTACTTACTTTCACCTTATCTACCATCAATAATGCTCTCTTTTGAGCCCACACCCATGACTCAAGCAGACAAAGAAGGCCCACAATGTTTTGATATTCAAAAAAATCATAATCTTGATTTGTTAGCTTGTAAATTAGGATTTCCAATAATCCTAATGAGGGGTCTCCAACCTATAAATAGGCCCCTCTCCTTCTTGCAAAACAACCTCCAATATCTCACATAGCACCCCAACACTCTATGCGCGAGGAGAGACTTAGGTGTAGCAACCACTTGTGAGCTTCACTCTTGGTGTGAGAGAAGCCTTCAAGCTACACATTGCAAGTGAGAGAGCGTTGAGTTCCACAAATCTCAAAACCACTATTGTATATGCTCCTTCATCATCAATAAATTGAGGTTTGGTGCATCAAAGGCGTGATTCGACGTTCAAATCTTCGTCCTTCTATTTGTGCAATACGGTTTGGTGAATTCAAGGTGACTTGTGTATTTTGAGTTTTTATCGGTTGATCTTGATTTTAGGAAGTGTTTTAGTGTGTTTTTCATTGCCAATTTTGTGTCCATTGTAAGAGGGTATTGTGGTGAGAGGTCTCCCACACCCTAAGACAGTGTGTGTGTGTGTGTTTTGGCAATGTTTAGCAATCACTAAGCATTGAGTGAGTTTTGTACAAGTTCTACGATAGCATCATAACGAACCATCTCCATTTGCAAGTCACAAATAAGGTATTACGCAAGATCCTTTTCTCTCTCTCTCTTCCCTTTGCTCTAGCTCTCTCTGGTCCATTTTGTGTGTGTCTTGGTGTGAGGTTGCTTGTGTGTGTTGTGTGGTGCATCTTCTTGGTTGTGCCAAAATCTCTCTTGCGTCCTAGTTCGCATACCATAACTAGGTGGTGCCCCTATCTTGTTTGGGTTTGGCTGTGGGTTTGTTGTTGTGTTGTGCTTGTGGTTGCCCCAGGCCCAATTGAGCAGCACGGGAGCCTTGAGGGGTGTTTGGAGGTCGCCTCTCTTGTTGCCCGCCCCGGACCGCCTCAATTTTGGTGCCCCCACGGAGGAAAGGCTTGTGTATGTTTTGTGTAGGCTCAACCTTTAGCATAATCAAGTAGCTTGCATGAATCACGAGAATTTATATGATCCCTTCATTCCCATTGCAAGGCAAAAGGTACACATAATTGTTAGTACTAAGTTGCAATTTCAACGTGTAATTCGTAGAATTTTAGGTCCTCTTAGGTTGGCAGAGATAAACGCATCAGCAAATCCTTTTATTTTGCCTCTCATTAGGTACGACCTTAGTTTGGACGTCTATATTTTTGTTTTGTTTTAAGCATAAGGTCATGCAAAGACAATGGATAATGGCCCAAGAATAGAGGTTTTCCCCTTTCATTTCACTCCACACATTAGAATAAACATTGCAATTAGTAGAAAAATCCATTTTCAACAACGTATGGTGTTCATGTTTGGTGCCCAAAGAGTAGGAGAAATTCTCGCGTCACCAAACCCTGTCATCCTACCTCTCATTGATTATCATAGGTCATTTGATGTGAATATTTTTATTTTGTTGTAGAATAGATTGCAATTTAGAGAATATTATTGTGTAGATCTTTTAAAGAAAGAAAAAACAAAACGCGTCACTTTGAAATCAATTCAATGGAGAATCAACGCCAAATGTCTGGATATCCTCTTTTCTTTGGAGAGCCTGGAGAGGATGCAGAATTATTTTTGGCAAATTTCAAGATGTCTTGTCGTATCAAGAGGATAGTAACTGATCAAGAACGTGTAGAAATGTTTGAGGTAGTCCTTAGGAAAGATGCTAGCACTTGGTTTGACTCTTTGCCTGAGGAAGTTAAAGAGAATTACATGGAAGTTGTCAATCATTTCAAGAGATACTTCTTTGATCCCCAAAACACTCAAAAGCTATGGCAAGACATTGTTTCTCATAAGCAAAAAGACTTAGATGACTACTACTTGTACAAGCAAGAGTTCCTACGTCTTTGGGCTCTATGGATACGAAATGTTGCTAACCCTGGTGATGGTGCAGAATTTCTAAAGAAGGAGTGGTTCATAGCCGGACTCTTTCCTGACCTTAAGGTAAAAGTTGAGGCGGGTGCACCTGCTACCTTTGATGCAGCTGAAACTAGGGCTGCTGAGAAATATAGGAAACTCAAGTGCTTAAGGGGGGAGGTTCCAATAGAAGGTCTTAGACCCAAAGGTAAGTCACAAGCATCAACATCTAAGGAGCTTCCTGAGGTAACGGTTGAAGTGATTGAGAAGTTAAATGAATCCTTAAGCAGCCTGTCAATTCACCTTGCACAAGCCGTAGGTCCAAAGGGACAAGCAAAGAAGTCTGAAGAGCGAGACCCACGACCTAGGAGAGTCTTGCAATGTTGGAATTGCGGAGAGTCTGGACATGGGATGTATAATTGTCCTTGGCCCCGTGGAGAGCCAGGGAGACCTAACTTGAATTACCCAGTGATGAATGCAGGAGAAGGAGCTAGTCAACAACCAAGGCTTCTACAAAGGCCAAATGGACCAAGACCACCTCCACAAGGGGTAGAAGGAGTTCCACCTTTGCCAGATCCAAATGTGCATGTGGTAGAGGTGACAAATTCAAATGAGTTTGACATGGAAGCCAATGGAATTAAGCGTGGCCGACGAAAAGGTAAAGAGAAAGAAGGAGTCACATCACAGAGTGACCATGGACAAGGCAAGAAGGCAAAGGAAACCAAGGAAACCAAGAGGACTCGACGTCGTATCAACCTCCAAGACTTCCCTCTTGGACATGGTATGGCTCCGTACAACTTGTTGGAAGACATGAGAGGTAAGGGTCCTGATATTTCATGGCCTCAATTTCTTGCATTATGTCCACAAGTTAGGAGGGATTTAACAAGGGCAGTTAGCACTAGGAGAAAGGTAAAAGAGAGTGTGCCTGTTGTAAAAATTGCACAAGCTGAAATGAATGAGGACATTACACCGGTGCTAGACTGTTACATCAAAGGGAGATTGGTTAGGAAAGGTCTAGTGGATGGGGGTGCACAAATTTGCATCATGACAGAGGGACTCATGCAAAGACTAGGCATGCACATCCATGAGACACCTGAAATCAAAGTCAAGATGGCAAACAATAGCAAGGCTAGGTGTGTAGGCATTTGTAAAAATGTCTTTGTAGAGGCCTTTGGCATTAAGAAAGCGGTGGATTTTTATGTTATGTCGACCAAGGGAAGTGGTTATCCATTTATCCTAGGAAGACCATGGCTAATGAAAATGCGAGCTTTGCAGGATTGGGAGAGTGGGAAATTAATTTGCAGGAATGACAATCATAAGAAGGTTGTCTTTGACATGAAGGAGCAACGCCAAGAGGAGCTCCATGAAGAATCATCTCAAAGTGAGACGGAAGAAGGTTGGACCGATAGCACTTCAGAAGAAGAAAGTAGCAGTTGCATTACTGAAGAGGAGTCTTCCATCAAAGTCATGGGGGTAAGGTTTAAGCCAAGCAACCAAGAGACCTCTTGTCAAGGCTTGGAGGAGGTAGGTCCTCAAGAGAACGAAGGTGATCAAGATGAAGGGATGCTGGAAGGTATGCTATCAACAACACTTACAAAGAATGAAAGAGAGGAGTTCAAATGTGTGCTAAGGAAGTTTCCTAGGCTTTTTGCTAAAGACTACACCGATGTGCGTGGAGTAGATCCTGTTCAACACAAAATTGAGTTGAAGCCAGAGGCCACACCTAAGGCTCAGAAGCTACGAAGGCTAGGAGTCATCAAGGAGCAGGCTTTACTCAAGGAGGTAAGAAAGCTTCTAGCAGCAGGGTTCATTTATCCAGTGGAGAATTCAGAGTGGGTCTCTCCTGTTGTTGTCACTCCTAAGAAGAACGGCAAGTGGAGGGTGTGTGTGGATTACCGTCCCCTCAATGAGGCAACAAAGAGAGATCGCTTTCCCCTCCCATTCCAGGATGAGATACTAAATGAGGTAGCTGGTCATGAGAAGTACACTGTGTGCGATGGTTACTCAGGTTACTTTCAAATAGGGATTGCACTGGAGGATCAATTGAAAACAACCTTTATCACTCCTTGGGGTTGTTATGCTTTTAGAGTCATGCCATTTGGTCTGACAAATGCTCCTGCAACATTCCAACGTTTCATGAATATGGTGTTTCAAGCATTCTTTGGAAAGTCAATTAGGGTGTTCATTGATGATTTCTGTATTTATAGCTCAAAATCATTGCATCTACAAAGGGTAGAACAAGGTTTAAAGAAGCTCTACGACATGGGAGGTCAACTCAACCCCGACAAGTGCCATATAGGTGAGGATGAAGTAATCTTGCTTGGTCATAAAGTTTCTTACAAAGGCATTGAAGTGGATCCTTCGAAGGCAAAGGCTCTTATTGAGCTACCATCACCCAAGAGTCTTAAGGAGGTCATCTCTTTCATTCAGAAGGTGAAGTATATGTCACGCTTCATTCACTTAGCCTCGGAGTTGCTTCATCCTTTGCAAAAGTTGACACAACAAGTAGAATTTGCATGGTCTGATGAGCTTGAAGAGTATTTTTGTAACATTAAAGTCATTTTGTCAGAGCTACCAACACTCATGCCTCCTTGTTGGGAGTACACATTCTTTGTTAGCTCTAGTGTTGGAAGGGAAACAATTGGTGCTGTGTTGCTACAACAAGATCCCCACAGTACAAGGATGCGACCCATCTACTTTGCTAGTAGGGTCATGAATGCTTTGGAGAGAGACTACACAGAAGCAGAACTCATGATGCTTTCTCTCATGTTTGCGGTGAGAAAGTTTAGATCCTACCTACTACCAAAACCTTTTGTAATTCTCACTGCAGAAAATTTGTTCCCTTGGGTGTCATCTCAAATGAATCTTAGTACTAGGATCTCAAAGTGGATTATGGAGTTGCAAGAGTTCCAATACTCTTTCAAGGTAGAAGATAGTGTGCGTGCACAATTGGCAGGGATTCTCACTTATAGGGTACATGAGAAGGAAATTAAGGTGCCTCAAGTAAAGACCCTACCATTGCCACCACCAAAAAGTATTCCCAATGCTTTTACCTTGTTCTTTGATGGAGCTTTTCGACGAGCCACAGGAAAAGCAGGGGGAGGGCTAGTGTTGCTCAACCCAAGTGGAGAGGTGGTCACGAAAGAGAAGGTCAATCTACCAGGTTCAACTAGCAACAATGAAGCAGAATATGACACACTACTTCATGGTTTGAAGATGTGCATTGGCCAAGGGATACAACGCCTCATGGTAAAGGAAGATGCACTTCTCATTGTTAAACAGATTTTAGGCATTTGGGCATGCAAGAATGAGAGCTTACGGACAAAAGTTCATGCCATTCGTAGATTGTTTAATCAATTTGAAGAAGTGCAACTATATCATATTCCTAGGAAACAGAATGAAGATGCTGATTTACTTGCACAACAAGCCGTTGCATGTGTAAAGAAAGAAGTGCAGGTCATCATGGTGGCGGCTGCTGTGAAGCAACCGAGGTACCAGGGATTGGAGTCATTGGCTCCCATCATTGGCTACATTTTGGAGGGTGAGTTTCCACTAGACTTCACAAAAGCTCAGAAGAGGAGACTCATGAAGAAGGCAAGCGTATATCTCTTCCTAGAAGGCTCCCTCTATCAAAAAGGGAAGGATCAAGTATGCAGAAGAGTACCAACTATTGAGGAAATTCCAGCCATTCTAAAAGGTTTGCATGAAGAGGCATGTGGTGGTCATTTTGCCCAAGAATCAACTGTGAAGAAGATTTTGCTTGCGGGGTATGTTTGGCCAAGCTTGCATGTGGATGTTCAACATTGGTGTAAAAGCTTTCACAATTGTCAGATAAATGGAAATAGAAGGTTGGTGCATGGCCCGAGGCAAATAGTGCTTGCAAATGGACCCTTTGAAAAGTGGGGCATTGATGCTATGGGTCCTTTGCCTAGGACAAAAAATGGTAAACTCTACATTCTAGTGGCTGTAGACTATATGACTAGGTGGGTGGAAGCTCAAAGTGTGGCAAGAGTGAATGAGAGGACGGTTAGCAAGTTTGTGTACACTCACATTTGTTGCAGATTTGGCACACCTTTGGAGATTGTTTCTGATAATGGTCCAGGGTTTAGGAAGGGCTTGCTCACAGAAGTTTGTGAAGAGCTTCACATTCTACATCGTCATAGCACACCATACTACCCACAGTCAAATGGTTTGGTGGAGAAGGCTAATGGCGTCATTGCAGGAATCATTAGAAAGATGGTGCAAAACAAGACAAAATTATGGGATGACTTCTTGGATGGTGCCTTGTGGGCATATCGAACCACATATAGGGAAGCCACGGAGTTCACACCATTTCACTTGGTCTATGGTCAAGAGGCTTTGCAGCCTATCGAGCTCAACATTCCAACAATGCGACTTCATGGCAAAGGAGCACAAGATGATCAAGAGGTATGGATGGATCGACTTCTTACGTTAGTGGAGCTTGAGTGGAAAAGAGAAGCAGCATACGAGTGCTACAAGAGGAAAGCCACACAAGCGAAAGAAACGCACGACAAGAAACTGAAGGACAAAGGCATCAAGGAAGGAGAGCTTGTGCTAAGGTATGACAATCGACTTGACAATCGTTTTGATGCCAAGTTTGAAACTAGATGGCAAGGGCCATACATAGTCAAGAAGGCTTTCAATTCTAGTTACTATCAGCTTATGGACATGAATGGTAAAGAGCACTCCAGGAAGGTAAACGGGTATCGCTTGAAGCCCTATTTGAGTCGCCTTCTACCAAAGGATCTACCAAAGATCTGTCCAAAGGCCGCTGTCTCATGTAAGTATTGTTACATGAAGCATGAGTGTAACTCCAGCCAAAATTCTGAGGGGCCAAAATTCTACACACACACACACACACACACACACACACACACATTTCTCTCAATCCCTCACTCAAACCTGCACCTTCAATGGTTTCTCTCACCTTCTTCACCATTAACCTCCCCACTTACTCCCATAGCTCTCATATGAGCTCTCCATGTACATACACCATCTCTATGCCTCTCTCTATTATCTCCAAAGTACAATTCCATCTTACTCCTTATATATATACATAAATTCAGCATGTGTACCATGCTTAACCTCTGCAAATCAAAAGATCTCATCAACGGAATTACCATTTTCATCACGATGATCAACCTTGGCAGCGGTGGCGTAAAGAAGAGAAGACGAAGAAGAAGATCGATGGTCATTTAAGAACCTACACAAGTAAGTCCAAAACTTCTTCAAGCTTCACCATCACAAGGATTTGTTCACTTCATTCAACCATCTTACTCCAACCATCCCACCCATTCTACCCATTGTAAATATATCATTAACTTTCTAGTGATTACTAACACTAACCACTAACATACTAACACAAAATAGCCATTGACCTAACCATAAAAGACACCTCACCTCAAAACATGTGTATAGTAACTCTCTCTCTCTCTCTCTCTCTCTCCCTCTCCTTACTTACTTTCACCTTATCTACCATCAATAATGCTCTCTTTTGAGCCCACACCCATGACTCAAGCAGACAAAGAAGGCCCACAATGTTTTGATATTCAAAAAAATCATAATCTTGATTTGTTAGCTTGTAAATTAGGATTTCCAATAATCCTAATGAGGGGTCTCCAACCTATAAATAGGCCCCTCTCCTTCTTGCAAAACAACCTCCAATATCTCACATAGCACCCCAACACTCTATGCGCGAGGAGAGACTTAGGTGTAGCAACCACTTGTGAGCTTCACTCTTGGTGTGAGAGAAGCCTTCAAGCTACACATTGCAAGTGAGAGAGCGTTGAGTTCCACAAATCTCAAAACCACTATTGTATATGCTCCTTCATCATCAATAAATTGAGGTTTGGTGCATCAAAGGCGTGATTCGACGTTCAAATCTTCGTCCTTCTATTTGTGCAATACGGTTTGGTGAATTCAAGGTGACTTGTGTATTTTGAGTTTTTATCGGTTGATCTTGATTTTAGGAAGTGTTTTAGTGTGTTTTTCATTGCCAATTTTGTGTCCATTGTAAGAGGGTATTGTGGTGAGAGGTCTCCCACACCCTAAGACAGTGTGTGTGTGTGTGTTTTGGCAATGTTTAGCAATCACTAAGCATTGAGTGAGTTTTGTACAAGTTCTACGATAGCATCATAACGAACCATCTCCATTTGCAAGTCACAAATAAGGTCTTACGCAAGATCCTTTTCTCTCTCTCTCTTCCCTTTGCTCTAGCTCTCTCTGGTCCATTTTGTGTGTGTCTTGGTGTGAGGTTGCTTGTGTGTGTTGTGTGGTGCACCTTCTTGGTTGTGCCAAAATCTCTCTTGCGTCCTAGTTCGCATACCATAACTAGGTGGTGCCCCTATCTTGTTTGGGTTTGGCTGTGGGTTTGTTGTTGTGTTGTGCTTGTGGTTGCCCCAGGCCCAATTGAGCAGCACGGGAGCCTTGAGGGGTGTTTGGAGGTCGCCTCTCTTGTTGCCCGCCCCGGACCGCCTCAATTTTGGTGCCCCCACGGAGGAAAGGCTTGTGTATGTTTTGTGTAGGCTCAACCTTTAGCATAATCAAGTAGCTTGCATGAATCACGAGAATTTGTATGATCCCTTCATTCCCATTGCAAGGCAAAAGGTACACATAATTGTTAGTACTAAGTTGCAATTTCAACGTGTAATTCGTAGAATTTTAGGTCCTCTTAGGTTGGCAGAGATAAACGCATCAGCAAATCCTTTTATTTTGCCTCTCATTAGGTACGACCTTAGTTTGGACGTCTATATTTTTGTTTTGTTTTAAGCATAAGGTCATGCAAAGACAATGGATAATGGCCCAAGAATAGAGGTTTTCCCCTTTCATTTCACTCCACACATTAGAATAAACATTGCAATTAGTAGAAAAATCCATTTTCAACAACGTATGGTGTTCATGTTTGGTGCCCAAAGAGTAGGAGAAATTCTCGCGTCACCAAACCCTGTCATCCTACCTCTCATTGATTATCATAGGTCATTTGATGTGAATATTTTTATTTTGTTGTAGAATAGATTGCAATTTAGAGAATATTATTGTGTAGATCTTTTAAAGAAAGAAAAAACAAAACGCGTCACTTTGA
The DNA here is from genome assembly GCF_014529385.1 of Adiantum capillus-veneris. NCBI lineage: Eukaryota > Viridiplantae > Streptophyta > Polypodiopsida > Polypodiales > Pteridaceae > Adiantum > Adiantum capillus-veneris. The sequence goes on along the minus strand of NC_140933.1, from coordinate 64,139,717 downwards.
AATCAATTCAATGGAGAATCAACGCCAAATGTCTGGATATCCTCTTTTCTTTGGAGAGCCTGGAGAGGATGCAGAATTATTTTTGGCAAATTTCAAGATGTCTTGTCGTATCAAGAGGATAGTAACTGATCAAGAACGTGTAGAAATGTTTGAGGTAGTCCTTAGGAAAGATGCTAGCACTTGGTTTGACTCTTTGCCTGAGGAAGTTAAAGAGAATTACATGGAAGTTGTCAATCATTTCAAGAGATACTTCTTTGATCCCCAAAACACTCAAAAGCTATGGCAAGACATTGTTTCTCATAAGCAAAAAGACTTAGATGACTACTACTTGTACAAGCAAGAGTTCCTACGTCTTTGGGCTCTATGGATACGAAATGTTGCTAACCCTGGTGATGGTGCAGAATTTCTAAAGAAGGAGAGGTTCATAGCCGGACTCTTTCCTGACCTTAAGGTAAAAGTTGAGGCGGGTGCACCTGCTACCTTTGATGCAGCTGAAACTAGGGCTGCTGAGAAATATAGGAAACTCAAGTGCTTAAGGGGGGAGGTTCCAATAGAAGGTCTTAGACCCAAAGGTAAGTCACAAGCATCAACATCTAAGGAGCTTCCTGAGGTAACGGTTGAAGTGATTGAGAAGTTAAACGAATCCTTAAGCAGCCTGTCAATTCACCTTGCACAAGCTGTAGGTCCAAAGGGACAAGCAAAGAAGTCTGAAGAGCGAGACCCACGACCTAGGAGAGTCTTGCAATGTTGGAATTGCGGAGAGTCTGGACATGGGATGTATAATTGTCCTTGGCCCCGTGGAGAGCCAGGGAGACCTAACTTGAATTACCCAGTGATGAATGCAGGAGAAGGAGCTGGTCAACAACCAAGGCTTCTACAAAGGCCAAATGGACCAAGACCACCTCCACAAGGGGTAGAAGGAGTTCCACCTTTGCCAGATCCAAATGTGCATGTGGTAGAGGTGAAACTCAAGTGCTTAAGGGGAGAGGTTCCAATAGAAGGTCTTAGACCCAAAGGTAAGTCACAAGCATCAATATCGAGGGAGCTTCCTGAGGTAACGGCGGAAGTAATTGAGAAGTTAAACGAATCTTTAAGCAGCCTGTCAATTCACCTTGCACAAGCTGTAGGTCCAACATTCCAACAATGCGACTTCATGGCAAAGGAGCACAAGATGATCAAGAGGTATGTATGGATCGACTTCTTACGTTAGTGGAGCTTGAGTGGAAAAGAGAAGCAGCATACGAGTGCTACAAGAGGAAAGCCACACAAGCGAAAGAAACGCACGACAAGAAACGGAAGGACAAAGGCATCAAGGAAGGAGAGCTTGTGCTAAGGTATGACAATCGACTTGACAATCATTTTGATGCCAAGTTTGAAACTAGATGGCAAGGTCCATACATAGTCAAGAAGGCTTTCAATTCTAGTTACTATCAGCTTATGGACTTGAATGGTAAAGAGCACTCCAGGAAGGTAAACGGGTATCGCTTGAAGCCCTATTTGAGTCGCCTTCTACCAAAGGATCTACCAAAGATCTGTCCAAAGGCCGCTGTCTCATGTAAGTATTGTTACATGAAGCATGAGTGTAACTCCGGCGGTGAGCTATGATTTTTTGAGTGGACCCCAGTCTGCCCACTTTTCTCACAAGTAGCCCTTAGTCTTCTCTCACCCTTCCACACACCTACTCACTCTTACACATCCCTCCCTCTCCTTTCCTCACTCAAACCTGCAATTTCCATGGCTTCTCCCACCCTCTTCACCATTACCCTTCTCTCTCATCCCTATAGTTCTTTTATGAACCTCTACATACATACACCCTCTCCATGTCTCCTCTATTGCTTCTATGTTACAATTTCATTTACCTCTCCTAAAATATCTAAAATTCAGCATCTTAACCATGATAACTTCTGCAAATTGAGGATTTTTCATCAACAAATCCTCTTTTCATCGTGGTGGTCAACCGTGGCGGCGCCGTAAAGAAGCGAAGAAGAAGAAGAAGACCAGCGGTCATTTTTTCCACAATCTACACAAGGGTGAGTTCAAGCTTCTTCAAAGCTTCACCATCTCAATGATTCTCTTTTAATTCACCCCTCTTCCTTCATCAAATCAACTCACTCTACCCATTGTAAATGTAACATTAACTTTCTAGTGATTACTAACGACTAACATACTAACACAAAATAGCATTGACCTAACCATAAAAGACACCTCACCTCAAGACATGTATAGTAACTCTCTCTCTCTCTCTCTCTCTCTCTCTCTCTCTCTCTCTCTCTCTCCCTTCCTTAAAACTTACTTTCACCTTATCTACCATCAATAATGCTCTCTTTTGAGCCCACACCCATGACTCAAGCAGACAAAGAAGGCCCGCAATGTTTTGATATTCAAAAAAATCATAATCCTGATTTGTTAGCTTGTAAATTAGGATTTCCAATAATCTTAATGAGGGGTCTCCAACCTATAAATAGGCCCGTCTCCTTCTTGTAAAACAACCTCCAACATCTCACATAGCACCCCAACACTCTATGCGTGAGGAGAGACTTAGGTGTAGCAACCACTTGTGAGCTTCACTCTTGGTGTGAGAGAAGCCTTCAAGCTACACATTGCAAGTGAGAGAGCGTGAGTTCCACAAACCTCAAAACCACTATTGTATATGCTCCTTCATCATCAATAAATTGAGGTTTGGTGCATCAAAGGCGTGATTCGACGTTCATATCTTCGTCCTTCCATTTGTGCAATACGGTTTGGAGAATTCAAGGTGACTTGTGTATTTGAGTTTTTATCGGTTGATCTTGATTTTAGAAAGTGTTTTAGTGTGTTTTTCATTGCCAGTTTTGTGTCCATTGTAAGAGGGTATTGTGGTGAGAGGTCTCCCACACCCTAAGACAGTGTGTGTGTGTTTTGGCAATGTTTAGCAATCACTAAGCATTGAGTGAGTTTATACAAGTTCTACGATAGCATCATAACGAACCATCTCCATTTGCAAGTCACAAATACGGTATTATGCAAGATCCTTTTCTCTCTCTCTTCCCTTTGCTCTAGATCTCTCTGGTCCAGTTTGTGTGTGTCTTGGTGTGAGGTTGTTTGTGTGCGTTGTGTGGTGCATCTTCTTGGTTGTGCCAAAATCTTTCTTGCGTCCTAGTTCGCATACCATAACTAGGTGGTGCCCCTATCTTGTTTGGGTTTGGCTGTGGGTTTGTTGTTGTGTTGTGCTTGTGGTTGCCCCAGCCCCAATTGAGCAGCACGGGAGCCTTGAGGGGTGTTTAGAGGTCGCCTCTCTTGTTGCCCGCCCCGGACCGCCTCAATTTTGGTGCCCCCACTGAGGAAAGGCTTGTGTATCTTTTTGTGTAGGTTCAACCTTTAGCATAGTCAAGTAGGTTGCATGAATCACGAGAATTTGTATGATCCTTTCATTCCCATTGCAAGGCAAAAGGTACACATAATTGTTAGTACTAAGTTGCAATTTCAGCGAGTAATTCGTAGGATTTTAGGTCCTCTTAGGTTGGCCGAGATAAACGCTTCAGTAAACCCTTTTATTTTGCCTCTGATTAGGTACGACCTTAGTTTGGACGTCTATATTTTTGTTTTGTTTTGAGTATTAGGTCATGCATAGACCATGGATAATGGCCCAGGAATAGAGGTTTTCCCCTTCCATTTCACTCCACACATTAGAATAAACATTGCAATTAGTAGAAAAATCCATTTTCAACAACGTATGGTATTCATGTTTGGTGCCCAAAGAGTAGGAGAAATTCTCGCATCACCAAACCCTGTCATTCTACCTCTTATTGATTATCATAGGTCATTTGATGTGAATATTTTTATTTTGTTGTAGAATAGATTGCAATTTAGAAAATATTATTGTGTAAATCTTTTAAAGAAAAAAAAAACGCGTCACTTTGAAATCAATTCAATGGAGAGCCAACGCCAAATGTCTGGATATCCTCTTTTCTTTGGAGAGCCTGGAGAGGATGCAGAATTATTTCTAGCGAATTTCAAGATGTCTTGCCGTATCAAGAGGATAGTAACTGATCAAGAACGTGTAGAAATGTTTGAGGTGGTCCTTAGGAAAGATGCTAGCACTTGGTTTGACTCTTTGCCTGAGGAATTTAAAGGGAATTACACGGAAGTTTTGAATCGTTTCAAGAAATACTTCTTTGATCCCCAAAACACTCAGAAATTATGGCAAGACATTGTTTCTCATAAGCAAAAAGACTTAGATGACTACTACTTGTACAAGCAAGAGTTTCTACGTCTTTGGGCTCTATGGATACGAAATGTTGCTAACCCTGGTGATGGTGCAGAATTTCTAAAGAAGGAGAGGTTCATAGCCGGACTCTTTCCTCACCTTAAGGTAAAAGTTGAGGCGGGTGAAACTCAAGTGCTTAAGGGGAGAGGTTCCAATAGAAGGTCTTAGACCCAAAGGTAAGTCACAAGCATCAATATCGAGGGAGCTTCCTGAGGTAACGGCGGAAGTAATTGAGAAGTTAAACGAATCTTTAAGCAGCCTGTCAATTCACCTTGCACAAGCTGTAGGTCCAAAGGGACAAGCAAAGAAGTCTGAAGAGCGAGATCCACGACCTAGGAGAGTCTTGCAATGTTGGAATTGCGGAGAGTCTGGACATGGGATGTATAATTGTCCTTGGCCCCGTGGAGAGCCAGGGAGACCTAACTTGAATTACCCAGTGATGAATGCAGGAGAAGGAGCTGGTCAACAACCAAGGCTTCTACAAAGGCCAAATGGACCAAGACCACCTCCACAAGGGGTAGAAGGAGTTCCACCTTTGCCAGATCCAAATGTGCATGTGGTAGAGGTGACAAATTCAAATGAGGTTGACATGGAAGCCAATGGCATTAAGCGTGGCCGACGAAAAGGTAAAGAGAAAGAAGGAGTCACATCACAGAGTGACCATGGACAAGGCAAGAAGGCAAAGGAAACCAAGGAAACCAAGAGGACTCGACGTCGTATCAACCTCCAAGACTTCCCTCTTGGACATGGTATGGCTCCGTACAACTTGTTGGAAGACATGAGAGGTAAGGGTCCTGATATTTCATGGCCTCAATTTCTTGCATTATGTCCACAAGTTAGGAGGGATTTAACAAGGGCAGTTAGCACTAGGAGAAAGGTAAAAGAGAGTGTGCCTGTTGTAAAAATTGCACAAGCTGAAATGAATGAGGACATTACACCGGTGCTAGACTGTTACATCAAAGGGAGATTGGTTAGGAAAGGTCTAGTGGATGGGGGTGCACAAATTTGCATCATGACAGAGGGACTCATGCAAAGACTAGGCATGCACATCCATGAGACACCTGAAATCAAAGTCAAGATGGCAAACAATAGCAAGGCTAGGTGTGTAGGCATTTGTAAAAATGTCTTTGTAGAGGCCTTTGGCATTAAGAAAGCGGTGGATTTTTATGTTATGTCGACCAAGGGAAGTGGTTATCCATTTATCCTAGGAAGACCATGGCTAATGAAAATGCGAGCTTTGCAGGATTGGGAGAGTGGGAAATTAATTTGCAGGAATGACAATCATAAGAAGGTTGTCTTTGACATGAAGGAGCAACGCCAAGAGGAGCTCCATGAAGAATCATCTCAAAGTGAGACGGAAGAAGGTTGGACCGATAGCACTTCAGAAGAAGAAAGTAGCAGCAGCATTACTGAAGAGGAGTCTTCCATCGAAGTCATGGGGCTAAGGTTTAAGCCAAGCAACCAAGAGACCTCTTGTCAAGGCTTGGAAGAGGTAGGTCCTCAAGAGAACGAAGGTGTTCAAGATGAAGGGATGCTGGAAGGTATGCTATCAACAACACTTACAAAGGATGAAAGAGAGGAGTTCAAATGTGTGCTAAGGAAGTTTCCTAGGCTTTTCGCTAAAGACTACACCGACGTGCGTGGGGTAGATGTTGTTCAACACAAGATTGAGTTGAAGCCAGAGGCCACACCTAAGGCTCAGAAGCTACGAAGGCTAGGAGTTATAAAGGAGCAGGCTCTACTCAAGGAGGTAAGAAAGCTTCTAGCAGCAGGTTTCATTTATCCAGTGGAGAATTCAGAGTGGGTCTCTCCTGTTGTTGTCACTCCTAAGAAAAACGGAAAGTGGAGGGTGTGTGTGGATTACCGTCCACTCAATGAGGCAACAAAAAGAGATCACTTTCCCCTCCCATTTCAGGATGAGATACTAAATGAGGTAGCTAGTCATGAGAAGTACACTGTGTGTGATGGCTACTCAGGCTACTTTCAAATAGGTATCGCATTGGAAGATCAATTGAAAACAACCTTTATCACTCCTTGGGGTTGTTATGCTTTTAGAGTCATGCCATTTGGTCTGACAAATGCTCCTGCAACATTCCAACGTTTCATGAACATGGTGTTTCAAGCATTCTTTGGAAAGTCAATTAGGGTGTTCATTGATGATTTTTGCATTTATAGCTCAGAATCATTGCATCTACAAAGGGTAGAAGAAGGTTTAAAGAAGCTCTATGACATGGGAGGTCAACTCAACCCCGACAAGTGCCACATAGGTGAGGATGAAGTGATCTTGCTCGGTCACAAGGTTTTCTATAAAGGCATTGAGGTGGATCCTTCAAAGGCAAAGGCTCTTATTGAGCTCCCATCACCGAAGAGTCTTAAGGAGGTCATCTCTTTCATTCAGAAGGTGAAGTATATGTCACGCTTCATTCACTTAGCCTCGGAGTTGCTTCATCCTTTGCAAAAGTTGACACAACAAGTAGAATTTTCATGGTCTGATGAGCTTGAAGAGTATTTTTGTAACATTAAAGTCATTTTGTCAGAGCTACCAACACTCATGCCTCCTTGTTGGGAGTACACATTCTTTGTTAGCTCTAGTGTTGGAAGGGAAACAATTGGTGCTGTGTTGCTACAACAAGATCCCCACAGTACAAGGATGCGACCCATCTACTTTGCTAGTAGGGTCATGAATGCTTTGGAGAGAGACTACACAGAAGCAGAACTCATGATGCTTTCTCTCATGTTTGCGGTGAGAAAGTTTAGATCCTACCTACTACCAAAACCTTTTGTAATTCTCACTGCAGAAAATTTGTTCCCTTGGGTGTCATCTCAAATGAATCTTAGTACTAGGATCTCAAAGTGGATTATGGAGTTGCAAGAGTTCCAATACTCTTTCAAGGTAGAAGATAGTGTGCGTGCACAATTGGCAGGGATTCTCACTTATAGGGTACATGAGAAGGAAATTAAGGTGCCTCAAGTAAAGACCCTACCATTGCCACCACCAAAAAGTATTCCCAATGCTTTTACCTTGTTCTTTGATGGAGCTTTTCGACGAGCCACAGGGAAAGCAGGGGGAGGGCTAGTGTTGCTCAACCCAAGTGGAGAGGTGGTCACGAAAGAGAAGGTCAATCTACCAGGTTCAACTAGCAACAATGAAGCAGAATACGACACACTACTTCATGGTTTGAAGATGTGCATTGGCCAAGGGATAAAACGTCTCATGGTAAAAGGAGATGCACTTCTCATTGTTAAACAGATTTTAGGCATTTGGGCATGCAAGAATGAAAGCTTAAGGACAAAAGTTCATGCCATTCGTAGGATGTTTAATCAGTTTGAAGAAGTGCAACTATATCATATTCCGAGGAAACAAAATGAAGATGCCGATTTACTTGCACAACAAGCAATTACATGTGTTGAGAGAGAAGTGCAGGTCATCATGGTGGCAGCAGCTATCAAACAACCGAGATACCAGGGATTGGAGTCATTGGCTCCCATTATCGGCTACATTTTGGAGGGTGAGTTTCCACAAGACTTCACGAAGGCTCAGAAGAGGAGACTCATGAAGAAGGCAAGTTTCTATCTCTTCCTAGAAGGCTCCCTCTATCAAAAAGGGAAGGATCAAGTGTGCAGGAGAGTACCAACTATCGAGGAAATTCCAGCCATTCTAAAAGGTTTGCATGAAGAGGCATGTGGTGGTCATTTTTCCCAAGAATCAATTGTGAAGAAGATTTTGCTTGCGGGGTATGTTTGGCCAAGCTTGCATGTGGATGTTCAACATTGGTGTAAAAGCTGTCACAATTGTCAGATAAATGGAAATAGAAGGTTGGTGCATGGCCCGAGGCAAATAGTGCTTGCAAATGGACCCTTTGAAAAGTGGGGCATTGATGCTATGGGTCCTCTGCCTAGGACAAAAAATGGCAAACTCTACATTCTAGTGGCTGTAGACTATATGACTAGGTGGGTGGAAGCTCAAAGTGTGGCAAGAGTGAATGAGAGGACAGTTAGCAAGTTTGTGTACACTCACATTTGTTGCAGATTTGGCACACCTTTGGAGATTGTTTCTGATAATGGTCCAGGGTTTAGGAAGGGCTTGCTCACAGAAGTTTGTGAAGAGCTTCACATTCTACATCGTCATAGCACACCATACTACCCACAATCAAATGGTTTGGTGGAGAAGGCTAATGGTGTCATTACAGGAATCATTAGAAAGATGGTGCAAAACAAGACAAAATTATGGGATGACTTCTTGGATGGTGCCTTGTGGGCATATCGAACCACATATAGGGAAGCCACGGAGTTCACACCATTTCACTTGGTCTATGGTCAAGAGGCTTTGCAGCCTATCGAGCTCAACATTCCAACAATGCGACTTCATGGCAAAGGAGCACAAGATGATCAAGAGGTATGGATGGATCGACTTCTTACGTTAGTGGAGCTTGAGTGGAAAAGAGAAGCAGCATACGAGTGCTACAAGAGGAAAGCCACACAAGCGAAAGAAACGCACGACAAGAAACGGAAGGACAAAGGCATCAAGGAAGGAGAGCTTGTGCTAAGGTATGACAAACGACTTGACAATCGTTTTGATGCCAAGTTTGAAACTAGATGGCAAGGTCCATACATAGTCAAGAAGGCTTTCAATTCTAGTTACTATCAGCTTATGGACTTGAATGGTAAAGAGCACTCCAGGAAGGTAAACGGGTATCGCTTGAAGCCCTATTTGAGTCGCCTTCTACCAAAGGATCTACCAAAGATCTGTCCAAAGGCCGCTGTCTCATGTAAGTATTGTTACATGAAGCATGAGTGTAACTCCAGCCAAAATTCTGAGGGGCCAAACAATGAAGATCTCGTCAAGGACTCTAAAGCACTCTCTTTGGAAAAGATGCTCTATGATGGTACATGAATATACCATCATCCTGGGGGAGGGCTAATGATAGCCGTTTTTCGGCTCTCCATAATTGCTATACTAAGTTACTCCACCCTACCAAATTCACCCAAACGCTATGGCTATCCCTACCATTTCATTGTACATAGGCGTGTGTGAGTTAGGGGGCTTTTCCCATATCTTCTTAAAAAAACCCTCAGCTAGCTAGTCACTGGGCTAGTTGAGCCAAAAAATAAAAAAATAATTTAAAAAAAAAGTATATTATGGCCTCTTTGTGTGTAAATATTTCATTGTATATATGGCCTAAATATAGGGATTTTTTATAATTATTTTGATATTTTATTTAAATATTTCTACTTAGGTGTGTGTTTTATTAAACCTATGTACACCTTCTTTCATCCTCTTACACCATAATTATATTTTTTGCCAATATGTACATACTCTAACCTCATATTTTTCTTTTATACAAATCACTCCCACATTTTCACCCTCACCCTCGTGAAAACAAAAAATTGATTTCTACTCATTGGTTACTTTTATTATATTATTTACTTGCATACCTTTTCCTCTTTCACCCAAAATAATTCGAGGAGGGACCATATCATATGATTCCAATATCTTTCCATATCCATAACTCCTCCATATTTTTATTATTATTTTTACTCATTATTCTAACACCATGTGCTCATTGAGCTAAAGTCCATGAATAGTCCATACACCAGTCCCACCATGTATATATTTCTTATTTCACCAATAATCCTCCTCCATGCATGGGTCAAGGGCAACTTGAATGCTTTGTATTATAATATGACAAAGGAGGGGCTCACTCTTGGATGCATTGTACAAATTCAACAAAGGAGGGGGCCACTAAAAGACTTTTGCAGGCATAAAAAACAAGCTTTTTGGTGAGAATTTTGGCACCTATCTCCACTCCGAATTTGGAGCGGTGGTCAAAAGAGAAAATGTAGCCCACACTCTGAATAATCACCTCAAATTTTTTCATGATTTTTGGAGCTACCGGCGGTGAGCTATGATTTTTTGAGTGGACCCCAGTCTGCCCACTTTTCTCACAAGTAGCCCTTAGTCTTCTCTCACCCTTCCACACACCTACTCACTCTTACACATCCCTCCCTCTCCTTTCCTCACTCAAACCTGCAATTTCCATGGCTTCTCCCACCCTCTTCACCATTACCCTTCTCTCTCATCCCTATAGTTCTTTTATGAACCTCTACATACATACACCCTCTCCATGTCTCCTCTATTGCTTCTATGTTACAATTTCATTTACCTCTCCTAAAATATCTAAAATTCAGCATCTTAACCATGATAACTTCTGCAAATTGAGGATTTTTCATCAACAAATCCTCTTTTCATCGTGGTGGTCAACCGTGGCGGCGCCGTAAAGAAGCGAAGAAGAAGAAGAAGACCAGCGGTCATTTTTTCCACAATCTACACAAGGGTGAGTTCAAGCTTCTTCAAAGCTTCACCATCTCAATGATTCTCTTTTAATTCACCCCTCTTCCTTCATCAAATCAACTCACTCTACCCATTGTAAATGTTACATTAACTTTCTAGTGATTACTAACGACTAACATACTAACACAAAATAGCATTGACCTAACCATAAAAGACACCTCACCTCAAGACATGTATAGTAACTCTCTCTCTCTCTCTCTCTCTCTCTCTCTCTCTCTCTCTCTCTCTCTCTCTCTCTCTCTCTCTCTTCCTTAAAACTTACTTTCACCTTATCTACCATCAATAATGCTCTCTTTTGAGCCCACACCCATGACTCAAGCAGACAAAGAAGGCCCGCAATGTTTTGATATTCAAAAAAATCATAATCCTGATTTGTTAGCTTGTAAATTAGGATTTCCAATAATCTTAATGAGGGGTCTCCAACCTATAAATAGGCCCGTCTCCTTCTTGTAAAACAACCTCCAACATCTCACATAGCACCCCAACACTCTATGCGTGAGGAGAGACTTAGGTGTAGCAACCACTTGTGAGCTTCACTCTTGGTGTGAGAGAAGCCTTCAAGCTACACATTGCAAGTGAGAGAGCGTGAGTTCCACAAACCTCAAAACCACTATTGTATATGCTCCTTCATCATCAATAAATTGAGGTTTGGTGCATCAAAGGCGTGATTCGACGTTCAAATCTTCGTCCTTCCATTTGTGCAATACGGTTTGGAGAATTCAAGGTGACTTGTGTATTTGAGTTTTTATCGGTTGATCTTGATTTTAGAAAGTGTTTTAGTGTGTTTTTCATTGCCAGTTTTGTGTCCATTGTAAGAGGGTATTGTGGTGAGAGGTCTCCCACACCCTAAGACAGTGTGTGTGTGTTTTGGCAATGTTTAGCAATCACTAAGCATTGAGTGAGTTTATACAAGTTCTACGATAGCATCATAACGAACCATCTCCATTTGCAAGTCACAAATACGGTATTATGCAAGATCCTTTTCTCTCTCTCTTCCCTTTGCTCTAGATCTCTCTGGTCCAGTTTGTGTGTGTCTTGGTGTGAGGTTGTTTGTGTGCGTTGTGTGGTGCATCTTCTTGGTTGTGCCAAAATCTTTCTTGCGTCCTAGTTCGCATACCATAACTAGGTGGTGCCCCTATCTTGTTTGGGTTTGGCTGTGGGTTTGTTGTTGTGTTGTGCTTGTGGTTGCCCCAGCCCCAATTGAGCAGCACGGGAGCCTTGAGGGGTGTTTAGAGGTCGCCTCTCTTGTTGCCCGCCCCGGACCGCCTCAATTTTGGCTCTCATGCTCTCATGTCTTTCGATCACATGGTCTTCATTGAGGTATTTATGTTGTGTATTTTACAGGTTGGCTATGCATCGGCTTGCTAAAGTGGGGAGGAGGTTCTGATGCAAACTAAGGTGGGGAACATATATGGTGGAGTGAGAGGTAGAAAACAAAGTGGTTTAGCGTTAGATGCGGCGAGATCTTTGCGATAGTGTTTTTGCTAGAATAGACACGGTATGGTAGTATGATAAATTAAATATCAATTCTTGGTGCATCACAATACAATCATCTTCATTTAGGTTAGGGGTCCCTTACTACAACTACAAAAACATGGAATCTAGAATATTCTAATCACTATTAACTCAATCAGATGTAATCAAAATCAGAAGGGCATGCAATTTCAACTCAAGATTTTGAAATGAGAATAATCAACTTTTGACCAAGTAAACTTGTTTAGTGCAATGAATTTAACAATCCAGCAAGAACATGCATCATTTTGACCTATCATGAGTAATTCTGAATACATTTTTTAACTTCCTAGTTGACCTTAATTTACAAAAAAAGAGAGAAGTGAAAATTTATTAACAATTAAAGAAAGGAAAAATAAAAGTCTTCAAAGATGGGCTAAGAACAGACCCAAAAGCAGAATAGTAGATTACATCATGGAAAAAACTGGTGAAAAACAACCAATCTAAATGAAGGCTAAATAATAGCTTCGGAGGGAATCTCTTTGACAGTTCTTTTCATGCCAAACAAAAGGACATAGGATACATCATCTGCTTTGCCAAAAAGACATTTATTTTTGCTGATCCAAATATGCCATGTATATGATCCCCTACATTGATTCCATAAACATATATCCATTCTTGAACTGGTCCCCAAAAAAATTTCTTCCTAGGTGAAGGATTTTGGGTACATAGGTGCAACTCCATCATCATTATAGAACCTGTAACATTTTCTTGTTCTTAGGATGATTGAAGAAAAGGTCCATGAGAGATTCTTCGTCTTGATGAAGTCTTTGGCAAAGTTCCTTGCTCCTTCTAATTAGGTTGGCCTTTGTTCATATCCATAGTCCATTATGTAAAATGAACCAAAGGGAAAGGCTATGACTGATTAGTGTAGGAAAAACCCACAAGCACTTAAATTTGTAGCTCCATTGCTTCCTGCTCCAATTGACCTTCCATCTTCCATTGAGATTCACTTGGAGGACTCTTCCAACCTCCTTCTTTTGCATAAAACCAGAAAATATAACAGGAGGAGTACCATAAAGAGATTTAGCCTTATGATTTCCCAAAGGATTAATAGATAAGGTGGATGCACCTAACGGTAATGTGGGTCCTTCGCATGCAGTAGCTGACTCCAACCCCCTCCCAATACCTGTGGAGCTGGTCTCTCCCGTGACGACCCCTGCAACTCTCGATACCAGTTGTACTACTCCCACAACTCCGAGCTATGGTCATGGTGCACGCCCATTCGCCTTGAGTTGAGTGCGCATTGACAGCAGAGCCTCGAGCTTTAAAAGTAGCCCCCCAACCCAAGAGCACCAACGGTGCTGAAAAGGTGAAGCTCATCGCTATTTCTTTGCTCGGTTACTCGACTTCGTTTTGTGGTTGTGGTGTGCAGGGCTTGGTGCCACACCCACCATCTCTCTCTCTCTCTCTCTCTCTCTCTCTCTCTCTCTCTCTCTCTCTCTCTCTCTCTCTCTCTCTCTTTAAAAAAAAAAAAAAAACCATGCATGTCTCACCATCTCTTTATAAGGTACCCTGTCCCAGGGTTGAAGAGGCCGCTATCAACATGATGCTTATGCAAACAAGGTTGCCTGCAGTAGATCTGTCTGCAAAAAGGCAAAGTAACCTATGAGACAAAAGAGTTTACAAATGGTCTATCCAATACAATGTCTGTGTAAAAGACAAAAAACTAAAAACTAAAAAACTGAAACTAAACTGAGCTAAAGTGAAATGGAACAAAATGAAATGGGATGAAATGAAAGGCTGAGATGCTAGAATTAAGATCCTATCTTATGATATCCAACATCGGTCTTTGGCGAAGCTCATCAATGTCTTCCTCAGTGAGTACTCATATTGGGCATCTCCCATGTTGTGCCAGAATAGTCCGGACCCTCTGATGCAGCTTCCACCGATGTCTCAATGACCCTCGCAGTCGTGGGCGTCTGGATCTCCAATGGCCCTGTCAGTCAGTGTACCGCTGGTATAGGTGGACTCTGAAGTCTGTTGTGATGTCTGCTCATTTGAATGTCACGTATGTAGTCTAAAGAAATCAGTGATCTCTCTCTGTGAGTGTCTCATACTGTCTCGTCTCCTAGAGAGGCTCTCCCTATGTTTGTGCAGCTCCATTGAAAATAGTCCAAGGCATCTTTGATCCTGGTATCTCATAACTTTGGCGAGTGGTCCAAAACCCTCTTTGAATAGGCAGTGGAAGCAAGGGGTTTGAGGGTAAGAGGGGCCATGCTGCTGCCGAAGGCGGCGCCGTTTTATACTAGTACACTTTAAAATAAAAGGGGATATTTTGACACTTGGATTAGAAGGGGTGGTGGCCTTATGATCACAGTGAACACATGTGGAAATACACTTATTTAGGTTTATCTACCTACTTTTGGAAGGGTTATTTGTCTCCTAAATGCTTTGCACTATTTGATGCTTTGAAAATGATAGTAGGTTTTAGTTGAAAAGTTTTTTAAGTAGGACATTGATAAACAACTGATAGGTTTGTTGACACCTATATTACGTATTCAAGGCTAACGAGTTTGTTGTCTTGCTTATATAAATGCAAGTAAGAGTTCTATCTTTACTTAGGAATTTTTTGGCTTAACTGTTGTCTGTCACTGAAGAACCGAGATTCCTCTTCTTGGTGGACCACCACAACCCAATAGCTTTTTGTATAAGATCATTGAAATAATGCCTCATTATTATAATATTATACAAAAACAAATCTAAGATTGAGTCATTTTTGTACAAAACTCTGTCCAAGTTATCTAAAGCTAGTTTTCTTTTGAATGTTATGTTCTTCGGTGTATATGTATACAAGACACACACACACGTGACACACACGAACACACACGGCATCAAGGGCATATGTCCTAATCTTACATAGGAATGCTGCCCTCTTTTGAGACATAAACTTGGTTAAAAACTAACTAGACTACGTCCTTTAAAAAAATGTCAAAAACGTGATGAATCTTTGTTTCTAAATGTAGTATTGTAATTGTGAACTCCGGTGAAAGCTTAGTATGTCCATCATAATTTGACATGCTAATAACTAAGAATGGTGGCATGTAAGTGGGGAAAATGGGAATGGGTGGTAAGACTCAAGGACCAAGGTGGCACCATTGGGATTTATTTTAATCCGGGCTTGCCTCCCTTGCTCGAGCTGCTATGATTTTCATGGTAAACTTGTGGTCTCATGGCTCTCATGGTAGATCCTCTACATGAGATTCTTATGTAATTTTTTTAGTTTTAGTTTATCCGTCACAGTCGGGGATTGGGGGGCAGCAGATCTGCACCCTCCATCTCCTGTCGATTCTGAGCAGGAATTCCAGCAAGCAGTTCACAGATGGCCACCACGTCAGCTCCCGGAACCAGTACAATGCAAGCCAATCGTGCCACTCCAGGTCAGCGTACGTAATGCAACCAGCTGTAAACACGTCAGCATCTGGAATTTTTGCTATAAACGGTTCAACTATAAAACTGTCTACACTGTCTGCACGAAATATCTGTTGCTGTCTGCACTGTCGGTTGCTCTACAATCTTGCCACCTCAACAGCTGGAACAGGGTAGCTGGCCCCCTCCCCCCGACTTGTGACGACCGGGAATGGTCCTACAAAGACCATTCCCTGAAATAACGTGCTCCCACCATGGCTCTCGGCCTCCGCTGGTCGCCATGTGGTCGCCCATTATTTCAGGGAATGGTCACTACACGACCATTCCCTACACCTTAACCTCGAGTGGTTGGTGGAGGTATTGCAAACAAACAAAAAAAGCTCTTAACATTGAGAGCATGTCCTTTTTTTTTGGCTCAATTAGCTACATTAAAGAGACATCTTCATTAGTCCCATTTTTTGGATCCTATCACCAAGGGTTGGCTATTTGATGCGTTGGTTAGTCCAGCTCTTATGTATGCAACTTCAACATGGAATGTCATAGGAGGATAGGAGATAGATGGAGAGGCCTATGGTTATTTTGCTATGAGGACGGGACATAGTACAAGCTGAGTTTCATGCTCATCCCATGGTGATTGCGGCACTGTTTTAGACAATGGGCTATTCATTGAATCAAAGGGATGAGTAGATTGGCTTCTCCTTTCGTCCAGATCGGAACTCTTGATATTCTGACATAGTAAAATTAGCCATCACGCCCAGACAAAGACAAGATCATTGATAGAGCTTGCAAGGTTTCCAAGACATTCATTGCCTAGTGGTGGAGACACACATGGCATGCTACAACAAAGAGATAGTTTTCCAAAAATTATAGATGCCCTATCACCAATTGTTCAGTGTTTCCATTCTGGAGTCTACTTTTCTTTTTGGTTCATGCATGATGCTGTACATGGATCTAATAATATACTATTTATCTTATAGGCCCAAGTGGCCTTTCAAATATGTTAATAAAATATTTTTATTTCTCCCTCCCCTATCCATATTGCCTATTGCCAATGTCTTTCCATCTACTTCCATGTGAAAGACTCCAAGTTCCAGTGTTCGGGAAAAACCATTTTCACAAACATACAAAAATCCCTCCAAGACAAATCTGAACCGGAAATTTTATAATTCTAGCCAATATTTTTGCAAATATACACTATTTTTCATGTATTTTAAGCAGAATTTTCTCCTTATTGCGCTACCCTCAACCGGCTACTTTGATTTTGCAACCGGCTCAAGGCTAAGCTGAGACACACTTTTCCCGGACACTGACTCCAACCCATCAAGATGCACTAGAGAAACAAGGTGAGAACTCACAGTGGCTTGCAGAAAGCAAGGGAAGGTTAGTTTTTGGCGATGAGGAGGTATGTAGTGGAGTGGTCGGACCAATAGTTGTAGTTAGTGCCGGACATGGTTTGTGACAGGTCATTGCTAACCCATACGTGGTCCAGCATAGAGTTGTGTACTGTGGTTGGATGGTGTATCAATTGGTGGAGACCGTGCTGGAGAATGAGGTTGGAAAGGGTTCTATATGTGCTGGTTTCCTCAAGTGCGTTAATGTTGAAATCTCCCATTATGATTAGTGGTCGCATGGTGCGGGTTGAATCAAGAAGGTTGGAGATGCTATGTAGGAACCGTGGGAGCGATGATGTCGGTGCCCTGTAGAGTGAAATGACTGTCGCTAGGCACTTGTTGGCGCAGTGGAAAGTTGCATGGATCGTTTCAAGTGTTTGATTGATGCAGATGTGTATTTTTGTAGGTATTAGGTTGTCTTTATGCAGAATGGAGATGCCGTGTAGTTGTATTGAGGATATGTTGCGGAAGCCTGGAATGGTTGTCGCATGTTGTCGAGTCTCTTGTAGGCAGAGGACATCGGAGGCCATTAGGCTTTTGTCGTGGATGATATCGTTTGCATGATTTGCAAGGGAGACGACGTTCAGTGATTGGACAATGTAATCTGTATCTTGGTGGAGCTGTAGTTGCTTTTGGACGGGGAAATAAGTTGCTTCTGTTCTCAACCTGTGGAGCTCTTTGAGGACTGACGCGTCAGTGTGAATGTTGCAGGGCAGCAAGCTCTCCATCAAATATAGATTTGCAGTGTCACGAATCCGTGTGAGAGCAGTGTATGCGAGGCCGTGAGACCTAATCCCTTTGGGGTTGAAAGCTAGTGTGTTGAGTGTAAGCCCTTATGATTGGTGAATCGTGCGGGCCGCAGCAGGCTGAACTGGGAATTGCTTACGTGTGAGGGTGTTGAAGTAGTTCTTGCCAATTTGGAATTCGCGTGTGATACGGAGAATTGGCGTCCAACTAGGCAATGTGAGTGGGTTGCGAAGATGACGGTGGTCGTACCTTTGTTTTTGCCCTATGCTAGGGTTGGTGAAATGAATCCAAGGGCATGTCGTGTCGGAGAATGTAGTGTAGAGCTTGTAGACGCCTTCTGCACCGTTGACAAGGCCGTCAGGAATGTCCAGATTTCCAGCGCATAGCTCGACGACTAGGCCCGGCTTCAGACACAATGTTGCTTGGAGACCCGCAGTTCGTCTCGCATCCAATGGAGTTGCTATTGTTTTGCTGCAAGAGGCGGCACGCTTGTCAATTGCTTTGAATATGTGTGGCTCACCGGGAAATTGTGCGAAGACCTTTTCATTGTGTTCATCCTTTGCCTTGCTAGAGTAGAATAGGTGTGATATGGTTATGTCAGCAGGCAGCTCTCTGTGGAAGGAGTTGTTAATGTATGCAAGGTTGCTGCTGGTGTGTGAGCCAGTTCTCATTCGGTTGAGCACCTCTATAAACTGTCTATCGGTTTGTCTCATTGTCATCGTTAATTCGTAGCACTTAAGGAATTTATGCCAGTACGAAGGTGCAACCGCCTCGAGAAGAGGCTGCTTGGTTGTGAATATCCAAGAGTCTTTGACTGGGTTAGCTTGGTAGAGGTCACCACAAAGTATGACATCTAGGCCACCAAAAAGGTTGGTCGTGTTTTCTCTTGATGGTACGAAGACGTGAGTCGGCCAATGAGAAGACACTTGATCCTATCAAGGAGACTTTATCAAACACTACAAGCTCCAAATCTTGATAAAGTAAGGACAATGCATCTAGCTTTTCTGCTCTGAGGCTTGTGTGTGTCGTAGTTATCAAAGGCAAATGTAAAGCTGAGTGTATAGTTGTACCACCAATGTTGAATGCTGCCTTGCTTGTATATGCCATCAGGAGTGCCTTAGGAAAGTCAAGATTGTGGCCCGACTTATGCGTGTAGAAACGAATGAGGGCTTCGACCAGCAAGAGCAGCGTGAATGTTTTCCCAGTGCTTGCTCCACCTACGAGGAAGAGATGTATCTTTTCGATTGGTGCTATGCGTTTTTTAAGCATGACATCATCGAGGATGAGTCGCTGTTGTGGGTTTAGTTTCTTTATTGATGTGTGGAAATCCTCATTGGTCATGCCAATATGTTTGGAAAAATGCAAAGGAAATGGTTTCTTCGTCGGTTGGTTTGATGGGGTGTTGATCATCACACTGGCATTGTTGGAATCGTTCAAGGAACTTACACTTCTCGTGCTGCGTGAGGTTGTGATAGCTGTTGCGAGTCTATCAAGTGGAGCTGGTAAGACAACGAACTGTGATTCATTGTTTTTTACTGTCTCAATGTTCGAAGTGTAGACATCGATCCAAGATGAACCTTCGGGTAGGTGCTCATTCTTGTGCCTTGACCACGGCAAGAAGAGAAGGCATTGTTCTCTATAGTGGTTGTCAGGGTCTTTGGCTTTATTGTATCTATCGTATCATACGATGCATGCCCTTTGCAGCAACTTGTCAGGCCTAGAGGGATTTTTGGTTGTGGAAGCGAACTGGGCCAAGCACATGGCAAAGAACGAGTGTGGTATGGAGGCATATTTGTCAATGATGGAGGCAGAGAAGATTTTTGTTGTGTCGGGGTGCATTTTTTGTAGGGCGTTCTTCTTTTTGAGAACGAGAGCACGCTCTTCAGGTCGGTTAGTATTTATGTATATGAATTCTCTAGAGGAGCTATGCAATGGAAGCGAGAGACATATGTAAGCAGCTTGCTATTAACTAATTTTCAGTGTCTTAAGGATTGTGCTACCAACTTTTCGTAGTCTCTCCAACGTTGTTGCATTGTTTGCGACACAGTGATCAACTTGTGACTTGATTGCTCCTATTAATGTATTGTCCATTTTTGTCATGTATGAGGTGCAATAGCTCGCAGCTCCATGCGCATTTAGCACGAACTCTATATCTGTATTTGCATTCCAAAGTGAAGCTATTGATTTTTTGAAGTTGTTTGTGAATATATCGCTTGGTTTGCGCTTGAGGAAAATAGTGGGTGTTGAGATAGTTGCTTGCAATGCAAGCAAGTACTGTTCCATGGAGAGTTGTACTTGTTCTAGCCATTCTTCAAACGTAGGGGCTTTTTGTAAATCAATTTGGCCGAGTTGTTTTTCGATTTGTTGCAAGTAAATCTTGCCTTGTCTAGCTATGTTTGCGTCAAGTATTACTTGTCGCATAATAGTTGTGAATGGCATGGGAAAACGTGGAAATCCAAAACGGCAACTTTTGCTCTTCTTTTGGCAAGTCTTATGATGCTTGTGCTTGTAAGCTTTAGAAAGGTCATTAGGCAAGATGGATCTATCTGTGCTAATGTGGGTATCTAGAAATAATACAATATCTTGATCTGAGTGTGTTGTGAGTGATGGTGTTGGGGTATAAAGCCCAATGTGGTCGCCCAGGTAAGTGGGCGGGCCGCCAGGTATGTACACATATTCTTTTGTTAAAACCTAATAAGAACTCACTATGCTCTATACATTACAGTAGAGCGAGTTCACCATATCGTCGTGCTCTTCTTCTCGCACTCTCTCGCGTCGCACTTCCGTTCGTACTCCTTCAACTGGTATCAGAGCTCAGATCGAGGCTCGGGGCAGCACTGCAGGAGGCTAGAGTCACCAGCTCAGATTGGAGTAAAATTCGACAGGCGAAGACACGGCCCCAAATCCTGTGGACGAGCCCGAAGGACTCGGTGTGCTCAGAATTTCATTATGAGGTCATCTAGGTTATCGTTCGGCTTCGACAAAGTTCTGCGCAAGCCATTTTCGACTACGTGGTCTCAGTGGGTGCAGATCCGACTCTGCAAATTTGGGGTTTTCGGCCTACGACTACAGGTGCTGAGGATATCGACACTCCCAGAGTGCTGATTTGTGGTTGTCTACACATCGAAGCACGGCTCACAGTTCTTGGAGGCGTGTCACATACGACACGGGCACATCTACACGCAGACTGTAGGCGACATCCACTAGTTCATCAGGTAGCTTGTGTTTGCTGCTTGATATTCCAGATTTCATCCTGACATTGCAGGTACTTCGACATGGGATGTATTGTCAGAGATGATGTATGTCTGTTGAGGGTTTGCTGGCTGTGCGTCACGCACCAAAGAACCGCCGCAGCGGTTACAACATACATTGGGAAATTTGTGGATGTATGACTTTGTGGGAAGTCTATGTACTGTCAGATTTACTGCAGCCTTTGTTGAGGGTCGAGTGAGGTTTTATTGAGCTGGGGGATTCTCGAATGTTGAGATCCTTTCGGTGATACAGGTCTTGGAGCGATCCCTCGAGCACCCTTAGATAGGCAGCTAGGATGTATTGACTGTGAGTTAGACAGTTGGGATTGCATCTTTGCTTTACTGCCGTTGAGGCATTGTCACAGTTTGTGCTTACAGGACAGTGACAGGACAGTCAGAGACAGTACAGGTGCAGGACAGGTTTACCCGCAACTTACAGTGTCAGAGAGAAGGTGTTTTTTGAGCTGTTTTCTGGTTTGTTTTTGAGTACACCAGAGCCATTTTACAAAGGAGACTCTGCCAAAATTTATGCAAAATCTGAAGCTTTCTTGGTTCATTTGACAGGTTGATATTGGTTCAGAGGTCAGTTTACAGGGGAAACTCTGCCGAATTTTTCCCAGGAAAGTAAACTACTGTGAAGCGTAGCTATGGATGGATCGCAGGACACTGCTCTTTACAATATCAAGAAGCTGGATGGAACCAATTTCCCATTGTGGAAGAAGCAGATTTGGCACGTGTTGGTACAAAAGAAGCAGATAAAACCTATAAAGCTCAAGGGGATAAAACTAGAAGATATGGACGAAGATGAATGGAGCGAAATGGATGAATTGGCACTTTCTACCATTATGCTGACTATGGCAGAAAGCGTTTACTTCAATGTAGCAGAGGAGATGTCGGCTTATCACGGATGGTTAAATCTGAGTGATCTTTATGAGAAGCAGAGTGCAGCTTCACAGGTATACTGGCTTAAGAATCTTGTTGACTTGAAGATGAAAGAAGGGACACCTATGTCCAATCATCTGAATGAATTCAACACAATCTACAGTCAGTTGTCAGCTCAAGGTGTCAAATTTGATGAACCTGTTAGAGCTATGTTCCTGTTGATCACATTGCTAGAAATTTGGGACACTTTTCGCACAGCTTTGAGTAATTATGTACCTCCAGATGGTTTGAACATAGCAGTTGTAGAAGGAAGTCTGCTTACTGAAGAAACCAATAGAAAGACAATGGACAAAGGCAAAGGAACAGCCTTAGTTGTCAAGGGAAGGACCAAAGAAAAGTACAAAGGTCGAAAGAGGAATCAGTCTCATAGCAAGTCCCGCAGTGCTAAAGGCAAGAGTGACATAGAATGCTACCATTGTGGCAAGAAGGGTCACATGAAAAGAGACTGCAGAGAATGGAAAGCAGAAAAAGGCAAAGAGAAAGCTGAAGACCATGGTGAGAAGAACAAGTCCTTAGTGAAGATTCAAGAAATAAATGTGACAAACACTGTTGCAGAGGATGACAGTCTAGTGTCAAGAGACATCTACTTTTTGAAGAATACAATGGACTCAGCTCTTCTTACAGCATCTGATGGAAATGCACTGAGTGACTGGATTATAGACTCAGGGGCATCACTTCATGTGTCTCCAAACAAGGAGTGGTTTACCTCTTATGTGACCACTAAAGATCATGTTCGGCTAGGAAATGGGCAGACATGTGAGATCTTAGGTGTTGGAGATGTTCAATTGAAGTTTCAGAATGGCTCTTCTTTCACGCTGAAGAATGTGAGACATGTTCCCGCAATTACAAAGAGCTTGATCAGCACAGGTTTACTTGATGATGCTGGCTACGTCACCACTTTTGGACAGAACATGTGGAAGATATCCAAGGGTTCTATGACAGTAGCACATGGAGTAAAGTCTGGAGGACTTTACATGATTTATGTATCAAATGTCTCTAAAAATGTAATCAATGTAACCGAGCAGCCGAACGTTTCTTTGTGGCATAGCCGGTTAGGACATATGTCCAAGAAGGGAATGGAAATCTTGTCTCGTTCTGGTTATTTGCCTGGCTTTTCATTTAATGATTTTGAATTCTGTGAACATTGTCTGTATGGTAAGCAAACACAGCAGCCACATAAGCATAGAAGCAGTAGAAGAGATACACAGTTGGCACTTGTTCATAGTGATTTGTGTGGACCTATGCCTAACCTATCTCTAGGGGGAGCTTCTTACTTTATGACATTTATAGATGATTACTCGAGGAAAGTATGGGTTTACTTTCTCAAGCACAAGGATGAAGAGTTTAGTATTTTCAAAACGTTTGTGACACTTGTGGAGAATCAGAGTGGCAAGAAGCTTAAATTCTTACGCACTGACAATGGTGGAGAGTATGTTTCAAAGGCCTTTCAGGACTTTTGTGAGTCAAAAGGTATAAAACGTGAACTTACTGCTCCTTACAATCCTCCTCAAAATGGTGTTGTTGAGAGGATGAATAGGACCATACAAGAGAAGGTCAGAAGTATGTTGTCTAATGCACAGCTACCAAATGCGTTTTGGGCTGAAGCTGTATCAACAGCTGTTCATCTTGTAAATAGATCTCCTAGCAAGGTTTTGCAGAAGGATTCAGTGCCAGAGATGGTATGGTCAGGCAAAATTCCCTCATACAAGCATCTCAGAGTCTTTGGCTGTGAGGCATATACTCACGTTCCAAAGGAATTTAGGAACAAACTTGAGCCAAAGAGTAGAAAGTGCATCTTTCTAGGCTATGGTAATTCTGGTGAGATGGGGTACAGACTTTGGGATCCCGAATCCAGAAAGGTTGTCCGCAGCAATGATGTTCACTTTAATGAATCCAAATATCATTATAAACCAGAGAGGGTTGAGGAGATTAGAAGAGTTGTCTTCCAAGAAGATGGACCTGCACGTGCAAGACAAAATGTCAGGGCTCCAGAGGAGCAAGGACAGGATAGAGTGGAACCACAGGTTGTTGCTGAGCCTGAGCCACCTATTGTGCGTAGATCTGGACGTGTCCCGCGCTTCCTTGAAGTGGATTCCGCAACTGAATCTAGAAGCTGACGTGTTAGCTGGCGGCGGAACAGCAAGCGTCCACATTTTTCGCAGGGTGTAATGGGCTTGTCCTTGATGCTTTTGTTGTATCTCTTAATCTCCTTGCTCAGCCTGGCATGGGTGCGTCGTATCTGAGCACCGGTGACCAGGCCCTTCTCGTTCTTCAGGCGTGAAAGCTTGCACTTCACGGCCTGGGTTGTGTGCAACGTGTGTGGGTGTTTGGCTTCGAACATGCGGACGACCTCAATATCTGGCAAAGCCTCATGCAACAAGGATAGTTGATGCAA
Organism: Adiantum capillus-veneris; assembly: GCF_014529385.1. NCBI lineage: Eukaryota > Viridiplantae > Streptophyta > Polypodiopsida > Polypodiales > Pteridaceae > Adiantum > Adiantum capillus-veneris. Next base: position 64,115,512 of record NC_140933.1, on the reverse strand, counting down.
AGTGGCCACCTCATCTTCTTCCCATTGAACACGTGCACGGTTTGAGCACGTTGTGAAGGTGGGAAGGTATGTGATGCCGTTGCTTGTTTCGGAGAGCAGAATGCCCTTTGCAAGAAATGGTTTCGATGGCATCCCCAAGATGATTGTTCTCATGCTTCCATTTATTTTCAAATACACTTTTAACCTACAAGTCACAGAGCGAGCGAAGGCCGTTAATATGTCGAGGCTAAGGGCAAGTGAGTTGGTGGATGTTGAATACAAAGACGAGAATTTTGTGACTGTCATTGCGCTAGTGGCCCCATCATTACGGAAGAAGAGGCATGCACCCAGGACAGCATGTCTGTCATGCAAGAAGCTCTCAAACAAGTCGTTGAGAAAATTTGATCTAAGGTCATGCGGTGCACCTATTGAGTTTTGGAGATGGTGTAGCACGAGGAAGATGTCTGAATTGTTCCGAAACTGCGCTGCGAAAACAGTATCGACATCGTGTTCGGCCAAGAGAGTCATTGGAAAGACACGCAAAGATTGTAAACATTAAGTCAGCTTGTGTGTTTGTTTGTGTACGTGTGTTGGAGAGAGAGAGAGAGAGAGAGAGAGAGAGAGAGAGAGAGAGAGAGAGAGAGAGAGAGAGAGAGAGAGAGAGAGAGAGAGAGAGAGAGAGAGAGAGAGAGAGAGAGAGAGAGAGAGAGAGAAAGTCTGTGCTTTGGAAGGTTGAAAAGATGGAGAGGAAGGAAGAGTAGAGAGCGAGTTATGGAGAGACACCACGGACTTTCTTCTGAAACGGGATATACAATGGACAAGCCAAAATTTAGTCCATCGATTGTAGAGGGATCTAGGTAAGGAAGGATAGTTATTCGTGGTGAAAGGTTAAAAGCTATTCAAATACATGCTCTCAAAGCATCTAGGTTTCCAACAGAGGAGTGAAAGATATCATAGACCCATTTGTGCCAATTTTGAACACACCCTCGACAACAGATGTCGATAAAATATCCCTCGCCTCTGGAATGCTCTCCATGTACACCTCCTTGAAGCTCCTTGGCAAGCCCAAAAGAAGATCCACCATAGATCCTGACACTTGAACCGCCACAACACGTCTGTCAATGCTACTTCGAATCTGTGCCTCTAGTCTGAGCGTCGTGTTGATGACGTGATCTTTATCGCAAAGAGAACAACATAGTCGGCCTTCAACCTTCTTCACCTTCGGCGAGTCACAAACTGGCAATGGGAATGCAAGTGTCTTCATCCGGTTGAGTGCAAACCATGCAAAGTCACCTCTCTATTGTAGCCGAGAGTCTCACACTGTCTATGAAATGCTATGGTCAATTCTTCCTTCAAACGTGATCCTCGCACGGGGGCCAAAGTTGTGACATCCAGAACAGACAATGTGCGCACCTTGCCAACAAAGAGGCCAATATTCCTAGCCACAAACATAACAATGTCCTCCCTAGCCATCTGGTCCATGACCCTATCGTAGTCTTGCTTTCGAGAGTTGACAAAGCTGACCTACATATGACAAAAGATTTGTCAATATCAAAAGAAAGAAACGCTGGAGCCAATGCTTCTGATACGTACAACTGCTTTGTCATTTGGGGTCGAGCCATCAGCAACAACCAAATCCCCAAATGTAGTACCAATTCTTTGATGGAAATTACGACTTTGCAAGACAACAAACGCCAGTGTCGCTAAGGGCGGACGTGGGCTAGTAGTCTCGGAAATTGCAGCGTCGGCAAGAAATGTGCTTATCTTGGTCTCAGGATAGAAAGCTAAAGTAACAGGGAATGGGTCACAAGGTCTAATGGTTGTCGACGCATTGACATGCAAGGAGAACAAAGCTGACCCAGCATCGTTATGGTTTTTAGCTCTCACAAGAGGACAGTCAAGCCTGATGAACAAGCCGATCTTGAGCTCCCTGGTGTAGGTCTCAATAAAGGGATCCACAACGACGACCGTGATCGTGTCGATGCACTCGGCATCGACGATGTCGAACTTGAAGTAACATGCATTTTTCTTTTGCCCAGACGAGATGGAACGGTATGTGCCATACCAATTCAAGATTTCCCCTCTATGGAAAAAGGTTTACTATCCTCATCTATATCACTGATCATGAATAGCGGCAAGGTTTCCTTGACTAACAAGATTTTCCCTTTGTCCAGTAGCTTGGCACTGTCCAAGACATTCTGAGCAGCCGAAGATTGGCCAACTTCAAAAAATGAGACTGCAGCTTTCCCTAATTCTCGAGATGCGCAAGGAAGTTGTTTTTGAGAAGAAGACGGTGCTTGTGCGCACTCCTCTCCTAGTGGAGAGTATCCTTTGCCTGCAAAAAAAAAGCAGAGCACCATCTTAACGCAACTCGACACTCAAGAATGCACTGTAGCGAAGAACACCGTAGACACGTTAAGGCTGTTCCACAAAGAATGATTGTGCCCATCGGCGATACCTGCACTGCCAACGGGATCGGTAGAAGGGCTTCCTTGAAGCAACGCATGCCTACACCTCTTCCCAGTTGCGGTTTCCTCGAAGGCCGGATCTGGCGGCGACCCGACAGAGCTTGACACCACCCGTTGCGATGAACGTTTGCCTGCAAGACATGGAGGAGACTCAACGAACCTACGCAGTTCTGCAAGAGGAAAAGAAAAGCAAGAATCCAATTAACCATAGCATTGACTAGTTGAGGAAAGCAAAGAGAGAGTAAAAAAGATCCTACAAGCAGCACACTCGCAAAAGCAAAGGAAGAATGAGGCACGGAAACGAACTTATTGAAAGGATGCGAACAAACTTGCACGGAATATGATTTCTTTTTGGGTGAGCAAGCAAACAAGCTATTTAATCTCGGAAAATGTCACGTTTCAAATCCCTCACCAGGTTGCATACACAAGAAGATTTACAAATTTTCTCATCCAGGAAAAGAGAGTCTCTCAATGTTTTTCATACAATGTATAACATCATGAGCCTCTGCTCGAGAGGCAACGTATATGGAGGCCTCCGAGCCAGGAAGCAACATTGCAAGTTACTCAAGAAAGCATGAACATAAAGAGCATCAGGTGGAGCCTCTTGATTCACTCCCCTCAGGCGGGCGAGAGATGCAAGCATGTGTAGAGATCATAAGTGAAAAGCTAATGAAGGACTGATGCCCGAGCCTGGCCTTGCTGAGGCTTGTGAGTTGTTGCATGTAGAGACAACTCGGAAAAGGTATAACCGGAGCATAAGAAGAGTGGGGCTGTGGGATACGAGACAGCCGTTGCGTGCGCATGATGCTACTGCTAAGCCCCTTGCCCCGAATCGTACCCTGCTAGGTATACGGTGCCCCCCTCACAGAAGCTCATGATGTTGAGGCAAGTCACGCTGTGAGGATTCTTGTGCTTCTTGTGATACACTACACATGACATGTATGGTATGGCAACAAGGAGTTAGGTGTGTGAATGACTACAGCCTTGCAATGGTCTCCATGCTGACCAGGAGTCTACATTGCTTGCACCCATCCCATCCCAACAGAAATAGGGAAAATATGAAGGCCATCCTTTACCGACCGAGCCCCATTACTCAAGTTAATCAATGCTCACATATCCCAGTTTGAAGCGTAGATTTCCCGGTTTCAATTTAATCCAACCTTTGATTTCCAAGGTCAAAATTTGGGCAATATAGTTCTAAACACCTTATTTTGGACATTGATTCTGATTATCTATTTGAATGGACCCTAAAAAACAAGATCTAGCAGTGCTTTAGACGTAAGACACACACACACTCTCTCTCCCTCACTCTCTTACTCACTGCGATACACAATGACAATGCCGGAGCATGCTGTCCTGGAACAGGATGCATCGGTGTCATTTGCTGAGCCATGCAATACTTACAGAATAGAAAATATGTTCTCAATTTGCAGGAGCTTCAGATCAAGCAGGGAGGAGAAAGCAAAGCAATCGCTAGCAAGAAGCAGGGTTCTAGTTTTGGAACTGCAACATCCGTGGGTGCGTCATGCAAAAGGTCTGCACATGGAAACAATGACTAATCGTTTAGTCGAGGAGTTGACGCGGCTGAGTAGTGGGGGGAAAAGTCGATGTACATGTGACTAGTTCACTCCTCATGCTACTCACAACTTTAGTTGCCGATGTTCCCTATAGTGTAATTGCACCGGCCTTGCGCAGAATGATGGTTATAAACGCCACCAGGTTGTAGTTCATAGTCAAAGTCAAGCTTCAGGCTCCCGAATACGAGGTTGATTCCGAGGTTGAATGTGTAATTGCAGTGGTGGATGAGCTGGGCATCACTGTTGAAATGGCGGGAACAATAATGCAACGTGTCCTGCCAGCTGTCGTTGGCAGCCGCCACTCGGCCATTGCCGAAGCGCTGGAAATTTTGTTGTCTCCTGCTGCCGTGGTAAAGGACTGAAGGAACTTCCCATAATCTCAAAACAGTTTCAGTGGGCATGACAAAGAGCAGCAATAGATGGTGTGCCAGATGATTATTAGTCCAGCTCTCTCTCTCTCTCTTTCTCTCTCTCTCTCTCTCTCTCTCTCTCTCTCTCTCTCTCTCTCTCTCTCTCTCTCTCTCTCTCTCATTGCAAGATTCCATATAACCAAGAGCCATTAGGAAATTTCGGAGGTCATTTGGAGGGCCTTCTAAGAAAATGTATTTTTTGCACTCTCTCTCTAGAAAAAAATGGCAAATAAAAGAGCTGGGTCTTTCATAGTAAAACTTCAAAAAGTGTACTTTAAGTAGATTCCTTACTCCTCTGAACATTCGTTCGTAGTGATTGAGGGATAATCCTCTTTTCAGTTGCATTGAATGAACAACGTCAATACGGAGGGAATGAGGCTAACATGGAGGGACGAATCCGCAGCCGCTATTCACTTTCCATTAAACCTGCACATTTGGCTAATGGCGCACTCCTCAAATGGCACAAATGTTACCCAGAAACGAGCCAAATATCACCTTCACATTGATTTGGACAATGAGTACCAACCATTGATTAAGCGCAGTAAAACAAACACACATATACCTCCCACCTCCATAGACACGCTCAGAGCTCAAGGAGCTAAACACATAGATATCTGGACGAGAGGCTCTCTCTACCCTAAGAATCCAATAACTAATGCGTCTCCACCGTTTGTCAATCCTACAAGCTTATTGACCTTTGCTGGTGATGGAGAAAACGGCCTTCTGGGTTATTGTAAATCACTTACAAGAGAAGCTGAAACTTACAAGAGCATTCTCCAAGCTCAACAATGTGAGATTGTTCGCCTTTCACATTTACATTCTACAGATCAGGTTACCATTTTGCAACATAAAACAGAGGTACAAGAACTGAAAGGAAAGGTGCGAAGTTGTCAAATGAAGGACACCATCTTGGGTGGTCGTATCCGAAAGAAGAAATTGCGCAATCTTGAAACATTCCAGGTTGCATCAGGAGGTCTCAAGAAAAGAATCCGAGCATTAAGGTGATGCTTCTTGGTTGGCTACATTGTCTTAGTTAAGTAATCTCTTTGTTTTTTCTTGTTATGCATTGTTTTCATGTGCCTAAATAGTGTTACTGAAGCAAATTTTCTGTTATTTACTTATGCATTGTCTTCATGTAGAGATTCAATCTATCCTGACAAGGAAAACATTGACCCCAAAGCCAATATAGGAAAGAGATTGAAGCCACTTATAAGTAGAAGCCTGGCAGCAGATATAGTACATGACAAGAAGTTTAAGGTTCTACAAAGAAATGTAGTGGACCGCTTTATTTCAGAGAACTCAGTGCCTACAAAAGAGATACAAGGCACACTTGATTCACTTGGTGTAAGCAAAAGAGGATATTCGGCTATCCAAAAGTCTGTCTCATCCATCTTTGTTAGGAAGGGTATAAAATCCAAACTTCTACCATCAGCCTCAAGTGTTTGGAAAGAGAGGCTTCAGCTTAACGAGGCACAGGGAGACTATCTTGGACAGCCCTTTCATATTAAAGCAACTTATAGTGGCCATGGAGCGAACATGGCATATGATGAGTTCAACAATATTTTTATGGACCTGTGGATACTACAGAAGAGAATGGTGGAGTTTTACAACATCACATTTGAAGAGTCACGTGGACTATTATATTTTGTGTTAAAACTGGATGAGTGTGAGCTTGTTAAAGAGAAAAAGCTAGAGCGTGTTACTATTACTTTAATGAATAGAGCCCTCTCAAAGTGTCCCAGTGATGATCCTTTATATTTTAGTGTTCAATCAGAATCTAACATATGGTGGCTTGGTGCGTTTGAGGTAAGCGATATTCTCAAGTAAGCTCAAATGTTCAGATCTACTTAAGTCTCATTTATTTTGTGTTGCAGGTAAAGAAAGAAGATCATGAGATTCTATATTGGGTGTTCCATCGAACTAATATTCCGGAGCTGATTGATCGACAGACTAACCAGGGAGAGGTACTACGTCTAGATGGAAGGGGAGACTTTCAAGTTCAGTGGCATCTTGCAGGTGACCTTAAAACATTAAAGTGCATGTATAATTGTGGAATGGGTGCAATGGCAAAGTCACCGTGTTTGTTCTGCATGGAGCCTGCAAAGTTCATGGACCCAAAGTGGTGGAGAAAAGCTCCAACACGTCACATTGAGGATCCTGCTTTTCGACCAGTTTTGAAAATACCACTTGTGAATGTCCACATTTGTACAATGCATGCCCTTTGTAGAATTGTAGAGAAATTGGTCTACTTATACATCGGGTTTGCTTGGAAGATTAAGAACTCTGCAGAACGACAAGTAGCCTTGCAGTGCTTAGAAATGGTACTGTCGGATATGGGGCTTCATGGTGGCAATGTGAAAATCCAGCGGGATGAAAAGAGATCAACTGCTGAGAAGGATGTCCCATGCAAACCATCCATCGGTGGGGTGAAGGCACGGAGGTTTTTATCTAAGCCCCAAGGTACAAGAGATCCAAAGCTAACAAAACATGGAAAAATATATAACACATCTTATGTTAGCAAGGTAGAGTATCAGAGCTGGAAAAAGCTACATATTGCAGTCAAAGACCACGAACCAACTACTCGTAACGCGAAGGCTGAGGTTTGGCGATCAATAGACATCCTATTTTTGATGTGCGACAAAGATGACTGGTCACAAGGTGATATGAACAAGTTCAAGGAAAATCTCAACCTTCTGAAAAAATCATTCAAGACAGCATGGACAGACACCCAGATTACTCACTACATGGTATTATAATGTATTCTTTCTCTCTTATGTGCAAATATGTGACTGTAAAACATTCTAACTAATCTGTTTTCATATCCAGCACATCATCTTCAATCATTTTCCATATTTTATACAGAAGTATGGGAACCCGGCAATATGGAATACCCAAGGGATGGAAAAGTCTCATTACATGGCGAGAAATGCTTATTTCAGGCACACACGACATGGTGGCTCTCGAATCAAGGCTAACAGTTTGAGAGAACTATTTGAATGGTTCTATCGTAGAATCATTCATCGAATGCAGGCAAAAGAAGTCTTGGCAAATTCAGCAACAGCACAAGCCATCAGACATTTACAACAACAAAAAGCTAAAAGATCAATGGCATACAACAACTCCGGAGCTCGGAAGTCAACGAAGGTGGAGAGAGACAATGGTGTATGTGAATCACAAGTGGAGAAAGATACTCTGAGTGGATGACATTGTACAAAATTTATGTAATACATGATCTTATACAATTGGTACTTGAAGTGTATCAAGATTTTGCAGGTTCAATTTTGTTTTTTGGCACGTCACCCTTGTAACGAATCATGAGATGTTTGCCATACTCTAAAAGTTCATCTGGGTTTTGTCTACCAAGAGCTAGTGCCATTGCTGTGTAGGTGTAGTAATACGCTGCCCGACCACCTGTATAGCCTGGGCAGTAACCAAAACAATCTCTAGCAAACACTTTGTCCACAAGAATGACTTTATCTGCACTTTTGGGCAACACCGGTCCACCCAAGAAGCGTGATAGTGTCTTGAATGTGTAAGTTGCTATTGAACCCTCTTGTGACATGGAATTGTGAAAAACTACTATCGGCGACTCGCAGAGCTTTGAAAGGTACTGTGCTAGGGCCGCATCCCTTCCTCGATACTCTCTTGTCCGGCGCCGAAGGAAGTCATCCTTGTCAGCAATCCAAGACTGCACATACAATGTCAGAAATGACACAAACAGAGAGAGAGAGAGAGAGAGAGAGAGAGAGAGAGAGAGAGAGAGAGAGAGAGTTACCATGAAGCTCTCATCCTGCAGAAAGAGGTTTTCTTGCCACAGGTCTACAGATGTAGTTGACCCCTGACCTGAATGGTTAAACCAATCCTCCACTTCTTTGTTACTTTTCTATGGTCTTAGGCTTTGTCTTATTGCTTGGAAGGTGGCTTCATCAGGTAGTGTCTCCTTGTATTTTTCAGCTTTCTCAAAGCATCTTCGAAGGCATTCCATTGGATTGCTGGATGTTTCCATTGCCTCATCATCACTACTATCCTCTGAAACAAATCCACTCCTCTCCTCTTGGACTCTGGAAATAATAGCTAGGGAGAAATCCTCCCTTAAATAAAACACACTTTGCACATCATGTAAGAAGATATAGGTCCTGTCTCCAATCCTGAATTCAGGCACAGCTGGCAACATCATCTGAGCATGCTTCTCAGTGAAGTTACTAACATCCAAGGGAAGTTTGATTTCTGTGGTTTTCACAGGGAGCATCTTACTTCTTTGTACTTCAATTGCCTCAACCTCAAGGTCGACTGTGTCTTCAACCTCCTCGACTTCTTGCATATGAGTTGTCTCCTCGCATTCCTCATCTGGTGCTGCATCCTGCTCCTCTAACACCTCATCAGGATTCTGCATGAGGAATCCAAACAGGCTGTTGAGGTAAATCATAAAGCCAAAGGCTTCCTGAATGAGTTTGCATTCTTTTTGGTGGCAAAGGGCAGACTGAATGTCGGCAAGAGGGTGGTAATTCCCTATACTTATTCACTCCATCCCTTTCCACCACAGTCATTTAAATGCACAAGAGTCATAGTAGGCAGAACAACCCTTCCTACCTGCACCATCACTTCAAACTTATCTCTGTAGGACTGCAAGAAATTATTGTGCTGAGCTAACAGGTCTTCAATGTCAAACTTTGGATTAAACATAGAATGAACTAGATCATACTTGTCCCCAGCACCACAAGATGCTGCAAAATCAAACAGCCTCTCATCAGTTGCAGCTGGGTCTTCCAGAGAAGACACATCCTCCTTTTCTTTACATTTTGTACTTTCTAGCACATCTGCATCATCTGAGAAGTCTATATTTCTCTTTCTTGTATTTTTCTTGAGAAGTACTTTACAGGGCACCACACCCTTGTAGGGTGAGAGATCTTCTTGCCCTGGTGACCTCTCTGATTGATCTTCACCAAGCGGCTTTTCCTCAGATATGTCCTGACAAAAGTCAACAGTTCTTTTGGCAGATACATTAAGCAACTGAGCCTGCAAGGTTTGAAATCCTGGCACAAGCTCTGGATCTGGTTTCAACCTCTTCTGCCTACTGGACCTTAATCCTATTCATCAAGAAACATAACAAGTCAAAACCATGAGGAAACATGACAATTCTGCAAAACCCAAACCATCATGATCTCTCTCTCTCTCCTGATAGATATAAATATATCTATATATATATATATATATATATATATATATATATATATATATATATATATCTGTCTCCCACCAAAGCACAAACAGAAACACACCTAGTCTCTCTCTCTCCTCTCTCTCTCTCTCTCTCTCTCTCTCTCTCTCTCTCTCTCTCTCTCTCTCTCTCTCTCTCTCTCTCTCTCTCTCTCTCTCTCTTTGCATTTGTCTATTGGACTAAAGGCGCGCGAGGAAGGAAAAGTGCCTTTTCCAAACCTCTCCGCGCGCCTTAAGTACAACTGAGAGAGCAATAACAATACTAACGGCGCGCGGAGAGAGTTGCAAAAGGCACTTTCCCTTCCTCGCGCGCCTTTAGTCCAATAGACAAATGCAAAGAGAGAGAGAGAGAGAGAAGAGAGAGAGAGAGAGAGAGAGAGAGAGAGAGAGAGAGAGAGAGAGGAGAGAGAGAGAGAGAGGCTGTGTCTGTGTCTCTGTCTATGGAACTATGGGTATTGAGGTGTGTGTGTGTTGAACAACACACACACACACACACACACACACACACACAATTTGTACCAACTGCTGGAAATACAGAGAGAAAGAGTGAGAGATCACCTTTTTTTGGTGGGGTTTGCAGGAACTCAAAGGGAGGTGTCTCCTCCATTGCTTTTCTCTGTGTCAAGCGGACTCTGTCTTTCTCCCTCCCTCTCTCTCTCTCTCTCTCTCTCTCTCTCTCTCTCTCTCTCTGAGAGTAAGGACTCCCTCTTTCTATCTCTCTCTCAATCTGTGTCTCTCCCTCTCCCTATCTCTGTGACAATCTGATCACGCTTTCTCTCTCCCTGTCTCTCTGAGACTCTCTCTCTCTCTCTCTCTCTCTCTCTCTCTCTCTCTCTCTCTCTCTCTCTCTCTCTCTCTCTCTCTCTCTCTCTCTCTCTCTCTCTCTCTCTCTCTCTCTCTCTCCTCTCTCTCTCTCTCTCTCTCTCTCTCTCTCTCTCTCTCTCTCTCTCTCTCTCTCTCTCTCTCTCTCTCTCTCTATTGTTCTCTCTCTTTCTCTCTCTCAAAATCACACTTATAACGGATACACACGGCGGCGCCCCACGTGTCACTATAAATTAAAATATATTTGCATGCTGTCGCACGTGTGGTCATTATTGAGACCGTATACTTTTTGTACGCCATATAAAGCGGTCAAGAGAGAGAAAAAACACACCTCGTGAAAGAGAGTGAGTGAGTGAGAGAGTGAGAGAGAGAGTGTGCAAGAGCATCGCCTGCGTCTCCGACAGCAAGGCCACGCAGCGACATAACGAAGGTCTGCTTCTCCCTCTGCCTTTGCCTAAATCTCTCTATCTCTGTTTCTGTCACCCACACACAAACACACAGACACACATCTTTAAAATACAAACACACACAGACACAGACACACACATACACACCCACACACTCACAAACACAGACACACACACACACACACACACACACACACTCACAAACAACACACACACACACACACACACTCACAAACACACACACTTACACACAGACACACATCTTAAAAATCACACACACACACATCTCTCTCTCTCTCTCTCTCTCTCTATACCAAAGGCGCGCGTAGAGAGCCATACCCGTAGTGCATGTGTCTATGCGCGCCGTTAGTACTGTCCATTGAGTAGAGAGAGAGAGAGTATGGTGTGTTTATTTTACCTATACTAACGGCGCGCGGACGTGCTTGTTGAGGTTAAAAAAGTGGTCCGTGCGCGCCTTTAGTAATGTGGATTCTCTCTTTATCTCTCTCTCTCTCTCTCTCTCTCTCTCTCTCTCTCTCTCTCTCTCTCTCTCTCTAGTTATATATGCTAAGCTATAGAAGAGAGAGAGAGAGAGAGAGAGAGAGAGAGAGAGAGAGAGAGAGAGAGTAAGAGAGAGAGAGAGAGAGATAGAGAGATTCATAGAAAGAGAGAAGGGGATTGAGACTCTTCTTTTGGTGTACAGTAAGATGGCTAGAACAAAAGCCACTGCAAGGAAGGCAGGCAAGGGTCCAGGATTAGCATCGAAAGCAAGTGGTAGATCTGCAACCCCAAAGAAAAGACTTGGAAAACCAAATAAAATTCTGAAAGGGCCAAGGATGAAGAAGCTGCAATCTTGCATGGGACTTTTCAGAGAAAATCAGAAAGGCACAGAAATGTGTAGATTTATGCATACCAAAGCTGCCCTTCCAGAGGATGGTGAGGTCCATATGTGATGAAGCTACCTGGGGCACCAAAAGGTGGAAGGTGGTGGCATTAATGGCTCTACAGGAAGCAGCAGAGGACTTCCTACTGGAGTACTTCAATGACATGACCATTGTTGCAGCCCATGCCCACAGGTTACTATAATGGACAAAGATAGTGAGACATTGAAAAGAATAAGGTGGAGGTATGACAAACTGCTGGTCCCCAATGTCTGCAAGGATAAGAAAATGAGGGAAATTTTGTTATACCCCCCGGAGCTAGTGCCACAGCTCACAGTTGTAGATGTCACACATGATGTGAATACAAGGGCAAGGCAGACACTATTGCTCGCCAAACAGAGGAAATGAGGGAAGCAGAGCTTAAGGAGAAAGCAAAAGTACAGTGGAGTCCCAGAAACAAACAGAGTGCAATGTGACCCTGTCTATAGAGGCAATGAATCAAGAAACTCTACTTTCAATGAAGAATGGTTTGCTTGTAGAGATACCATTTGTAGATGGAACCAGAAAGCTAGCTCTGGAAAAGGTGGACATTGATTTATTGCAGAATCCACATGCTCAGATTTCAGACACAAATATCTATGCTTGTCTTAAGTAAGTGTTACTATCTTGCTAGCTTTGAAAACTCAGATAATAGGTTTGCTAACTCAGGTAGAGTCTCTGCAGCCTGATCAAAAGTCAACTCCCATTGCACACTCACACAGAGGTGTTTCTCCTTGATCCACAAATGTCTGTAATTATTAGACAAAATAATAGTCCATCTGGGACCTTTGAGAGCTGGTTTCTCCACTGTGCTATGCTGGAAGTTACTGTGATCATCTTCCCATATGAGAACAACCATCACTGGAGTTTCATATGCCTTGATGTTGACCAACCAGCAGTGTGGGTGTTCATTCAATAAAAGGAACCCACCCTGAAATTAGGCTGTAAGTGTTTTGTATCAGAAAGTGTTATTATAGATATACATGTAAATTTGAAGCCTCATGCTAACATCTTGACATTGCTTTGTGCAGTTGTATAAAGAGGTTGTTGCTTGCCTATGGCAAGCTATGTGGAAGGTATGAACTATACAAGGCCCCAATCAAAGAAGTACTTGTCCCAAATCAAACCGATGGGAATTCTTGCGGCTGGAGATGTCTCTCATGCAGAATATGTCCTGCAAAGCTACTTTGCATGAAAACCTTTCATGACTAAGGTACCCATTTGGCAATGCATTCAGTTAGTTTTGGTTTAGTCTATAAAAGAATTTCTCATCATGTGGTCTTTCAATTTTGCAGAGTGCTTTAAAAAACTACACATATGATTATTTACAAAGATACCGGGTAAGTTTAATACAACACCTGCTTACTATGTCTAGCCCTAGAGAGCTTGAAGATAGCGGCTTGGATGAGCGCACTATTGATCTTACAAAACATGACGTGCCACCACGACAAACCCCTACATCCGATACAGTGGAATCGCAATCGGGTCGAGGGTGTCATATCAGCAGAAGATCAAAGAGTCGAGGATGAGGAAAGGACAAATGAGCATATGGAAGCTGCTAAGGTTCAACCGGAGGAGACAATGAAAGAGCCAAGTCAGCCAGTGAAGAGCCAAAAGAGCCTATGGCTGAAACCCAAGATGAGGAAAGCAGGCCTATAGATGAGCAAAAGGATATGGATGAGGAAAAGCAGGCCTAGGGATGAGCAAAATGATATGTATGAGGCAAGCCGATCAACCTTGATTCAGGCAGAAAGGGCCATGGGGGAGACCCCTGATGAAGATTTGAATGATGACTATGAAGATAAAGCGGAGGAGAGCAACAACGACATGAACACTACAGAGACCCAGTATGGACCCTTGCTACCTGTAGATACGGTTGTTCCGGTAATGTCTATTCAAGTATGGCAAAATATGTTCAGCTTCTAACTACTTATATGTACTTGTCAACTTTTACAGAGGTTGATTATCTTGGACGTCAATGGATTGCTGCTGATGCGGGTGCCTCTCGGTGACAGAGGACCCTTTGAGGATTTGCAAACGTTTCGGATGGGAACTTGTCGAGTCGTGGTTCGTCCAGGAACCAAGGAATTTTATTGATTTTCTTCTTCCGCGCTTCAGAGTTGGCATATGGTCTTCAATGCAAAGGCAAAACTTATCGCCACTAGTTGCAATAGTTTGCAGTGTATGCCAAGCTCACACGTCAGATTTTGCCTTTTTGTATGATCAAAGAAAATGCGTTACCGTTGAGGGCCACTACCACCCTAAAAAACCAGGATTACCTCTTTTGTACAAACCGTTTAGCCAAATCGGTGTACCCTTTGATGCAACTAATACACTACTAATTGATGATACTCCTGAAAAGGGAGAACTAAATCCGCCGGGAACAACTATCTCACCACCTTCTTTCGAGGGGCATTCCTTCGATTTTTACCTTGAAGACAATTCTGATTCCATACTTACAGAAATTGTATCTCAGTCCATTGTTCACGGACGAGTTTGTACTTTCTAATGAATTAAGATGATTCTTCTATCTGTCTTGTCCTTGTCTAACATATATATATATAATATATATATAATATATATATATATATATATAGAGAGAGAGAGAGGAGAGAGAGAGAGAGAGAGAGAGAGATTTGACGTGGTAAAGAAATGTATTTCAAGCACACTTTTTCATAGGGCACAATTGAAAAATGAGATCAATAAACTTCATGTCTTGAAAGTCATTTGTATACACTTGGGTTTACAAGAATATCTGTTACATTGACACTACTTAACCCGACCATCCAACTCTTTGCACAAAATATCTTTCTCTCTCTCTCTCTCTCTCTCTCTATATATATATATATATATATAATAATATAAATATATAGAGAAAAGAGAGAGTAGAGAGAGAGATTTGACGTGGTAAGAAATGTATTTCAGCACACTTTTTCACAGGGCACAATTGAAAATGAGATCAATAAACTTCATGTCTTGAAAGTCAATGTAAACATTTGGGGTTTACAAGAATATCTGTTACAATGACACTACTCAACCCGACCATCCAACTCTTTGCACAAAATATCTTTTTCTCTTCGCCGCATCACCTTACGGCCAGCTAAGAAAAAGGAAAAATCTGATAGTTCCTTGTCCATTGACTCTTCAATGATTTCATTTCGCAAATGCTGAAGACTGCATAGCTCCCTTATTGTAACCACCAATAGCAGGCCATGCTCTTTATCAATCACTTCCACATCCACAGTAGGATTATCTTCCAAACCTGCAGAAACCTGGTCCATAGGAATGTACTTACCGTTTAGCATTTGTGATCGCATATACCAAAATGAGAGTAACAGTGATTGGCTTGCAATCATGTACTTGACAACTAGAGTATCAAGCGCCACCTCGCACCGTAAACCAATCTCTTCCTTTGCATACCATCCTTTGTCAAGAAGTTTGTCACAGGATGACTGCTGAAATGACTTGCACATGAACATAGTTTTTGTAACTCTGATGTTGTAGCTATGAAACAGCTCTATGAAGAGTGCAACAGGAAAAAGTTTGCAATTCTAACTAGTTTGGTAGGAATAGAGCTACGTAGAGACCTTTGTATATCCTTGTAGAGCTTACTTCGCATTGCCTCCACCATTGTTTCCTCGGGAACTGGCCAGTCCACAGTGTTCCAATCGGTTGGTAGAGGCAGTTTCACCAACATGCCATTCTTATTCCCTGAGCTGAGTTGGTAAAGTAGTCATAAAAAAAAGATTCCTCATCAGCCAATCTTTTGCTGCTCCTCTCTGAGTACTGTAGAGAACCAATATGGGCATGTACAACATGGAAGAGGCCTATTATGCACTCCACAGGCTCCCATTGCTCATAAGAAGAGGGATAAACATCTGCAAATATATAAGAAGAGTTAAACTAAGAGTATCAATAAGTACAAATGACAAATCTAATGTAATTGAGTTGTGAAGAGTAGAGACATTACTCATAACAAGGGAGAGAAACATTGCAAAATATATAAGAAAAGTTATAATGAGAGTATCAGTAAGTTCACATGTCAAGAGTACTTACAATTGCAACGTGGTTGATGTATATCTGATACATTTCCACCGTTTGCTATCACCTCTGGATGGGTAAACACATGCTGAACAAGAACTTCCTTTACAGATCTTTTTGCCGATCTCAACTTTGAAATCCAACACCCTGGCCTTCCATGCTGAGCGGTAAACGTTGATACCACTAGACCTCTTGGGTCTTCTTGGTTGCATGAGGACCCATGAACCTTTGTTTATCCTTTGTCCAACCCATTGGTTGTCTGCACTTATTGAAGCTGGTATTGTAATTGAGGATATGCTACTACTTGGCCTTCTAGGCAAAGTGCCGTTGTTGTTTGTTGGTGTGAGAGACAGTAAACACCTTGAGGCTCTTGGGCGAGAAGACGTGGATGCCATAACTCTCAGAGAAAGCTTTAGTGGAGGGAGATTCACTTTGAAAGCATTCTAATGGAGGGAAAGTGTTTTAAAATTCCAATATCTTGTGCGGGCTTAATGGTCACCCTCCAGTACGTTAATGACCATGAGAGAATATCAGAAGTGGGACCACACGCAAGCACCTAAAAGCTCGGTAAAAGGAAGGAAATTACTATGCTACAATCCTAGTTTCGTGAAAGTTTTATGCTATTTTCCTATTTTTTGAGTCTTTCCAGGTACTTTCCTACGTAACGTAGCCTTCATGCTCATTGGACGCGCTCTATTTTTCTCTCTCTTCATATGGCCCTCCAAATGACCTTCGAAATTTCCTAATGCGGCCAAGACTGAGATCGACAGTATACTGCAGGACTTAACAAGGGTAGCATAACTACTTTTATTAATAACAAGTACAGGCAAGTAATAATTTTGTTCTATTGAGGACTTGAAACTCGCAGTGCAGCTAAGGCCGAGAATTAGGCTCGTCATGTCATGCTCAGTTGCCTCATCGGGTGCACCAAGCCAAAAGAAAGCAAGACCAACAAGAATACCAGCACAAGAAACACTTCGAGTGCATCGCTCGCAAGCGAAAAGAAACCAGGACCGACAGTCAAAATCAACATCAGCATAGCACAAGCAAATCAACAATTGTCGGCATACGTAACTTCACATAATCTCGAAACAGTTTCAGTGGGCATGACAAAGAGCAGCAACAGATGATGTGCCAGATGATTATTATTCCATCTCTTCTCTCTCTCTTCTCTCTCTCTCTCTCTCTCTCTCTCTCTCTTCTCTCTCTCTCTCTCTCTCTCTCTCTCTCTCTCCTCTCTCTCTCTCTCTCTCTCTCTCTCTCTCTCTCTCTCTCTCTCCTTCTCTCTCTCTCTCTCTCTCTCGCTCATTGCAAGATTCCATATAGCCAAGATCCGGCCAAGACTGAGATCGACAGTATACTGCAGGGCTTAGGGAACAAGGGTAGCATAACTACTTTTATTAATAACAAGTACAGGCAAGCAATATATTTTGGTCTATTGAGGACTTGAAACTCGCAGTGCAGCTAAGGCCAAGAATTAGGCTCGTCATGTCATGCTCAATTGCCTCATCAGGTGCACCAAGCCGAAAGAAAGTAGGACTAGCAACAACACCAGCACAAGAAACACTTCGAGTGCATCGCTCGCAAGCGAAAAGAAACCAGGACTTACAGTCAAAATTGACACCAGCATAGCACAAGCAAATCAACAATTATCGGCATACATAAGCGTACACAAAACCATTGAGCAAGCAGGGAAACAAACCTCCGGAGAAGTCCATGCTCACCACCGCTAGGCGAGGCATTGCTTGCACTCCCTTCACCGCCACCAGCAATACCAACATCCGATGCCATGATAATAAAGGATCCAGATACTTTAAGCAAAACACACAACCCTCAAACCAATCCGCAGCAGATGCTCGACAAAGTTCTACTGCTCACGACCAACAGCAACCTCTTCAACAGAATTCGGCAAAAGAAAATGTTTGTTCACATATGGTGACTCAAGTGAACTGAAATTTGGAATTCTAGCATATCAGCACATAGAAACTAGACAGCGAAAAGAGAATCTTCCACCAAATAGTGATAGCTCAAGGCTTAAACATTGAAGCACTTCCTGGCATATTTACAAAAGCAGGACACACAGAATCCTCCAGTAGATAGATACATCAAAATCTGAAGCAGTAAAAAAGACTTGAGACTTGTTGCTACATCTACAAAAAGACTTGCTGGCATATTTAGAAAAGACTTCCTGGCATATTTACAGAGGCAGGACAGAGAGAATTTTCCACTAGATAGATAGCTCAAAAGCCCGAATAGTAAAAGAAACTTGAGAATTCTTGCTACATGTACAAAACGGCTTCTTACGACACTGCATTTTTCTCATCTTTTATACAAGCTACAATGAGAATCTGGATTAATATATTCTAAGCATTCCATCCCAACACGTGCTCTCAAGCACAGAGAATGAAGACGAACGCCATTCAGCACCTGTGGCCACACTTGCTGACACCATTGAATGCAAGCGCCCCTAAAATCACACAAATCCACAACCTCGAAAAGCATCCAGACAGCGCCCGCCTTCAGCATTGAACACACCGCACTACCGTGTGAAAGACCGCCCACCACTGCACACGTCCTCTGGCAGGAGCAGCACGAAAACACATGTATCTGCTGTGCGCCACCTTCACGGGAGGACGACACCTCCTACACGCGTCGCCTTCTCCGCTAGGAGCAGGGCAAAAACCGACGAGACCTGCCAAGAGCAGGCCGCAGCAGGAAAAGACGTCGCAGGTTGTCTCAAACAACCTTTAGTGAACCTAGGGCCACGTGGCCCTGATCCAGTGAATATATCGAACGGCCAGAAAATTGCAACAACTTTGCAGCCCAAACCCTATGGCCTTTCTTAGGCCAAAAAGCTACTATGTCATTCTTGAGGGCCAAAGATTGAATACTTAGCGTCAATGATCGAGTCTTTACTTCGTTAGCGTAGGAAGCAATTTCACATCCTCTCCTCTCATTCACCACGTGGCAACGCTTTATTGAGCTAAAAGCATGAGCCGCCAACAGCTGCGCTGTCAAAAGCACGAGCCGTTAAAAGCACGAAGTAATAAAAACAGCGGAGCAGTTCGGAGTTCCGTCGATCTTCTCCACAGGCAGCAGCTTCACAGTTCGCAGGTTGACAACAACTTCACAGTTCGCTTGGGCTTCTCAATAACAACATCACCTTCAGTCCCTGCGTTATCTGTAATCAACGCAGCTTCAGGTTCTCTCTCTCTCTCTCTCTCTCTCTCTCTCTCTCTCCTCTCTCTCTCTCTCTCTCTCTCTCTCTCTCTCTCTCTCTCTCTCTCTCTCTCTCTCTCTCTCTCTCTCTCTCTCTCTCTCTCTCTCTCTCTCTCTCTCTCTCTCTCTCTCTCTCTCTCTCTCTCTCTCTCTCTCTCTCTCCCTTATCTACATATGGTGACCATGCTTCATATGGTGACCATGCTTCCCTCCATGTCCAGTTGTCGTCTGCGCCTTCCTATCTTCCTCACGTCAAATCCCAAGAGGAGAGCTGTCTCTGTCATGCCCATAACTACTAGCTCGTCCTCCCTCTTGGCACCATTACCGTCATTCTCCGCATCAGAGCTGGCGCCAGGTCTGTGCGCGCTGGCTGAAGCACCACAAGCGGCAATTCATGTGGCTTTACTGGGTCGTACACCCTCCGGTTGGCATATGCCATAAGGAACTCTCATGAAGCCGGCTCGGTTAGAAGTGGTGGCTTGAATGTTAGAACCTGAGGATTTCCCCCACAGTGAGAACTCAGCGTGTCCACTGTACTCGTCGCTCATGATGTGATTATGATGCAAATATGGAGTGATGGCAGAAGAGTTGCAAATCTTGCAGGAAGCAGATCTTCCAAGTCTTGTGCTCTCCAGACATTGTCGATGGTGATGCATGCATATGCTCCTAATGTTTGTAGAGTTTCTAGCCTTTCTTTCAATTTTCCTTTCCTGCCAGCACACTTTGGAAGTCTGTGGCTTGACCTCCTAATTGCCACAGCAGGGATGATTGCGTCTCTCTAATCCCCATACTATCAGGGCTTTCATTCACAAATTCCACATGTGCCACACGATTGAATGCACATTGCAATTGTTGCAGGTCTTCTAAAATGTGAGCCAAGAGCGTCTCTTTTCCGAGCCCACCTTGGCCCACTATACCCACTAGACAGAGCCGTGGTGCCCTATAACTGGCTGATCCTGTGATAAATTCCAAAACCTCGCTAGCTCAATCCAAGCCTATTTTGGTGATGGGAGCTTCATCAGTGAACATAGCATCAGAGGGGAGCTTGGAAAGGGAGGCAAAAATAAGTGTGATACGATTTACAAGAGAGTTTAGCTCGGCGACTACAGCGTCAAGCTCCTTATTAAGACTGTGATTGTGTAGAAGGCCATAGAAAGGGAATGAGACACGGGACCAAGTCGAATTCGCTGGATGAATGGTTTGTAGAGTTTGCTTCACAGATTGCAGACTTACGGCAATACCTGATGCCTCTTCACCGAGGCGTGTGCATTTTGGAGTTTTTCGTCTAGCAGTTTTTGCACCCAGTTTGCATACTGCCATACTTTCTCAAGCTTTTGTGATAGCTGAGAGTCGTTCATGGTTCTGCGTTAAGCACACTGGAGAGCTTCACAAATTTGGATGATTGAAGAGATTAATCCCAGTACAGTAGCGATGTCCGCCATTGCAAGTGCTCTCTCTCTCTCCCTCTCTCTCTCTCTCTCTCTCTCTCTCTCTCTCTCTCTCTCTCTCTCTCTCTCTCTCTCTCTCTCTCTCTCTCTCTCTCTCTCTCTCTCTCTCTCTCTCTCTCTCTCTCTCTCTCTCTCTCAAATGCGCTACGAGTCGATGGTCTCTCTCCAGCTTAGCCTCTGTCTATAGGCTAGTTAATGTTGCACCGTCTGGAGCTGCAACCATCGCATTGTCTCACGACTAAAATGAAGACCCGGTCATGGGATCTCGACCATCCGATTTTAAAGGTGTTCTAGTTTACTTTTTTTTTTGTTCTAATTTACTCAGCTCGTTTCTGCAGGTGCAACTTTTTATGGCCTAACCCTACCGTGTTTCACTACGAACAGATCAAGAAAAACATGGACAAATCTCCTCTTCATTTGCAACGACGACATATTGCAGCGTGCGGTGGGTACAAAGTGCCACATTTTAATCTTGAACGCTGAGGACACAGTCAAAGGAACATACCGAAAATTGCATGTTGCCGTGGGAATGGCACGTTCCCTCGTATTATAAAAATTGGGGAGGACTGTGCAAACTCCCCCGTGCATGGAGACCAACACGTTTTTTTTTCTATAACATAAGAAGTAAAGAACACATACAAATAATTAGATTACTCTCAGAACCTTAAATATTGTGCTATTACTTTTCTAACGCTTCGTACTTATTCTGTGCAAGGGACATTCAGGAAATCAGCTACCGCTTGCCTCTTCCTAGGTCAAAACCCTACAACAGCGCAATCTAGCACCAGGTACATGGTTGTTTCAAACGCTTGAACTGTCCGTTGCTTAGACATGACTAGTAAGTAAATATCACAAGGTTCTCATCACATTGAATCATTAAGATTGAGTCCGACTTAAGGCTTCAATGGACCATCACCGAAAGCGTAGGATACACCTCAGCAGATCGAAAGCGAGACATCACACTTCAATCAAGAAGAAGGCTAGATTTCTACCATGCTCACAATCATGGATTGATTTAGTCAATTTAGTATACCGATGGAGTTCAGACGTTGCAGCGGTATTCAGACCTTTAAGCATATGCTTTGTTTGTGGTGTAGTTTTCATCCAAAGAAATGCCTCTTTTGATTGTACTCGAGCTCCAGAAGAGACATCGGTTGCAATGTTTGCTAGCAGTCTACTGGTATCCAGCTTAGAGGCTATACACATAGAAACACAATGGGTGCAGTGCTCCACTTGTGAGAACTCAAGTGCACGTCGCAGATATTGTGTGCCGTTACTTCCAGACTACACAAGAAGAATACTTAACGGAAATCAGCTTCACATACAACTACTGAGCATCATTGACATATCTATCAATGCCATCTCAACAGTGACAACAATTGCATGTGGTACACTAGACAGACGTTCAATATTAGATAACCCTTTGCTATCATGGAGTAAAGAGCATAGAACAACCTTCACAGAGCAAGACCTAGCTACATCACAAGTGGAAGACATACTTGCATTCAATCTTGAGAACAACTTCGTACTACAGAAGTACATGTCGATGGGTGAACGACCGAATAAGAAGCTTGGCCTCTGCATACTAAGTCAAGATAGTGTGAGCAAGATCATTCAGCAACAACAAGACAATGCACCGTTTGCACTGATGGCGCAGCTTGACACAAGTTTGATGTTTGGTATCATCGAAAACATCATTGAACCAGCCAAGAGAAGAGCATTCACCGCTAGCGATACTTACGAATTTGCTTCTCTCCAGCTCCGTGGCCGTCAACAATTGCTTGAGAGAACAATTACTTTCAATCCCAATGGCATGCCTGCCGCATCAAGCTCTGTGAACGACATCACAATAGAGACGCAGCGTTTCCATTCCTGTTCCCTTTCGGGAAAGGCCAGTATGATGGTAAAATCAACTTCGGTATATATGTAAAGATACATGCATCGACTCTGTTCTCCATTTACAACCTGTACAAGCCATACCTGCTCATAATGTACCAACTAAAGCAGGCACTTATGTTGGCTAACAATACACACACGAGCTTGTTGCAAAAGGACATTGACAACTACAAGAGGGCCAATCGTACAACATCTGACGAAGATACTGTGAGACATGTGCTTCGATACAGCACCCCTTCCAGCATGCCAGGTTCCTGATCGTGGCAACCCAAGAACCTAAAGGACTTGATAGCAATGGTGGACGAATGGGGAATGCCTAATTTCTTCTTGACTTTCACTGCCGATTAGGTCACAGACACAAGATGGCCTGAGATTGACACAATCAAGCTAATTGCACGTTAGTTGAACGCCTCCTTCACTTGGACAGACTGCCCAGTTGAATGCGCCATCACCTTCCACTCTAAGTTCCAAATGCTTCTGTCTAGATATATACTTGCGAAAGGTGTGTTGGGCCGTGTGCAAGACCACTTGGTTAGATATGAGGTCCAAAATAGAGGATCATTGCATGATCATGTCATATTGTGGATCCATGAAGAAGACAAAGAGCAACTATCTGCTGAAATAGCTGCATATATCTGTGGTTTTACCAGAAGTAAGCAGGCTTCGAGAACTCGTACTTAGGAAACAACTTCACAAGTGTCGTACAAGTTGTTACCATGGTCAAAGAGATGGAGTATGTAAACACGGGTTTCCATTTCATGCACAGCCAAATCCAAACCCAGTCTTCAACGAACAAAATCATAGATGGCAATACTTCAGGCCCCGGCATGAAGACAAAAATGTCGTACCGTACCACCCTACACTGCTCTTGCTATGGGGTGCACATATGAATATACAGCGGGTCACCAATTCATTGATGTCCTACTACCTCTTGAAGTATGCACTCAAAACTGAACCAATGGGCCGTCTCAACATCCGCTCAGAAGATGCAGAGCGCTTAGGCCTAGGTGGCCTTGACACTGTAAAATTGAAAGTGATCTCAGCCTCTTTACTGTCGAAACCTATCTCAACAATAGAAGTGACATTAAATTGTTCGCAAATCCCAATCATTTCAAAGAGCGATAGCGTCCAATACATTGACTCATCACCCCCGGCCCTACGACAACGAATCATTTCTCACAACGATGATGTCGTCATGCACCCTGTTGATCTGTATTGCGCACGACCACAAACTCAGGAGAAGCTTACATTCTACGACTTCCACAAGAATTACATAGTAACAAAGGGAAAAGAAAGGAAAAAAAAATATTTCAGAGGAGAATCCCTACGGCCAATCGCGGCAGCGGCAACACCGACTAGTCCGTTTCACAGACTTTCACCCAGGGCATCATCCAGAGGCTTTCTTTTACAACATGCTTCTAAAGAGCATCACCTTCAGAAACGAATCCCAGATGCTCTCACCAGAGAACACGTCCAGGTCATACTATCTTGAGTGCAAACTTACAAATTTGATACTGCCAGATGAGGATCTTGAGATGTACATCACAGAGTACACACAACGAAATATGCTCACGACAGACCAAACACACCAATTTCACAACATGATACTACAGAAGACATCCGCAACAAAGGCTGCCTCATTTCAATCTCCAGATGTGCAAACAGACTACGAGCAATAGGACACATCAACTCATATCTCTGCCCTTCTAAACGAGCTTTAAAACGTCCGAAATGCGTCACTGACATCTGACTCACAAGCAGAGATCTATAAGAAGCTCAAAGCGGCAAAGGGTGGATTGCATGTGATCACAGGCACTCCTGGGAGTGGCAAAAGCTTCCTCATAAGATATATCACTAGCCAACTCATAATGCAAGGGAAACTGTCACAGTCGCTGCTTCGACTCATGCAGCAGCCACGAGGTTAAGCAGCATGGAAACAACTGTCCATTACCAATTCAAGATACCAGTGCACACACAACAATATCCCCTGTCAATCTCCGAAAATGATGACAGATACGTCAGTATTAAAGAGGCAGACACGATTATCATAGAAGATATTTCTATGTTGACAAAGCAAACTTTTGATCTCATAGTACGACAAATTGTGAATGTCACTGATGGCACACTGCTAGACCCATTCAAAGATAAAAAGGTCTTCTTGTTCGGTGATTTCGCACAATTGCCACCAGTATGCAAGCATAAAAGTGATCAGTGCCACTCATGCCACATCACAAGCTCCACTTATTGGTCCAGTGCTACTACGTACATTATGTCTTGCTCAGTGCACCATGCAAAAGATATCTCTTTCATAGAGTTCCTCAATACAATAAGAGTCAGGCTCCCCACAAAGAAAGAGATCCACGATGCGCTCGGTGACCGCATCATAAAGCAGGATCAAATAGAGCAACACATGGATAGGAATATGACAATCATTTGCACACACAAGAGTGACGTTCGATATTATAATAACCTTCTCTTGGAACGCTTCCATCGGCATAGTCACATCATCCAAATGGGCCTCAAAACGAATGCACACAACGTCCCTGAGCTCCAAGCATGGCTTGAAGATCCCGACTTGCACAAAATTGGCAGAATAATAGACGGAGCAAAGGCACTGATAACAGAGAACATAGACTTAACAATTGGAGCAGCCAATGGATCAATATGTCGCATAGACAAAATCCTCCAAGATGAAGAAGGTGGCGTCAAAGCAATCAAAGTCACACTGAAAACATCCAAACAGGAACTTACACTTCGACGGTCTAAGCATAGCAGGCGGACATTCAATGGGAACTGGTACCATAAATCCACATTCCCAATAGCTCTTGCCTATGCTATGACTAGACACAAGTCCCAAGGCGCAACAATCAACACCAACGTTTTGCTCATTGTGAAAGAAGTTTTCGCCCCTGACCTTCTATACGTGATGTTGTCACGCGTCACTGAGCGAACCCGGCTACATTTACTAGAGCTCCCTACGCCAGAGATGTTCACACCATCTAGATTTTTGACCATCTAAACGTGAAAGTTTCCTTCCCCCTCTTCAGCATCAATTCCTCTTTCTATTAAACAAATTGAATCACCTTGTAACTGCCTTCTACACAAAGCAAGAATTTTTGTTCAACTGCTCATCTTCTCTTCTATCGACTTGTCATGTTCAATATGTTGCACTGCTGAGACACCTTCCCTATCACCCCTGCTCACTCTGATCCACCTTTTGTAAATTTACTACTCTTGCTTTCCTCACTTCATTCATTTGTGTTTAACCGTTTGTCGGATCTTATGCTTCAAAAATACTGTAAGAAGTCATCAAAATAATTTTTTTTACATGCAGGAAACTAAATCAAACAATGGATCACAACACGATACATTTTGCACGCTTCTCTGATCTTGCATCTGCCTGTGTATACACATGCGAATCAATCACTCATCTTACTGTGCAGCTCTTCAAGCAATCACGAACAACGCAAAGGAAACACAACCAATGATATAACCTAAGAGATTTTACCTCACGACTAAGCAAATGAGATGGGCAAACTCAGCAGGCGAGAAACCCCATGTGTATATTGAGGGGTTCCATACTTTTCAAGAGAGTCGCAACTTCATGAATAAGTGCGACGCAAGATGTAAAGCTCTAGCCCAAACGATGGCCACACCAAACACAGACAGGATGAAAACAGGTACTATTAGAAAAGGAAAATATAATTCCTTCTATCTGTTGTGCTAACCAACTTGCTCCTACATCCTGCAGGTCTCATGACGCAAATACTTAAAGAGCTTGATATCCAGTATGAGGATGATGAGAGTATGTTGTGTAATGTTGAAGCACAACAACTCCTCGACGCAAAAACTGAAGGAATTACATTGTACGCAATGATGGAGCAGCTGCAGTTTGGTTACAACATTGATTTGGATGAACTTTCAAAAGCTACTCAAGAAAAATGTGCCGCTATATTGACAAATTTCATGATTTCGGCAAACCACACGCACAATGTAACTAATCCACTTATCACAATCCAGAAGGTAGCATGGCACTACAATGAACACAAGGTAGTAAATTACGGCCAACCAGCCTCCCCATAAAAGCTAGTTGCAACAGACCAAGGCAAGTATGGATAACAAGTATCACTAGCTTCCATTCATTTCTCCGTAGCGCCGTCATTTTTTTATTTACCTAACCAATCTGTATGGACTACAGATTTAGACACTCATCAACAACCAGAGACAAGCATCGTCCTTCCACCCCAGAAAAAGCAACGTCGCGGCAAGAATACATAGTCTACAGTCTACGATGCACGAAAAACGATAGGAGATATATCGGAGTTACGAATAACATCCATAAACGCATTGGCCAGCACAAGCGCAATCCTTCGAAGAGAATGCGAGCGGACATGCAGACACATATTCCTTTCGAGGACAATTTTGAAATTACCACTTTAGCAACTAGTACCAATATACATAAAGCTAGAAACTTAGAACATTTCTATATTAAACAATACAAGACAACAACTCCATTAGGTTATAACGTTTGTTCCGGACATCCACCAAGGTTGAGAATATATTATTTTTTGAAAAATCACAAGAAAATATAGCTACGAACTACTGTCGTCTTTATTTCATTGTTTTGCTCACTGTCTTTGTCACATAACTTTGATCATTGCCTACAACAATGTCTTTTTGTGGACAATTTTGAAATTACCACTTTAGCAACTAGTACCAATATACATAATCCTAAAAACTTAGAACATTTCTATATTAAACAACACAAAACAACAACTGCATTACGTTATAACGTTTGTTTCGGACATCCACCAAGGTTGAGAATATATTATTTTTTTAAAAATCACAAGAAAATATAGCTACGAACTACTGCCGTCTTTATTTCATTTTTTGCTCACTGTCTTTCTCACATAACTTTGGTCATTGCCTACAACAATGTCTTTTTGTTTCCATTCAAACTATGACAAACATGACAACTTATCAACTGCTTTGATTTAAATGCTTTTTCTTTTCAGTTTAGAATGGGTAGGCCAATTCCAGCTGATCTGATTGAGCAACAGTCAAAATTTGAGACTGCAATGTACAAGTTGCAATACTGTCTTTACCCAAATTTGCAAGAGCGGATGCTCAAACACTACATGCATAAATGGAGTGAGTTCATTCCATGGCCAGTTCAACCACCTATCCCATGGCATCCTCATTACATCACTTGGAATACACTCAGTCGACAAATCACCATCGACATCGCCGTGCTGGCTAGTTGCTCCACAAAACACCACTGTATGTTGTTCGTGCAGATTGCGGACGTGCTTGGCCTACTCGAGACTATAGAATTAAATTACTCTAATGTGGTCCCCAACCACCTTCAGTCAGCTAAACAATTCGTTTCGCGCTATTTCTCTATCAACCAGTTACCCACATGCGCAACTTTGAAGAGCATCTTACCAATATAGTCCTCCTCCTCTTCTCCACAGAAGATTTGTCAATTTCATTGTAAAGAAATCATTCCATGTTACATTCAAAGTTCCGTTCTTAATTCATCAACTTTTTGGCATACTATTTTCATCAAATCGTTTCAGTCACTTACACTCACTTGGCGTAAGAAGATTTGTGCAAAACAAATAATAAGTGCTCTCTCTCTCTTTCTCTCTCTCTCTCTCTCACCTTTCATTTCTATAATCTTCTTTACGGATCTATACTCTTGTTCAGTGCTTCCTCTCTCTAATTGCAATCGCCTTGAAGGCTTGTACCTTTATACCAGTTTGTTATCCACTTCCGGTTATACAGCCTAACGAAGCACTCTAGTTTGCCTTTTACTTGTATGGAAGGCTTGCAAGTGTACTAAATGCATAACATTCCAATGCTCACAAAGCAACACACTAGGCTTAGTAGCTCACAAGGTTAGATAATGTAATTTTTGTCTCATACAAGATATCTACCATGAAGCCAATAGATGAGCCATATAATATCTAGATGATAAAAAAATATTATCTATGTGTGTGTGTGTGTGTGTTTTTTTTTTCTCTGTATAAAATATTCTACATACCACAAACAAACTTACAAGTCTAAGATACACTTAATTAAAGATAGAGAAATATACGTACAAACTTATTCTTCAATGATTGGATATATAGAAGGTATTTGTGTCCCTTCTGAATTTCAATAACAGAATCCAAGCTTCAAGGAAGGTTGGCTCTAACTTGCATCATCCTTGCAGCAATACAAACAACAACAAATTTTCACTAAGCTTGAATGCATGTTAGAGGTTGCTACAAATTGTCGGGTTACCAATTAGATTTATGACTTCTATAAAAAGTGAAGTACCCTTTTATTTTTGTGAAGATAATATAGGACAAGCATTAAATACGGTTTATACGTTTTTTTTATAGAACATTTGATAACCCATTAGTTTGTGAGCATGAGTTTCTATTATGACTAGTATGTGGCCCGCACGTTACTGTGGCCAAAAAATACACGACTTATATTCTTATAATGCTATCTTCTCGCCCAGGTATAAAATAATCAATGCTTTATACATACATATATATATATATATATATATATCTTATTGCATTATTGAAAGTGATAATCAAAGAGGTCATCCTCTCCTTGGTCTACCTTGGGATCACAATGCTACAAATCTTGGCGGTAAGAATCAACTACGTTAGCAAGATATCAAAAGATGAGGGCTAATCGATGAGTTGGGTTTCTTTTGGTATCTCAAACTTGAAGGGCTAGAAAAAAACATTTTTCCTAACCGAAAAAAATAAGGGCACACTTGGAATTCTCCCGGTTTTTAGGTCAAAATTTGAAGCTTTTGTCGATAATTACACTAAAACTTGTGAAAATTACCCGGTTTTCTTCAAGGCATGCTCAAAATCTAACCGGGATTTTAGGATTTCAGTCGGTTAAAATAGAGTGGACCCCGGGTTTTTTTTCTAAGAGTGTCTCAAAGGTAATTGGTTCGTCCACCTACTATGCTTTTTAGATTCCCCAAACAATTGTATCTGTATCTATGTTTTGTGCCGTGTATGAAAGATATAACAATAATATACATTAGCATCCAATCACAACAATGCATATGCAAGTTGGTACTATATGGCATAGATTCTTTATAGGTATATTCAAGTGCCATTGGCACATGAAAACCTGATGGCAATGAACAAAAAAGAAAAGAAATTCCTTAGTTATTTATCTTTGCAAATGTTTCAATGATTATGGTAAATTGAAGGCGGTGCTACAAAATTGAAGTCGTGACTCATTAGCATGCATGATCTCTCTCCCTCTCTCTCTCTCTCTCTCTCTAATTACAAAATTATGTTTTTCCTTGGGAGAGGATAACATATTGATTTACATGATTACGCCTATGGGCAGTGGCATGAGCACAAAAACTTCACCAAACCACAAACCAAGTCTATCTACTGCAAACTTATGTTCAAAGCAGATTGGTTCTCCCCACTTTACAAGCAATGGGGGAGGCAATGGCTAGAATCCAAATGGGCATTGGTAGAAAAAACTTATTTTGGACCCTTACTGGCCCTTAGATATGAAAATATTCATATGGAAGGTTCTAGGGGGGGCATACCTAGGGGGGTCAAAATAAAAGCGAGAGGGACTGGCTTTGATAGATGCTCATGATGCAAAACTCATAGCAAGAATCCCCTACACCTGTTCTTGCACTGTGCAATCCTCGTGGGTAAATTATGTAGATGGATACAAAAGGCTTGGAAGATTCTATTCTTCAAGAACAATTTACTCGTGGGAGAAAAGACTTGGAAAAAACAAGCGATTCTGATTTGGACACAAATTGTCCGCTTCTCCTACTTCGAGCACATTTGGAAATCTAGGAACCGGTGTGTCTTTGAAAAGAACCACTCAATGGACAATTTCAAAGAGATTATTCAAGAAAGTAGGGAAGTGATCGTCTCTATTGAAAACCACAAGAACTCTGAAGAATGGACTCAAGCGATTTCAATTTTGGTATCATCCAATCCACAAAATGTATCTATCTTGTAGCTCTCTGTTGATCCCTCAAGGCACCCGACGTGCTTGAGGTGAGTGTACATTCCTTCTTGGTTTAATATAACACATCCACTTACAATTGTAATTGTGAGTATGGCAAAAGAATAATTACGTGAAAGCTTTGTGCTACGTGATAAATGAGATCGCTAAGAACTCTAAGGGAATTATATTGTGAGATTTTAAATATAAAGTGGAATTTGTTACCTCATTGTATTATGTTAGTGAA
Organism: Adiantum capillus-veneris; assembly: GCF_014529385.1. Classification (NCBI taxonomy): domain Eukaryota; kingdom Viridiplantae; phylum Streptophyta; class Polypodiopsida; order Polypodiales; family Pteridaceae; genus Adiantum; species Adiantum capillus-veneris. The sequence goes on along the minus strand of NC_140933.1, from coordinate 64,084,860 downwards.
GCCTCCTTGAGTCCTTGAAAACTCATCACTACCACAAGAAGTTTTGGACAAATTCGCACAATAATTCCCACATTGTGACTTACCTCAACATCATGAGCTTATGTGAGGGAGGCACCGCATACCTAGCTAGGTACGATTGGGGGCAGGGCCCGGTGGGGGGGGCGGTGGTCCCCTGCCCCCAATCGTACCTAGCTAGATATGCGGTGCCTCTCGAGCAGAAGCTCATGATTGTATTCATTGTGTGAAAAACACTGGAAAAGACTCTGTTTTTCTACATGAGAAAATTTCTAAATCTTCTTGTGTACTTATGGCTATGTTTCGAAAGAAGAAAAACTACATAAAAGCACATCACAATTAAAATTTTCTTTGGTTCGTTCTTTCACAACAGTGTTCGGACAAAGTCCTATTCCATAGACTGTTGGGTTTCCTCCTTGTCAAGAATTTTTCAAAATTGTAAAATTTTTGAACTATTTTCACGTAAATCTTACCGGTTTTTCTTCCCTTTAATATGGTTTACGACGGGCTACTCTTGATTTTCAACTGGCTCAAGGTTAAGCTGAGGCAAACCTTTCGCAAACACTCTCAGAATCCACAATCGAGAACAAGCCGTTTGCCCAAGTCCATGGTTAGATTTTTTCTTTCAATTTTGTGCTTTTTACTCTTTCTACACAAGGCCTTAGTAAAGCATTGAACCTTGGGGGAATAGTGCCACATGGCAAGTTTATGATGGAAATCTCTCTTTCTTCCTATGCCATCCTTTAAGGTCAAAAACTCATTGCTCTTCAAACAGAATATTCTATTGAAATAGTTGTATTTACTCTATTATGTGATATAGTGTGAAAAAGTATAATTTACAAGAATAAGTTGATATTATAGACGTCATGCATGTGGCTGACATTGCTCCAGAGCAGTGCTCGGAAAAATTCAATTTTCCAAACATGCAAAATTCCTTTCCTTGAATTTGTAAAGAGGAAAATTAAATTTTAAATTTAGGTAATTTCTTTGAGTTTTTACACTTTTTTTTTCTATTTTGGGGCGGAATTTCTCCCTTTCCCCTTTGCCCTCAACCGACATTTTTGAAATTGAAAACGACACGATATTAAGCTGAGACACATTTTTCCCGAACACTGTTCCAGAGTCCATTCTTTTTTTTTTTTTTTGGCAAAACTCACAATTGTGAGTGATTGTATAAAAAAGAGAACAGAAAATTATAGATCAATCTCAAGCCCAGATCGAGCCTTGAGAGACGGATATTACATCAGACTTTACAACCATAAAAGCTTTGATCGAATGGCTTGTGTTGCCCAAATCCAATCATTCGAGTCATGACTTTTACTTATCGTATATATCAATTCTTTGCTTTCTTGAATAATTACTAAGAAACCCACCAGAGAAACTTCATCGTTGATAGGATAGGGCCAAGTTATGGATGCTCCAAAGTCCATTCTTCAGAGTGTCTTCGTCCGGAAAGAAAACTTTTTGGAAAGCTATAATAAATTAAGTGGGCCTTGGTCACTTCTAGTACTATGGCTGATTGGTTGACTAGAAACCTTTTAAATGAGTGATTGCGAGAAAGTTTCTCTTGTTTGCTTCTTCAAAAGCCTCAAATTTCAAATACCTTGATTGGATGGATTTCTTTATGTTTAATCAAACCGTTTGTCAATTGAAACCATAATTCTTTTAAAAATTAGCATTAAAGGAAACTACAAGAAGGTAGAAGAAAAATAGAGCTTTGGATCTATCAATTCTACATATTGCATCCAACATTGGTAAAAAAATCAACACTATCATTTTATATTTGTTAATTGCATACTTTTCTCGGTCACCTTTCCTTATTCCATTCAAGCCGTGAGCATAGTTTTATTTAAATTGTGGGTTGGTGTGACAAACGTCATTTCTTCAAAGACTTTCAAAAGTTCTCCAAAAAGCTCATTCAGTCAATTCTAACTTAATTGTGGCATTATGGACTTTACAAGGTCCCATACCACTAGGCTGTTAACCTAACAAGACATTAAACTGTCCTTTCACTTTTGAAAAAAACTTTGATTCGCCTAGTTGAATTGTTCATTTTGTTTTGAGAAACAACAGAATCATATCAAATGAAAAGGAAAGAAGTTACATGTTCCCCTCACGAAGGATACGGGCCATCCTAGCAAGTAGAGGAGTAGCCTGGGAACAAAGAATACATCAAAAGGAGTGAAACAGGGAGAGATAATTAGCAATGGCGTACAATCTCAAGGAATCATATTGGGACAAGATAGACTCTCTCCATCTTTGCATCTCAAATGTTTTTGCATATCCTTATCTCCAATTTGATATGCCTTAAAAACTTGATTGGAAAATTCCAACGTAATAGCTCTAAAACTTATAATGAGGGGACAAGCAGATGAAGAGAAACAACATCCAAATAGAGCTTTGTTTCTTTCTAGCCATATTTGCCATAAATAGGCCTCCCTTAAAGAGGTCCAAAGTGGGATATTAATAACGCTACATTTCCCTAATAAAATGGATCTCCAAGTGAGCTTTGATTGATCAACAGAGCCGACATTCTGCAGCTTCTTCTTGAAAAAATATTATACTTGCAATTTATGAAAAGATGAGCCAAGGTCTCTTCATGCACATTACATCTGCTACATGTCCCATCAGAAATCCCTAATCTCTTTTCCTTGGAGCCTGACCTTAAACCTTGATGAGTGATAAGCCACATTAATATGCTCTGCGTGATGTATGGAGGAAAGCCCCATACACATTGGAATCTATAAGATCATTAGTTGTCATTCCAAGATAGCCTCCATCTGCTATTGACCTCACCGATCGGGTGAGGGTCCATTATGCCTATTGATCCTTTAGAGTCATAAGTGTCCTTGCAAACTATAGAAAGGAATAAATGATGGCCCCTAATAATGCTTTGAAGCAAATTCTGAACAATTTGGATCTTCCTCCATACCAACTCCGCACACCCCTATGAGGTTTGATATTGTAGCATCACCATCTGCTCTTTTGATAACCATTCCTTTTCTTTGTAGACATCCTTCTAGCATCTCAAACCAGTCTTGAAGCATTTGTGAGCTTTCCTAGACAGTTGCCAACCATAAGATTTGAAAAGCTAGTCAAACTTTCAAAAATAGAATCTTTCAAAATATGAGGAATCTCGTGGTGTGCTATATATCAATAGAAAGAGCTTGAAGATTAGATTCTAACTGTCGAATCTACGCCAAGTTTAGAGTTGATTTGCAAAATTTTTACTGTACGCTCATTTTGGACATGAGAGAGGAAGTCAAACTCTTTATAAGGCCCCTTTGTGAGTCCAAATTTTCCCTAATGTCAATCTCTTGGAAAACAACAAACAACTCACATCTAACTCAAGCTACACTCAAATGACTGAAATCACCAAAAGCTAATCGAGCATCGGCAAACAAATCACATTGGTTACAACATCAAATGACATCCAAAAGTTATGAAACTTCTAGGACATGTTTATAAAACCTAAGCACACATGCTTATGATTTCAAACCTCACTTTAGGTCAAGTGCAAAAATTGTGATTATTAACAGCAATGAGTTTTTGACCTAGTCGTTTTCGACCGAGAATGCATCTAACTGCTTAGCAATGATGCCCGAATACCCCGCCTATACTTAGTTTTTTTAATTTTAAAGCGTAAATTCTAACTTATGATGAAATTAGGCCGCGGATCGGCAACGCCAAAAGCTACGAAATATCGCGAAATGCTTACGTCAATGCATAGAGCTCTTATATGCGGTTGCAACGCAACAAACGCGACTACAATGTGACAACTGCGGAGGGACTCAGGAAGCGCGAGAAGGAGAGAAGTGAGCGCCGTTAGCTCACGCTGTGAACTTATAAATAAACTTTACAAAATTGGCTTTTATACCTTAGCCAAGGTTTTTGGTGGTCAAAACTAATAATCTAGGGCTCTAACTAAAGATAGGTTGATACAATTTGAAAGCTTGTAGCCTCGGCTCATCAAATACAAAGTTCATCCGGAAATAGGAGTTACAATATTCTCGATTCATCAAAGTAATAAATGTTTTTATAATGAGAGCTCTAAAAAATGGTATCCGAGTTAGCTTGCTCCTAACATTCCCCCTCTCCTTGTCTTTGTCATCCCTTGACACAACTTTATGGGCTGAAGTAATCTTCGGGTTGACGACTGCTAGCGAGGTGGCCTTTAAGTGCATGTAAAGCTTTCTCATATCTGGTCTTTCTTTATTTGTCTGGAACCTGCAAAAATTGCATGGTGACCTTGTTTTTTGAGCTCGATGGTTGAGTAGCCTACGAATCTGGAGGTTAGGTTGTTGATCACTGGCCCAAAAATCTTTGTTCGTCAAGTGAAGAACCCTGTATAGAATGCTTCCTCAAATGCCAACATATTGTGAGATGGCAAGGATATGCAGCGGACGTAGAATCCATAAAGGACTTCTTCGGAAGGTTGACTACCTTTATTGCCCTCGCGGAATGACATCCGTTGTGCTCTTGCTTGCTCTGGCTCGTGAAAAGCTTCAATGCATGTAAGCAGCATTCGGAAAATTTTGTAGAGCATAGCACATGAGAGATTAGGGAGACTTTTGAAGAATGCCATGGCGCACATTAGGGTTTTCACCATGTATTCCTTTCACCATGTATTCCTCTATCGGCGTTTCCTTTTTTGGAGCTGGAAATCTTGGATAGTTGAGCTAGGTAGGCCATTGATTCATGGGCTTGCCATGTCCTTACCCTTGGTACAAGACAAAATGTCGGGTCTTTTTGCAGTGCTGCAGGTGCTTTTGTAAATAGAATCAAGTATCTGGGATTCTTGTTCAGCCAGCTCTTTCTCCACTTGGGTTGGACTTCCTTTGCGCCTTCTGCCTGGATGTCTTTGTATAACCTTTCTTTGACCTGTAAAAGCTCTACCTTGATCAAGGGATATGGCAATGATTGTTGATGCCATTGTGCATTGATTTGGTTGGGAGTGAGTTGAGTGACGTTGACTGAATGGAGAACTCTCAATTCCCAATCCATTGCTGCTTTCCATTGTTCATATGTCTCTTGAGCAACCTGCTCCTTAAGTGCATCTTCTTTAGCTTTTGACAGTTGGACCATTGGCACTTGCTCCACATCTATTAGTGGTACATGGAAATCTTCTTCTTGTCCCAGACCTTCTTCTGGCTGTGTTTCTATCTCAATGAAAGAGACTGAGGGGATTTTAATGCTTGGTTTCTCTGAGGTACCAGCTTCTTCTTGCATCTCTGGCTGGCCATCTTGCAGCAGCTGATTGACTCGCTTGAGCTCTGCTATCTCCTTGAGCAGATGTTCTTCTCTTTGTACCCGTATCAATGGCAAGGTCTCTGCGTTGTTGTGACTGATTTAGCTTTAGCTCGAGTTCAAGATCCTTGTTCTTCTTTTCTAGTGCCTTATATACTTCGTCTGTACCTTTGATCGAGGCAATTGCGGGATTTTCCCTTATCTGTCGCAAGAAGGTTGCCTCATTGTTGATCCTTTGCTCTGAGTATTACAGTGAAGCATTCGCTATGTCGAGCTGTATTTGGATCTTTTGTACAGATAGAGTTGTAGTTAAGAGCTCATTGGTAACCTCTATCAGTTGTTCGTCTTTGGTCTTGCAGGCATCTGATAACTTTGCGAGAAGTTCACCCAGTTCCTTCATTTCCTTTTGTTGTTTCTCTTTTGCTAGTTGGTGTTGTTTAGCTTCAGCTCTCAGATCTTGGATTTGTCTTTGAAGATCTGAGATGACATTCATTCTGTCCTCTAGCCCTCCTTGGAGAGCGTCGATGACCATCTCCAGCTCTGTAGCCTTAGCACTGTGGGTAAGTGCTGATGTTCACATTTTCTTTGTCATCTCCTGCATCTGCTTGGAATATTTGTTTACTTGTAGAATAACTTCATCATTTGTTTTTCAGAATTCAGGCTCTAAAGGCTCTGTGGAAGTTTCAACAGTTTCAGCTTGCAGGTCTCTAGGTGGTTCTGTTGGCAGTTACTAGCGGTTGCAGTGGGGTTTGTATCTCTCCTTGAGGCTGTGCGGTTGCCTCTGCTGCTTCATTTTCTTGAGGCTTTGTGGATGCCTCTACCGTTTCCTGTTGGGTGGTGGTAGAAGGTGTGGTATCTCTTTGTTTAGTTGTTCTTGGTTGCTCAAAATTTGCTGCCTCCTCTCGTTCAGGCTCTTTTCCTCTGGCTTGCTCGCCCTCAGTGTGTCTAAGTGTTGAAGATGGAGGTCTTGGCATCAGGTGATCTTGTTGTTCCATAGCAGGTGAGGTAGGCTTTGGAAACATCTCCTCCTGATACTGTTGTGCCTTGCTTTGTGCAATTGAGTTTGTTGCTCCGCTGCCTCTTCTTGTGCTTTTCTTTCAGCCTCTTGAGCTTCTTTTAGCTTTAGTGCTTCTACCTCTGCATACATCCTTTCAAGAAAATCGGTGGGGTCCTCTGCTTCTTTCCTTGCAGGGTTCTTTGTTCTAGGTCCCTTTATCTCTTTAGGAACCCACTTTTTCGGGTCCTCTCCTGCAGCTTGGCGGCTTCTTTCGTAAGTGTGCTTCTCTCTTTCAAACCTCATCTTTTTCTGTTGAGGCTCTTCTTGGTGTGCAGCCACTGATTTTCTCTTCATCTCTTCTATTCTTGCTCTTCTTTCCTCGTTATCTGAGCTTTTATTGCTATGTGCTTCATGAGAGCTTTTAGCAGATTCTTCATCGGATTTATAAACTCTTTTTGTCGACCTTGTGGTTCGAGGAGATGGTTGTGCTGACACAATCCATGTGTTTTGATTTGGGGCATGTGGCAAATTGTGTGCCATGCCGATAGCATGGTATGCTATTCTTGTTAGTACCTCAGGTGCACCCAGATACGTGATCTTATCGTCTTTCTTGATACCCTTCATCATTGATAGCACATACTGCGCGTGATCAATGGGTTGCTTGGTTGTCGACTTCAACACTTGTGTGAATGTAGTCGCAACTGCATGATTAGGTGTTGTGTACCTTGGCGGTCTCTTTGCTAAAAAATGGAGGTGTTGATGATATAACCGTGCTGGTTCTTCCACTTGCTTTTGGATGAGATCAGCAAAGGTTGCTGCAATAGTCTCCTTGGTGAAAGTGTCTACTATCTTTCTGTCACGAGCCCTCATTATCATCCCCTTTGTTGGCAACTTCTACTTCATGCAAGGCATCTGCAAAACCCAACTTTTCATACACAGCTTTAACTATGTTGTCATCATTAGCATGTAAGAAGGTAGCATCTTGTACAATACACTCATCAATCACACAGCTTCTAACTTTGATTGTACTTGTCCTTGAATATCTGTGTAGTTTGGTAGACTTGAACTTTGTTCTTGATAGCTTTCATAATGCTCATAACTTACATGTAATAGCTTCTTTGAAATATTCCCAGTCGTCGTTGCATGCTTTGGTAACCTCTTGAATCTGTTCCTTCAAATCTGAACTCACTAACTACTCAAAAGATTTGACCATTAACTCTTCAGGTATCCCTCTTAATTTGGTTTCCAGCTCATAACACTCTAGGTAGCCCTCTGGAGCATATCCATCAAAGACTCGTCTCTCGTCATATACCGCATCTAAAGCTGCATCCAAATATTCATCCATTTGATTTTTCTTCTTTATGGTCTCCATTTTAAGCAGAGATCTTTGAACCAATTGAAGCATCTTCAAAGAATCTGGAACTATTCACTTATCATCAAAACCGTTTGCACTTAACTCTGCAATCATCTTCATCATCTGCTCTAATTCTCCATCTTTACCTCCCACCCCGGCTCGTTTCATGTGGGGTTCACCAAAGATGTCGGGGGATACGTATTCGAAATGTGGGTCGGGCATGCGTCGGGCCTCTCGCTGTGAGAGGTGTGCGAGAGAACAAGAAAAACAGATACATATGGATTCGGCAATCACCGTAGTCTTCAATTAATTGATTAATGCTTTGAGTCCAATTTAATCCTTAGCCAAGGCAAGCTGTTAATAGCACCATCACTAGGATCATCTGCTAACTAGGAGTTTAAGCTCCCACTTTACAGGACTAACCATGCCATTAACGACACTGGGGCTTAACATAATGTTTAATCAATCTTTAGTTGATGACGGTGATGGAAATTCCCTCCTATTGCTTTATCTACTTCTTCTACTTTCAAGATTCTGCAAACCTCATGTAAGATCACTCTGTCGATCATCATGCTTCAATTATTACTAACTGTGCTGCAATTTCCTGCTCTTTATGCTTTGCACTGGCTTAATTGTTTCTCTCTAGTTTTAACTTCCTCCTGCTCTTTAATTGCTATCTGAGGCTTTCTCCCTTGCTTGGCCGCTACACTTGCTTGGCCTGCCTTGTGTTTTCCTCTTCCGAGCTCATGCCACCTTCATGCAGCAACTCCGAGATCCTCTCCTTCTCAAGCATGAGAGAGAGAGAGAGAGAATTTGTTTTCCTTTGTTAGCCAAGGACAAGAGAGAGAGCAAGCTTGCCGAGTCGACTGCTTGCTCGTCTCTCCCCTTTGCCAAGGCTTTGCTTTGCTTTTCTAACCCGAGAGAGAGAGAGAGAGAGAGAGAGAGAGAGAGAGAGAGAGAGAGAGAGAGAGAGAGAGAGAGAGAGAACGCTTCTGGTGCAAGCTCAAGAGAGAGAGAGCACATTTCTTTGCCCCTTCCTCCTCCGAGCTCACAACCCTTGATACCTTCTCTACGTTCCACACAACTACCCTCCTTTGCATGCAATTCCCTTTCTTCTTCTTATGTTTTCTTCACCTTGCTGAGCCCCACTATATATCTCCCTATTATTAGCTTCCCCTCTTTTTCACAACGACGGCGCCATTGTTATGGGAATGAGGGTGATGATGTGGTAGCGGGTATGATGGCTAGCACGGAATTCGACCCTGCTGATGCCAAAACAGTGCACCATGGCAAGCTGAGGAGTTTTTGTCACATGGCCGAGTTTGTCCAAGTAGTTCCCTGGCCGTCGCGAGCAAAAGAGTCTCCCTCCACGCTGTCATTTTCTGTTGCACGACACCATGCCCCCCTTTTTCCTTTTCCTCCACACTTAAGCCCTATTTTTTAACAATTGGGCGGCCATTGAATTGGCTTAGGCGGGCGGCCATGCCCTTGGCCTTTGTAAGGGCACCACATTTGGGCATACATGCCGGCCAAGGCAATGCAGTAGGCACCAAATTTGGCGTACATAAAAACCTATAGCACATCCTTTAATTTTTAGCGGCCCTTGTCTTGGAAAGTGCCACAGGCCATCAAGATGCAAACATAAGTGACTCCATTTTTTGGAAATCATTCCCTTCGCATTCGATGAAAATAGCCCAAAGCTTCTTACCAACAGTCGTGTTAGGCATTCCCTGCAATCATTGCATTCCAAGAGACGACATTCCGGACATGATACTCCTCAAGCACTTACTACTCCCACATTTCAAAACCTGGATGAAGCTCAAAAATTCCCAGATGGCACTTCGATCGAGTCAACCGGACTGGTACGGAACCGGCTCCCGGTGAATCTTTAACGGCCAATAACTTGGCAACCGGAACTCCGATCGTCGCTGATCTAAAAAGACCGATGTGCTCCACAAAGTGAGCACTTTAATCCCATTCATTTCAATTCTTTCACCTCAGCTGCAATTGCCCAATCCGATACGGATCTGCAATCAACTTAAACTTCAAATTGCCATAACCTCTTCACCGTAGCTCCAATCGATGAGTCGTAAAGGCAAGCCGGTAGAGCACTTCAAGCACTACAGTTCTAGATCATAATCTCCTATCTATACTCACTTCAATCATACTCATTTTTAGCATCATCAAGGCATTTGTTGGCCCTTTAAAGCCGCATCTAGAGTACATTAATCGTAAACTAGCTTGTTAGCAAGCACTGAACACTGACCATTAATCAAGTAAGCTTCAAATAAGCTCGACGTGCCTTTTCCTGGTATATTTCTTATCATGGTAGCGGAGCTGCACGACACTGGCACCAATCACTTGGAACATAGCAAAGATGAGAAGGGGGAAAAGGGGGAAGAAACAGCACAAGATTTGATTACAGTTTGCTCCAATTATGGAAAAAACTCCTCTTACAATGACCATACAACCTGCTACCATTGGCTTCATCGGCGTGACCATGACAAGCACAAAAAAACAGCTCAAACAGTTCTTGGGCTCACTTCCATGTTGCTCTCCTCGTTGAGAGCTACGAGAAAACCTGTAATTGTTGGTGCTCTCGTTGGCTCCAAAGTTGTCTAAAAATCAAGAGCCCTGAGCCCTCTCTACGGACTTCCAAATACCTCACCGCATTTTAAGATGACCCTCGAACGTGCCAAAATGGCAAAAAGTCATTTATCACTACACTCTTGAAAACCGCCGCATTTTCAAACTTCATTATTTTGTCAATGACTGAAAGCATGGTTTGGTGGTACAAAAAGGATTGTCCTTGACACAACATAGGCTTGGTGGTTCATGTGTGTACAAAGAGAGGACCTTTTAATTGGAATTGGGGAGGGGCCATATATTTATTTTTCTTTGTTTTTGAAGATGTTTTTATCTTTTGAAATTGGCCACTCTTGATAAGAGGTGGGGGTTGAGGGCAGGACCAGGGGGGTTTATGGTTCGGTGCTTTGACGCCCTCTCTCCCTCTCTCTCTCTCTCTCTCTCTCTCTCTCTCTCACTCACTCACTCACTCACACACACACACACACACACACACACACACACACATAGAGTTTGGCATCCTGCACCTTGCTTGCTCCATAGACACCAAAGTTGTCATGCTCTCTCTCTCTCTCTCTCTCTCTCTCTCTCTCTCTCTCTCTCTCTCTCTCTCTCTCTCTCTCTCTCTCTCTCTCTCTCTCTCTCTCTCTCTCTCTCTCTCTCTCTACACAGTGAAGCCTCATTTCACAGATTGTTCCCTCTCCCCCTCCCCCCTTTGTCTCTCTCCCTCTTGCACTTTCTCCTTGCCAATGGACAGTACTGCAGGAGATTACTACTCTCAGGGTGATCCACAACTTCTCTCTTTCGATGAGTTGGAAGGTGGTCCAAGCACGAATGAACAGACACAAAGCAATTCCATTAGTAATTTCATTCAGTCAAGATTTTCTTCGTAATTATTGGGTTGCAAAGAAACGCGAGAAGAGAATCAAAGAAAGACATCCTTCTTCTGCTCTTGGATTACCAAAATCCAGGGACAAGGAAGAACATTTGCACACTGGTGGCACAATGCTAGCACAAGCAAACACTAGGTCTATCAAGGATTTCCATCAACTCTTGCACCACCAGACATTTTTTGAGGTGCAAAAAAAAAAAAAAGCAATGTCGAAGACACCATTCTGTTGGGTGTGCACGACACTTTGACTCAAATTAAGGTCTCGCACTCAGCAAACGAGCTTTTTGTGAAGAGAACCTCTTTGACAATGATCTTGAACAACAGTACAGGTAAGATCTCAATAAACCAACCTAAATTTGCTAGTGTTTAGGTATCCATTGAAGGAATATAGTTGCAGCAAGTTCAAGGCTGGGTGGAGAATAAAGATCAAGATGAAGTGTTTCCATTGAGTGCTTGTGAGAGACAATTGCCTCAAGGAACCACTATCATCAATGAAACAAGAGGTTTGGTGCATGCCTTTTGGAAATCAGAGACCAGAGTTTCACCTAACAAGAAGGACATATGCAATAACAGAAATGGAAGGAAACGTGTTGTCAAACATCTTGTGCATCTACTCAATGACTATCAGGTACCAACAACTCTTAGCAATTGTAATTTGTTTGACAATACTTATGGCTGATTTGGTCAACACAGTACCAAATTTGGTAGTGTACTATATGGAAATGGGTGTGTGCAGTACCTTACAAAGGTTATATACAGTACCACTTAATTCCTATGTAGTTCCAAAGCTGTCCTGCATAGAACCAAAGCCCCTGTGTAGTACCAAATTTGGTGTTCAATCGTTTACTAGTAATTCCACAGCCTATCTATAGAGTACCAAAGCCTTTGTATAATACCTTTTCCTTCCCTAGGGACACCAAAGCGTATCTATAGAGTACTAAAGCCTCTCTCAATTTTACCAAAGCCTAATTGTGGAGAACCAAAGTCTTTGTACAGTACCTACCTACTCCATGTATAGTACCAAAGTCTTTGTACAGTACCTACCTACTCCATGTATAGTACCAAAGCATTCTTGATAATCACCAAAGCATTTGGAAAGTACCCATATAATACTCTTCTGCATAGAGTTCTACAATGAGTCAAAAACACAAAAAGAGTACCAAATCTGACTTTTTGTTATATGGAAATGGTCCTCCACAGTACCAAAGGTCTTTGTTTAGTACCCAAGCCTCTATAAATTACCCAATTTGGTACTCTCTTGCATGCCAATGGTTGTACATAGTACCAAAATCCTAATGACAGTACCAAATATGGAAATAATATTTTATCTATAGAGTACCAAAGCCTATAGAGTACCAAATATGGAAATAATATTTTATCTATAGAGTACCAAAGCCTCACTCTATCTTTTCAAAGCCTAATTGTGTGGTAACAAAGTCTTTGTGCAATACCAAACCTACTCCCTGTATAGTACCAAATCATACTTGTCTATCCCCAAAGAGTTTGCAAAGTACCCATATGGGTACTCTTCTACATGGAGTTCTACTATGAGTCAAAAGTAGAGGATAGTACCAAATCTTACATTTTGTTTTATGGCAATGGTCCTTCATAATACCAAAGGTCTTTGTATAGTCCATAAGCCTCTCTAAACAACCAATTTGGTACTCTCCTGCATGCCATTGGTTGTACATAGTACCAAAAGCCTAAATTGACAATACCAAATATGGAAATATTATATCTATAGAATACCAAAGCCTCACTCTATTGTACCAAATCATAATTGTGTAGTACCAAAGTTTTGGTGCACTACCAAACCTACTCCATGTATAGCACTAAAGCATTCTTGTTTATCATCAAATCATTTGCAAAGTACCCATATCGGTAGTAGGTACTCTTATGCATGCATAGAGTTCTAGTACTATGAGTCGAGCAAAAGACAGTACCAAATCTAACTTTTTGTTGTATGGGAATGGTCCAACATTGTACCACAGGTCTTTGTATAGTACTCAAACCCCTGTAAACTACTCAATTTGGTACTCTCCTATAGGCCATTCGTTGTACATAATACCCAAATCCTAAAGACAGTACCAAATATGGAAATAGTCCTTTATAGAGCCAGATGTTTCATGGTGAATAGTCTCAAATCTATATATCACCAAATGTTTTCTAAATAGTCTCAAATTTGACAAGTTTTGGTGTTGTCCGTGTAACATTTAATGGCCTAATAACTTATGTGTAGCAAAATTAGCATAAACATAGTGGGCATTTCATTAGAATAGATTCCTAATGAGAATTACAAGAGTGCTTGGGTGGAGAGAGCAACAAAAAGCATAACACCTAGTTAGATAGCATCGACAATACTTTCAAAAGAGAGAGAAATTAATCTATTGACAACAGTTGAGGACCGGATTTTCATGGAGCCGGTCCCCCCTCCAAAAGGCTTTGTATTATGGTTTCTCCCATCAAGAGAGACATTGTACAATACAATTCTTTGTGTTCCTTCAAGACTAGATAGTGCAATGAAGATGGAAACTTCATCCACTAAGCAAAACACTTAACAAACACAACTTGAATTATCCTCTTTCTCAGACCCAAGACCTCACACACCTTCGAAGATGGTGAGAGCTAGCAGGGTATGAGAGTAGATTGAGAGGAAGAAGGAGTATCTTACGAGAAATATGTACATCTCCTCACATAATCACTCATATGTAGCATAGCTTAGCTTAGTAATTAGCTTGGTAGAGGAGATGAGCATGCATTGAAGCTTGGATCTTGGTTGGATTTGCATCCACATGCCAAGAGAGTGTTGATGTAGGCTTCTATCTCACAAGCTTGGAGTAGGTGATGAGTTCTCGTTTAAAGCTTGGTAGAGATAGTCTTCTCTTTCTTCACACATGAGCTTGTTTGAGTGTGTGTGTGTGTGTGTGTGTGTGTGTGTGTGTGTGTGTGTGTGTGTGTGTGTGTGTGTGTGTGTGTGTGTGTGTGTGATAATGCCTTGCAAAAATCAGCCCCCTCTCTCTCTTGGGTGAGCCCTCTTGCTAATTGCTCTTGCTGAAGTCTCATTGGCCCTCCCCAAGTCAAGCCAATTACAATTAAGCAACATAAGTGATAGCCTTCTGACATGTGTCCCCCTTTCATGTTTTGTGAGAGCTTTAGGTAATTAAATAATTAAACTAAACTCTCATTGGACCCCTTTGCCTCCTGGCCAATAGGAATCAGGCAAGCCATGGGGCTCCTGAATGCTCATTGGACCCCTTGGGAGACTGCCCAATAGTCTTCTAAGAGACTTAATTCTCATTGGTTTCTTTTATTAAATGTTTTTAAATTAATTAAACTAGATTTACTCTAGCTTAATTCTCATTGGTCCACTTCAAGGGTCATCCAATAGAAATTGGGCACACCTTGTGGGCATCTGGCCTAGGGAGCTGACATGTGTCCCTCATTCCCTTTGTGTAAAGGGAGCCTGTGTGTATGTGTGTGGCTTTATCTCTCATCCCCTACCTTTAGGGCTTGCCCCCTCCCATGTAGGGATGTGCAAAGACTTTTAGGGCACACACAAAGCATCCAATTTTCCCTAGGGCTGACCTTTGGACACAACCTTTGAATTTTGGAACCTTAGCATTTTGGAATTCTTAATGGACTGAACCTTAGGGTCTTTTTAGCCCATTGTTGCACATGGCTCTTTTGCAGATGACCCCCCCTTTGGATCCCTAATTTCCCTCCTTTGGATCCCTACTGTGGCCGGTCTGCTAGCTTAACCAATATTCTAGCTTTTTCTCCCCTGGCCTTCCCCACATTAAATGATCAGTTTAATATGAGAAAATCATTTAGGAGAATTAGATATTGATTATTATGACATTACCTCTCTCTTGAAATCATAGTCGTCCTCGACTATGGTGTAGAGAAGATAAAGCATGTTCATGAGTCCTTTTCTTAGCGGGTAGAGGATCCCTATGTTACCCTACGACATCATTCCACAATGGATGACTAGTCCATTTGGCGCTTGAGAGCCTGAGGCTGCCACAAGCATGTCTGCACATTAGTCCTATCAGTCTTCCATAGTAGAGTGACAAGCTCTACTTGGTGTTTGGGAGACGTCGTCTCCGCAAACTTGATCTAAGCATGCATACTACTTCAGTTTTGTGCACAAATAAAGAAAAAGAGAGTCTTATAAGACAAAAAATTTGATCATTTTTAACATTTTGTACATTTGCTTACTCTTGGGAAGCATTGTAAGCATTTACAAGGTTTAGGTTATCCTTTAATTGTATGCCTTGCATCCATCTAGCATCTTCAAAAGGATAATTCTTAAACTTAATAAGATATCGTCGGATAGTCTTACCGCCTCTTAGTACCTTGTCTTCATGTCGGAGAATGGACTCGGGCTGCACCACCTCTTCTTGGTCCTCGATCTCCGGTGGGTCTTCAATAGTTGGTTCTTGAGGTGGCTCTCCTTTGTAAGGCTTTAATAGGCTCACATGAAAAGCATTGTGTATGAGCCAATGATTGGGCAACTTGAGTTGATAGGCCATCTCATTGATTTGCGTAAGAATCTGAAAGGGACCATAGTACCTTTTTGCTAGTTTAGCATAGTACTTTTGGTGACCCGTAGGATTCTTGCCCGTTGTGTACCTTAATCAAGCCTTGGGAAACTTTAACAAGACCCAATCGTTTTCTTTAAAGGCTTGGGCTCTTCTGTGCTTGTCAACAGCAGCCTTTTGCCTTTGTTGTGAGATAGAGATAGCATCCTTAATCTTTTGGAAAGATTCTTGTAGGTCTCAGCTATACTCATCTGCAGCGAAGATCTTCCCATGTACCTTAAGTAGCAAGGGACTCTTTGATCTTCCCTCAATTACCTCGAAAGGTGCTTTTCCCGTGGAAGTATGTACAATGTTATTGTAAGCATACTCCACTAAGGGTGAGTACTTCTCCCATTGGGATCTTTGATCTACTTCCGTTACATAGGCTTTTAGTAGATCGAGAATGGTTAGGTTAGCTATTTCACTTTGGCCATCAGTTTGTGGATGATAGGCCGAAGAGAAGTTTAGCCTTGTTCCTAAATTCTCAAAGAGACCCTTCCAGAAATTACTGGTCATTCTAGGATCTCTATCCGACACTATGGACATGGGCAAGCCATGGTACTTGAAAATTTGTGAAATAAAGAGGGTTGCCATTTGATGGGCTTTGATAGTGTTTTTGACAGGTATAAAATAAGCTTGTTTACTAAACCTTTCTACTATCGTCCATATTCCCGTATTCCCCTGGATAGACTTAGGCAATCCAAAGATAAAATCCATGGATATGCTCTCCCATGGTGAATTAGGGATTGGCAAGGGTTGAAGCAATCCAAGTTGCTTCCCTCTATCAAATTTTGTCTTTTGGAATACCACACATTTGGAAACATACTCTTGTATGTTCACTTTCATGGTAGGCCAATAGAAATATGTTTCAATTCCCTTTAAGGTAGACTGAATCCCTCTATGCCCCGCATAAGGTGGAGCATGAGATTCATACATTACTTTCTCACGTAGTGAGTTAGTAACGCATAGTCTATTGCCATAGAGAAGATAACCATCTTGTAAAGTAAATGGTTCTTCTTTCTTCCCTAATGCAAGGGCTGAAATCACATCTCTAAAATCGGGATCAATAGCATACTCATCTATCATTGAAGATAGATCATTGTGAGTTGCTATGGAAACCGCATTCACTCTCGGCCGTCTTGAGAGTGCATCAGCTACTTGATTATGCTTGCCAGCAATGTGAGCAATATGAAAATGAAATTGCGAAAGGAAATTTGCCCACCTCATTTGTTTGTCGGAGAGCTTGGTCTGCGTCATGAAGTACTTAAGACTTTGGTGATCCGTTCGCAGAATGAAAGGAGTCCCCAATAAATAGTGCTTCCATGAGTCTACGGCATGTAGAACTGCAAGGAGTTCCTTTTCGTATATGCCTAGAGGTTGCTCAACAGGGTTGAGCCTTCGACTCTCATAGCCTATGGCGTGCCCTTCTTGGAGCAAAATAGCTCCAAGGCAATCACCACAAGCATTGCATTGGACCTCAAATAATTTTGAGAGATCCGGTAGTGTAAGCACAGGTTGAGAGATAAGCTTTTCTTTAAGATTTTTGAAAGCATTGTTCTCCTTAGTAGACCATGTATACCTAACGCTTTTCTTTGTTAGGTCATGTAATGGTCCCGCAATTTGTGAGAACTTTTCTATGAAGCGTCTATAGTATGCACACATACCTATGAAGCTTCTCAGTTCATGAAGATTCCTTGGTTTAGGCCATCCTTTTATTACCTCTAACTTGGATGGATCCATTTGGATGCCATCTTGAGAGATAATGTGACCTAAATATTGAATCTCTTGCAAGAAAAATTCACTTTTCTTTCGATTAACATAAAGTTTATTCTCACTTAAAACTTGAAATATTACCTGGAGGTGTTGCTTGTGTTCCTCCAATGAATTAGAGTAGATGATAATATCATCAAAGAACACTCCAGTGAAGGTTCGATGAGGCCTGAACAGCTTCTCCATCAAGCGGTTGAATGTGGCTGGTGCATTGGTCAAGCCAAAAGGCATGACAATGTATTCGTAAAGACCAAATGTAGTACGAAATGCGGTCTTTACAATGTCTTGATCAACTATCCTTATTTGATGATAGCCACTTTTTAGGTCAACCCTACTGAAGTAGGTCGATCCTTGTAGCTTATCAAATAGGTCTTCTACCCGTGGAACGGGAAACCTATTCTTGATAGTGATCCTATTTAGTGCTCTATAGTTGACACACATACGATATGTGCCGTCTTTCTTTTGCACTAATAGCACAGGTTGAGCAAAATGGAGATGAGCTTGGCCTAACCATACCATTCTCAACTAACTCATGCACTTGCCACATAATCTCCTCTTGTTGAGCTTGAGAAACTCTATAAGGAGGTTTATTAGGCGGTGAACTTCAGAAGTTCAATTGCATGGTCATCATTACCTCGTTTAGGAGCTAGCTCACAAGGGATGTCGTCAATAAAAACATCTTGAAACCCCTTGAGAAAATTGGATAACTCTAATTCCTTTTGGTTGCTTTTATTTTCTTTTGCTAAAGCATTAGGTTCATTTTGAGAGTCTTTAACAAAAATCATGTACACGAAAATAGAGCTCTTTATTGACTTGTTGAAAGCTAGTGTATGTACAATGGGGATGGTGTTACCCATTTCCTTAGCATCTATATACATGTCTTTTTCCCTGAACTTAAAGGAGATTCTCCTTTCAGGAAATTTAACATCGGCAGCCAGGCGGTCAAACCATGGTGCCCCTAGGATTACATCCTCATGCTTGAGAGGAGAGATAAAGAAGTCCTCTTTGTCCACAGAGCCTTGGACATGAAGCCTCAATTTCCCGATTAAGAGAGTGATTGAAGCTTCTTGCCCTTGAAGGCACTGTCTGCGGGTAGGACATCTCCCATCTCGTAGGATTGTATTCCTAGCTTGGTGGCCAACTCTATAGATATAAAATTGTGAGTAGAACCAGGGTCAAAGAGAATAAAAGCATCATGTTCTCTTACCTTTCCCCAAGCATGGCATAGAGGAGATCCTTTGTGGTGAGTTTGGTGAGTCTCCTCCTCTTGGATTTCAACCAAGGAAGCTCTAGGAGGATCTTGGCGGTTGTTCTTTTGGGGACAAGCGTGGTACGCATGTCCTTGTTCGCCGCACTTGAAACACCGGTTATCCTTACGATAACGCTCAAGCTCTTCAGGAGAGAGTTTATTCTTACCTTTGTAAACTCCCTTCTCTTTAGCTTTGTTGGAGTTGCCCTTAGGAGACTTTTGGACATTATCCTTCCCCTTAGGCTCATTGGAACCCTTGTTTTCCGGGGGCTTGTTACCATATACATGTGGTAGTGATGTGTGTGAACACACTAGGACCGCCGGGGCATTTTTTCACTCTTTAGGAGGTTTTTTCCCTCGTGCATTATATATACGCCCATCACTCTAGGGCTATCTATCTTTCCATTGCACACTAAGTAACACACTCTCTATTTTGTGCCTCGAGCTTCCTTCGTCTTCTCCAAGCTGTGTGTGTTTCTCTGCAACCCTAATTCCAACTATTGGTATCAGAGCAGGTCACGTCCTTATGGGCTTAGTCGCCAGCTGCTCCAGCACACGCCTGCTCACTTTCTCCGATTTCAGTGAGCTTTGGCGAGCGTTCGCAGGTCGACAAATATTTTGGGATTGCTCGAAGAGCTCGGTCTGCTCAGAATTTTGATTTGGGCTCATTTCGGCCTCCATTTCCACTACGGGCAGTACTGCACAAGCTATTTCGTCATTTTGTGCAGATTTTCTGTCAGTGCCGTTTTCTGCATAACAGGTGCCTTATAGTCTTCTACGGTTTGTGCTATATAGCACAAGTTGTTCCCGCTCCATTTCTCCTATTTTCGGGCAGTTTTCACATCAGGTGCAGCATTTACCATGGCTGACAACAACAACACAGATGTGTTCAAGATGTTTGCTGCTGAGGACAGGTTGGATGGGGACAACTACCCTATGTGGGCTTATATGATGCAACATGTTCTTGTGTCAAAAGGTGTCTGGAACATTGTGCAGGGCATTGATGTACGTCCTGGTTCTGAAGATGTAGGCGATGTTGAGGATGTTGCAGGTCTTGCTGCAAGGATTGTAGCTGTTAGAGTTGTTTTGCCTACGGCAGAACAAGCTCGTTGGGATGTTAAGGATGCGCAGGCTCATGCATTGATTTCATTGTCTGTGAAGCGCACCATTATTCCTCACATCCGTTCAGCAAAATCTGCAAAACAGGCTTGGGATATTCTAGCAGGTCTTTATGCAAGCCGCAATGAGGCTAAAATTGCTTTGCTGCGTAAAGAGCTAGAGTCGAAGATTATGCATGAGGAAGATGATATGGACACTTTCCTTGCTAGTGTCAAGGATATCAATGAGCAACTCATTTCTGCAGGTGAAGTCATTTTGGACAGTTCCCTTGTGCAGACTGTTCTTGATGCCTTACCAGATTCCTACCAGACTTTTGCTAGTACTTGGAGACTGATGACCCAAGGAAATCCTGATGTTGTCAAGTTTGATGCATTATGCACATTGCTGTTGCAAGAGTCACTTTCTAGAAAAAACAGGACTAGGCAGCATGCAGTTGAACAGGCTTTTATTGCTTCTCAAAGAAAGGGTGGTAACAGTAATGCAGCCACTTCTTATGGTTCTGCTGCGAGTGGCAAAAATTCTGTTCCTAATGCTTCTGCTGGCAGCACTTCGTCTGGCAATTCTGGTGATAAGGGCAAAAAGAAGATGCGTTGCCATTATTGTAAAGCCAATGATCACTTGATCAAGTCGTGTCCTAAGTTGAAGGCCAAAGAGGCTAAGAAGAAAGAGGGTGGTTCCACTGCAAATGCTGGTTCCACTACAAATGCAGCCATTGTTGAGTCTTCTGTGAAAGGAGATTGTGATGCTGATGTTGATGCAGAATGGGCTTTTAGCGCAGAGTGCACTTACAATCCTGCTGTCCATGATGCATGCTTGTCAGTTGCTGCAGATTCACATGTGTGGTATTTCGACAGTGGTGCTACAAAGCACATTACCTCACATCGTGAATTGTTTACCTCTCTCGAGTCTGTCCCTCATGGGAATTCAGTCACTTGTGCCAACAACGCCTCTTATCCAGTTCAGGGAGTTGGAAAGATTGTGCTCACTGCTGCTAATGGCAGTTCCTTCACACTTGTTGATGCACTTTATGTACCTGGGATCAAGAAGAATCTCTTGTCTGTATCCGCACTTGCTAAACTTGGACTTGTAGTCAAATTTGTGGATAACAGATGAACAGTTCATGATCTCAGTTTTGGTGATGAAATTGTTGCATCTGGGCTTTTGTGCCGTGGGCTGTATAAGCTCACTTTGTATGACAAGTGTGGACAAAATTTTGCAAATGCTGTTGTAGATTCAAGGGCTATTTCATATGCAAAACTTTGGCATGCACGTTTTGGTCATCTGAATTTTGCCAGTTTGCTGTGTTTGTAGAAATCTGATATGGTTGCTTCTTTGCCGCCTCTTGAAGCACCTGTCAAACATGTTTGTGAAGGCTGTATTCTGGGTAAAATGCAGCGTTCTAAGTTTCCAAAGGATGGTTCAGTTAGGGCCACATGCAGGTTGCAGCTTGTGCATAGTGATGTTTGTGGGCCCATGCAAACTCCGTCCTTGGGCAATTACCTGTACTTCGTGACTTTCATTGATGATTACTCCAGGCATGCATGGGTATTTCCGCTTAAAGCGAAGTCCGAAGTTTTTATGTGCTTCAAACAATTTTTGGCTATGGCTGAAAATATCTCAAAATGTACTATGGGCACCCTCCGTTCCGATCGAGGGGGGGAGTATATGTCTCATGAATTTAATGCATTTCTGGCTAGTCGTGGGATAAAACACCAATGTACAGTGCCTTATACACCTCAGCAAAATGGTGTTGCTGAGAGGAAAAATAGGTCACTAACGGAAATGGCACGATGTATGGTCAAAAGTCAAGCTTTGCCGCATTCTTTTTGGCTTGAGGCCATCATGTGTGCCACTTATGTACTTAACAGGTGTCCTACGAAAGCTTTGCTGTCTATTACTCCATATAAAGCATGGCATGATAGAAAACCTTCTATTGAGCACATGCGTGTTTTTGGTTGTTTGGCATATGCTTTGGTGCCACAAGTGCAGCGCAGAAAATTGGATGATAAGGCTGTCAAATGTATTTTTGTTGGTTATAGTGCTGAAAGCAAAGGTTACAGGTTGTATCATCCGCAAACAAAACGTATTCTGGTTTCACGGGATGTAGTGTTTGTGGAAGACTCTGTTCAGCCCTTGCTGTCATGTACTAGAGACAGTAATGTAAGCTCACAGGACATTTATCACACTTTGTTGCCTCTTTTCAGTGGTGGAAATACGAATGTAAGTTCCAATGAGGCAAATGTACAGCCTCTGGGGGTTTTTGAAAATGTTTTAGAACAGCCTATTACTGATGCACATGTACATGATGTACTTGATGAGGAAAGGGCTGAAAATGAGCAGGCTAGAGGTATGCCAAAATGGCTGGTGCACACTTTGCGTGACAGTAAATTGGATGCACCTTTATCTAGTCGTACTCGTTCAGGCTCTCGCCATGCATCTTATGCATCAGATTGTTATGGTTTGGCTGTGTCTAGTTTACATGATGTTGAGGAGCCTCTGTCTTTTGATGAAGCACAGAATTCAGAAAATTGGATTGCTGCCATGAAATCAGAATATGATGCACTTGTAGAGAATGACACATGGACTTTATGTGATTTGCCTCCTGGCAAAAAGGCCATTGGTACGAAGTGGGTTTACAAGTTGAAACACAAGCCGGATGGTGAGATCGATCGCCATAAGGCTCGACTTGATGCAAAGGGTTATGCACAACAAAAAGGCATTGATTATGAAGAGACTTTTGCTCCCACTTGTCGTATGACTACTATCCGTTTTCTATGTGCATTGGCAGCTCATTTTGGTTGGGATGTACATCAATCAGACATTGTTACCGCTTTCTTGAATGGTGACATATTTGAGGAAGTTTATGTAACGCAGCCTCGCAGTTTTGTCATAAAAGGACAAGAGGACAAAGTGTGCAGATGTAAGAAGTCTTTGTATGGGTTGAAGCAATCTGCTCGTGCTTGGTATGAGAAAGCTGACACTCATTTGGTTAAACGAGGCTTTCGTAACAGTCCAACAGAAAGCACATTGTATGTAAAGCGTGAGGGTGATGTACTTCTCATTGTGGTTCTTTATGTCGATGATTTGCTGATCACTGGACCAAATGAGAGACATATTGCTGAATTTAAGGCTGATTTGAATGCTACTTTCAAGATGAAAGATTTGGGGCTGTTGCATCATTACTTGGGTATACAGTTTAAGCAGTGTGATGGTGGTATTGCCTTGTGTCAGAAAAGTTACATAGAGACATTGCTATGTAAGTTTGGACTTGAGGATTGCAAACCTATTGCCACTCCCATGGAAACAGGTTTGAAGTTGAGTCTACATGATGTTGGCGATCCTGCTGATGTCACTCTTTACCAAACTGCTGTTGGCTGCCTCATTTATGTATGCAACACGAGGCCAGATATTCAGTTTGCAGTCTCGCAGGTCAGCAGATTTATGCATAGCCCAGGGTCTAAGCATTGGCAGGCTGTCAAGAGGATTTTCCGCTACCTTAGTGGCACTTTACATCTTGGCTTGTTTTATCCCAAGGGGGGATCATTGCCGCCAGACTTACATGCTTTTTCGGACTCAGATTGGGCTGGTTGTTTTGACATGTGAGTGTCCACAAGTGGTTTTTGTTTCATGCTTGGCAGTTCATGTATATCATGGTTGAGCAAGAAGGAACCTACTGTGGCCACTTCGAGTTGTGAGGCTGAGTACAGGGCAGTCTTCACAGCTACGGTTGAGTGTGTATGGCTCAGACGCCTTATGGCTGACTTGGGTGTTGGACAGGACACTGCCAGCACTATCTACACTGACAATCAGAGCGCATTGGCAGTTGCGAGGAACCCAGTTTTTCATGCTCGCACAAAGCACATTGAGGTGCATTACCACTATGTCAGGGAGAGGCTCTCAGCAGGAGAGATCAGCTTGGCTTATGTGCCAACACAGGACAACCTTGCAGATCTTTTCACAAAGGCATTGTCTCGTGATAAGCTTGAAGCTTTCCGCAAAGCTTTGGGCTTACTCCCCTTTGTGGACTGATCCTGTCCTCAGGGCATGGCACTTCCCTTTACTCATGTGCCAGCTCTCGTTCACCGCATCACTCCAGGGGGGATTTGTTACCATATACATGTGGTAGTGATGTGTGTGAACACACTAGGACCGCCGGGGCATTTTTTCCCTCTTTAGGAGGTTTTTTCCCCCGTGCATTATATATACGCCCATCACTCTAGGGCTATCTATCTTTCCATTGCACACTAAGTAACACACTCTCTATTGTGTGCCTTGAGCTTCCTTCGTCTTCTCCAAGCTGTGTGTGTTTCTCTGCAACCCTAATTCCAACAGGGCTTATTATTTCTTTTTGCCCCCGTTTGGAAATTGATTCGAGAGGCGACCATAGTGTGGTGTATTACCGCCGATATGGTACGTGGTCTTTGGGAGTTGACATACTCCGCCATTTCTTCGGTTAAGCCCGCACAAAATTGTTGCTTTTGCTCTCCAAAATCCAACTTTTTGAAGACAGTGGCTTTGAGTTGTAGGTCCCAAAACTTGTCTACATATTTGTGGATAGATTCATTGGGAGAGAGCTTTAAGCTTCTCCATTCGGTGAGTACTTTGTCTTTGGCATCGGTGGCCAAAAACCGCTTCATAATGGAAGCTCTTAAAGCTTTCCATGTTCGTGGAGCTTCACCGTTGGCTCGTAGGCTAGACCACCATTGTCTGGCGGACTTTTGAAAGTGCATAGCTACATGGCATAGCTTAGAGGACTCCGTGAAGCCCTCATCTCCAAACGCCGCATCGAATTGTTGGATAAAGGCCAAGACTTTGTCCGTAGCACCTAAGGTACCATCATAGGTAAGGAAAGAGATGCTCTTCCCTCCCTCTTTGAATTTCTTCAACTTGGACGACCTCTTCCATGCGGCATAGGATTTCCTATGGCCTCTTCTTTTTTATGGTTCAAAGGTTGCACCATCACTTTGTTCAGAAGGTGAAGAATTTGAAGAAGGTGGAGAAGAGGATGACCTCTTTCTCGCCTTTTTCTTGTCTTGATCTTTGTCGTCTTCACCATAGCTTTCATAAGAGGAAGAGGATGAAGAAGATGGAGAAGAGGGTGTCCTCTTTCTCGCTATTTTCTTCTCTTGCTTTTTATCATCCCTCTTTGAATTATGGCGTGGAGAAGAGTGTGATGGTCTTCTCCGCTTTGGTGGTGATGGAGAGCGTTTAGCCCGCCGTCTTCGTGGAGCCATCTCCGCCGAGGTGGCAGGAGACTCGCTTCTTTCTCATTCCTTCGGTGGAGGCTCTTGAGTTCTCCTTTGGGAAGGAGATGCATCATCAAGAAGTAAATTCTTGAGCCCTTCATATGGATTCTCTTCTTCTTCCCGAATCGGAGAGAGACCTCTTTTGGTAGTCTCAGAAGGAGGCTTCCTAGGTGTTCTCTCGTCATGGTGGTGAGCTTGGAGAATCCCATGAGCACAGAGTTTCCGTTGCACTTCACTTTGGAGAGATGGATTGCCCATGGCTTGTTGAAGCCTAGAAACAAGATAGTTAACAAGCATCGGGGCATCATTAGTAGCTTGCTCATGAGCAAAATCAAAGTTATCAACATTAATTTCACTCTCTTTACTATTGTCAGCCATTCTAACAACTTTTAGGTGTAAACTTTTTAGGTGTACTTTGGCACTTCAAGCCCTAGTTGCTACTCCTCTTTACCCCTTTAGAAAAAGAACTCAAGCTATTGTACCCGCGGCTCGAATACCATTAATTGCAAGGAATAGAAGAGAGGGTCTTTCGACACCAAAACAGCACCGGCTCCTGTCAAGCTTCTAATAGCTCAATAGTGGTTAAGCCGTAGGCAAGCCCCGTAGGACTCCACTATTAAGACCATAGCTCTCGACGGTGATGCCCCGTTAACTACACGAAGGCAGGCGCACTGCAAGGCTGAAAAATCCCTATTCTACTTACTCACAGGCAATTCATAATACCAACCATTTGTAGCTAGCTTGAGGACCTCCCTTCTTAAGCAAGAAAAGAGAAACCTTGAGCTTTGATACCAATGTAACCTTTAATGGCCTAATAACTTATGTGTAGCGGAAATTAGCATGAACATAGTGGTCATTTCATTAGAATAGATTCCTAATGAGAATTACAAGAGTGCTTGGGTGGAGAGAGAAACAAAAAGCATAACACCTAGTTAGATAGCATCGACAATACTTTCAAAAGAGAGAAATTAAGCTATTGACAACAGTTCAGGACCGGATTTTCATGGAGCCGGTCCCCCCTCCAAAAGGCTTTGTATTATGGTTTCTCCCATCAAGAGAGACATTGTACAATACAATTCTTTGTGTTCCTTCAAGACTAGCTAGTGCAATGAAGATGGAAACTTCATGCACTAAGCAAAACACTTAACAAACACAACTTGAATTATCCCTGTTCTCAGACCCAAGACCTCACACACCTTCGAAGATGGTGAGAGCTAGCAGGGTATGAGAGTAGATTGAGAGGAAGAAGGAGTATCTTACGAGAAAGATGTACATCTCCTCACATAATCACTCATATCTAGCATAGCTTAGCTTAGTAATTAGCTTGGTAGAGGAGATGAGCATGCATTGAAGCTTGGCTCTTGGTTGGATTTTCATCCACATGCCAAGAGAGTGTTGATGTAGGCTTCTATCTCACAAGCTTGGAGTAGGTGATGAGTTCTCGTTTAAAGCTTGGTAGAGATAGTCTTCTCTTTCTTCACACATGAGCTTGTGTGAGTGTGTGTGTGTGTGTGTGATAATGCCTTGCAAAAATCAGCCCCCTCTCTCTCTTGGGCGAGCCCTCTTGCTAATTGCTCTTGCTGAAGCCTCATTGGCCCTCCCCAAGTCAATCCAATTACAATTAAGCATCATGAGTGATAGCCTTCTGACATGTGTCCCCCTTTCCCCTTTTGTGAGAGCTTTAGGTAATTAAATAATTAAACTAAACTCTCATTGGACCCCTTTGCCTCCTCGCCAATAGGAATCAGGCAAGCCATGGGGCTCCTGAATGCTCATTGGACCCCTTGGGAGACTACCCAATAGTCTTCTAGGAGACTTAATTCTCATTGGTTTATTTTATTAAATGTTTTTAAATTAATTAAACTAGATTTACTCTAGCTTAATTCTCATTGGTCCACTTCAAGGGTCATCCAATAGAAATTGGGCACACCTTGTGGGCATCTGGCCTAGGGAGCTGACATGTGTCCCTCATTCCCTTTGTGTAAAGGGAGCCTGTGTGTATGTGTGTGGATTTCTCTCTCATCCCCTACCTTTAGGGCTCGCCCCCTCCCATGTAGGGATGTGCAAAGACTTTTAGGGCACACACAAAGCATCCAATTTTCCCTAGGGTTGACCTTTGGACACAACCTTTGAATTTTGGAACCTTAGCATTTTGGAAGTCTTAATGGGCTGAATCTTAGGGTCTTTTTAGCCCATTGTTGCACATGGATCTTTTGCAGATGACCCCCCCTTTGGATCCCTATTTTCCCTCCTTTGGATCCCTACTGTGGCCGGTCTGCTAGCTTAACCAATATTCTAGCTTTTTCTCCCCTGGCCTTCCCCACATTAAATGATCAGTTTAATATGAGAAAATCATTTCGGAGAATTAGATATTGATTATTATGACAGTCCGGCTCTTAAATGCTATTCTGTTTCATGGGGAAACATTTGTATAGTACCAAAGGCCCTCAGAAGAACCCACTTTGTTGTGTATTGATGTGTATTGGTTATTTATTGTACCAAAGAAAGTAGAAGTGAATCATTTTGGTTACCCAAGCATGTTTTTGGGAGTTGTTATCTTTTTATGGTCATGATTTTGAAGACCATCCATTTGTCTTATGCCAGTCTATCTACTCTATTGATTCAATTTATGTACAATGGGTAATTTGACAGTCTTGTTGATGTCATTTTATGGTTGTGAGATCAATGCCAACTTGAGACTCTTGCATATGTGATATGAACTTTGATTTTTTATTGTTAGTAGTGGTTTGGTCCAGATTTCTTGTGCTTACTTACGAAGTTTGGGGATATTGCCTTATAAGCACATGTGCCTTGTAGGCACATGTAGTCCCTGTTAATTTCTTGCATTTCTAGTTATGGCAGTGAGCCTTGAGTTGTGTCTACATAGCCCTTTGTGAGGGTCTTGATAAGAATTTTTAATTGAGGATGATCATTGGAGCCCTGGTTACCTAGTGCGAGGTGGATTTGGTTACTAGAGGTTTTCTTATTGCAACCTCATTATAGGACATATATAGATGGGATTAAGTGCTCAATAGTCAAGTTGGCTTGACACTAGTTTTGAGTCATGTTAGAATCTTTTTATGCCCATGTTGTGATACATTGTCTGATATTAGGATTTGAGATTTTTTCCAAATACTCTCAAACCTCTACCTAAATTTGGTCAGATCTTTGTCGTAGTTTATGTGCCTATCATAGTTTTTTGGCTGACATAGTGTCTGTTTACTACCAAAAGCTATGTTGAATATTTACGAGAGTTCTTACCATAGTTTTGACTATTGGTTCATGCATTTTCTAGCATTTTTTGTTAAGATGTTGTCCAAAAACTATGAGAACTTTGTCAAAATTATGTCTTGAGTTTTTCATAATCTCGTAATAGAATTTGGTAGGTTTTGCATTAAATAAAGCGCATTAATGTAAGTTCAATGGTAGCAATTTTTAGAACAAAACTAATTTGTTCTTGTCCAAGAAAATCATTTAACCTTGTTGTTTAGCTTGTGATCTAAACTTGCTACCATGTTTGGATGAGGATTGGCTTGAGTTAGATGCATTGGCTAAGTTTATGATTAGAGTTCACTTGGCAGATTCTGTTCATTTCAATGTGATTAAGGTGAGAATTACTATGTATTTATGGAAAATCTTTATAACACTTTTGAGAAGAAAGCTACTATGAATAAGGTCTATTTATGAAGTGACAAGCTTCAATTTGAGGATGAAAGAAGGTAGCACATTTGCATCTCATTTGAATGATTTCAATGTAATTTTCATCTAGTTAGAGGCTCAAAAGTTGAACTTGGATGAGGAAGAGAATCTATAATTCTTCAACATGGGATGCAAACGTTATACCTATCAGTAATTTGTACCAAAGAAACTTAATTTTTTAGGAGATTAGATGGAAGTCTTCATTGCCTTCAACATGGGATACAAATGTTATACCTGTCAGTAATTCATACCAAAGAAACTTAATTTCTGAGGAGATTAGATGGAAGTCTATGGATCAAACCAAGAAAATTGCCAACCTCACTATTGATAGTGGAGAAACTAGTTTAGGGGGTAGTCTCGTGATTGTAGTAAATCTTGTGGACATGGTAGTAAGTATCGAGATAAGTAACCTTACTAAATTTACTATGGAAAGAAGGTTCATATACAAAAGAACTACTATAAGTGGAAAACACAAAAGAAATGAGGATGACAAGATAGAGTACTAGGGCAAGGTTAGGATACAGGAGATAAATGTTGTCACGAGTGATGATAGGGATATATTATTTTCTTGTTTTTCACCTATATTTTTTTTTATGAGAAAAGATATATCATTCACCCACTATTGGATTTTGAATTTTGGATTCTGGTGCATCTTTTCATGTTATTCCTAATCGAGAATGGTTCACTACTCATAATGATAGGATATGATGATGGTGTAGGTTTTAACAATTCTACTATTAGAGCTGGTTTGCATATTACTAAGAAAAAATTTTGGGATACCAAGGATGTGCAAGCATTCCACATGTTTGCTTAACACAAACAACAAAACATTCATGGGACACATTGTCTTCTTTGTATGCAGGTCATAATTTGGCAAAATTTTCTTGCCTACATAAAGAGCTAGAGTTCAAGGTTATGCACAAGGAGGAGGATCGGGATGTATTACTTACAAAGATTAAATATATAAATTAGCAGTTAATCTCCATTGGTGAGGTTGTTCATGCTAGTACCCTTGTGCAAGCAGTTCATGATGCTTTGCCAAATTCTTATCAAATTTTTGCCTTTGTGTTTAGGCTTATGGTAAAGAAAAATAGACCTAAATATTTGAATTTGTATGGTCTTGTCTCTTTATTGTTGCAAGAGGCCCAACAAATTCAAAATAGGGCTAAGCACAGTGTTGTTGAATAGGCATTTATGGCTTAATAAAAAAGAATACCATTGTTGTCACCTCCAATGCTTTCTAGGTAACAAGCCTACCGCTTGCAACTGCTGCTTCTTCAAACACCAAAAGGTTTAAGAAGCCATCTTTTGGTCAATTGTGTGTGTTTGGTTGCTTGTCTTATGCTTTTGGTGCCTCAACAATAGTGTATAAAAGTTGGATGATAAGGCCATAGATTATATTTTTGTCATCTATGGTCTAGAAAGTAATGGCTATATGTTGTATAAACTATTGATGAACCATATTTTGATCAATCAATATGTTTTTTTGTGGAAGATCCAGTTTATCCCCTGAAAGCATGTACAATTTGACATATATGAGCTCATAGAATGTATATGATATATTGTTGCCGCTATTCAATGGGGGGAGTATGAACTAATGAGGTAAATGTGCACCATATATGCAGGTTTCAAATGACGTCAAAGATCCACCATTTTTTATGAAAATTTACAAGTCATAATTGATGAGGATAGGGTTGAAAATGAATGGGCTAGAGCTATGCCAAAATGGCTGGTGCCAATCTTACATGATAAAAATTTGGGGGTACATGTGTCTAGTATATATGATGGGGAAGAATCTTTGTCATTTGATGAAGCACAATATTCAAAAAACTAGTTGTCTATATTGTAGTACGAGTATGATGGTATTGTGAAGAATGAAACATGGTCTTTCCTTTTAGAAAAAAGTCAATTGGTACTAACTGAGTTTTCAAGTTAAAGTGTAAGCTTGTTGGTAGTGTCGAGAACTATGAGACTAGAATCATGGCAAAAGGGTATTCAAGAGAAAGGCCCCATTGATTTTGATGAGATCTTCACTCCCTCTTATCGTATGACTACCATTCGTAGCATTTGTGCATCGAATGATCATAATGGTAGGAATGTTCATTGGTTAGACAGAAAGTCTACATAAACTTGAAAGATGATTTGCATGAGCAAGTGTACATAATGCAATCTCGTGGTGTTGTTTATAAAGGACAAGGAATTTGACTTGTATATATGGCCATAACCTCATGGCTCTCTTATTTTTATATCTTGACACTAATATCATATACCATGTTGAGAATTTTAAGGCTTCTCCTTCTCCAAGCCATATGCACATTTTTGCAACCCTAAACCTAACAAAAAGACTGGGGTACTTATAGTTGAAGAGGTACCTTGAAAACAAAAATACAAGACAAACACCTGTCTATAATTACCATATACATGTAGTAGTGATGTGTGGGAAAACATGATGTTGTCAAGTTTGATGCATTATGCACATTGCTATTGCATGAGTCACTTTAAAGAAAAAAAAATAGGGCTAAAGAGCATGCAATTGAACAAGCTTTTATTGTTGCTCAAAGAAAGGTGGTAATAGCAATGTAGCCACTTCTCATGGTTCTTCCACGAGTAGAAAATCACATGTTCCTAATGCTTATGCTGGCAACACTTCGTTTGGGAAATTGGTGAAAAAGGAAAAAATAAGATGTGTGTCCATTATTGCAAGGCTAATGATCACTCAATTAAGCAGTGTCCTAAATTGAAGGCAAAGGAGGCCAATAAGAAAGAGGATAATTCCACTACAAGTGCAGCTATTATAGAGTTTTTTTGTAAGGAGATTGTGATGCTTATGTAGATGCAGAGTAGGCATTTAGTGTAGAGTGCACTTATGATCCTTTTGTCCATGATGCATGTATGTCAGTTGTTGTAGATTCTCATGTGTGGTACTTTGATAGTGGTGCTAAAAAGAACATTACCTCTCATTGTGACTTGTTTACCTCTCTCGAGGATGTCCCCCGTGAAAATACAATCACTTGTTGGAAAGATTGTGCTAACTATATGATTGGAATTTCTTTCACACTTGTTGATGCACTTTATGTACCTGGGATCAAAAAGAATATTTTGTCTGTATATGCACTTGCTAAACTTGGTCTTGTTGTGAAATTTATGGATGACAGATGTATAGTTCATGATCTCAACTTTGGTGATGACATTGTTGCATTTGGCATTTTATGCCGTGGGCACTTTGTATGACAAGTTTGGGCAATGTTTCAAATGCATTTGTGGATTCAAAGGCTATTTTAGATGCAAAACATTGGCATGCATGTTTTGGACATCTGAATTTTGCACTTTGCTTGGTTTGCAAAAATTTGATGTGGTTGCTTCTTTGCCACCTCTTGAAGCACATGTGAAGCATGTTTGTGAAGGTTTTATTTTGGGTAAGATACAATGTTCAAAGTTTCCAAAGGATGGTTCAGTTAGGGCCACATGCAAATTGCAACTTATGCATAGTGATGTTTGTGAACCCATGCAAACTCCGTCCTCGGGAAATTACCTTTACTTTGTGACTTTCATTGATTACTTCAGGCATGCATGGGTGCATGCATGGGTGTATCCACTTAAAGCTAAGTCCAAAGAGTTTATGTGCTTCAAGAAATTTTTGGCTTTGGCTGAAAATATCTCAAAATGTACTATGGGCACCCTCCATTTAAATTGAGGGGGGGAGTATATGTCTCATGAGCTTAATGCATTTTTGGCTACTTGTGGGGTAAAACACCAATGTGCAGTGTCGTATACACCTCAGCAAAATGGTGTTGTTGAAAGAAAAAACAAGTTGCTTATAGAGATGGCATGATGTATGGTTAAGAGTCAAGCTTTACCACATTTGTTTTGGCTTGAGGCCATCATGTGTGCTACTTATGTACTCAACAGGTGTCCTACGAAAGCTTTGCAGTCTATGACTCCAATTGAAGCATGGCATGATAGAAAGCCTTCTATTGATCACATGCACATTTTTGGTTGTTAAGCTTATGCTTTGGTGCCACAAACGTAGTGCAAAAAAATGGATGATAAGGCGAAGCATGGCATGGTATAAATCCTTCTATTGATCACATGCACATTTTTGGTTGTTAAGCTTATGCTTTGGTGCCACAAACGTAGTGCAAAAAAATGGATGATAAGGCTATTAAATGCATGTTTGTTGGTTACAGTACTAAAAGCAAAGGTTACAGGCTGAACCATCGGCAAGCAAAGTGTATCTTGGTTTTAGGAGATATTGTGTTTGTGGAAGACTCTATTCGCGGCCCTTGTTGCTATGTACTAGAAAAGTCATAGTTGTAGAGGCATCAAGTTAGGGAGGCAAAAAACTAAAGAATGTTAAACCTTGGCTCGAACGGAACCTTAAAGAAGTAAATAGACAATTAAAATGCGACCCAAATGATAACAAAAGAACTTGCTCCGAAGCAAAATGCAGTGAGCTTTTCAAAGAAGGGTTGGTGGATCAAGCCTTTAGGGCTCTAAAGAAGTCTCTATCGTAGCAAGTGGAGGTTGCACAGTCTATCACTGTCACAATTCCTCCAACACTTATTAAAAAGCAGCTAGCCACGTAAGCTAAGCTTATGCGTGTGTTTGGCTTCAATGGGAGAGTCCCTAATAGATTTGAACTGATCCAATGGATTCAAGGACCACAAATTCTTGACATGGGAGGGCAATTGAAACTTACCATGCCAAGGCTAGGCTAGATTCAAGGAGACAACGTGTCAAAGATCCTAGATAAATGCCCCCTGATATGTAATAGGACCACTGTGTGTGTGGTGCCATGGGAACCAGTATTTGACTCAATGAAATCCCTCCAAGGGATACATTGTGTCTGAGTCGAGTTTGAGGTCCACCCAGCTAGCTCTGGGATAACATCAGGTTGCTTCCCATTCAGCTCGGCACTCCCTTGTTTGTTCCTAACAAGAAGGAACTTGGCAGATCCTCTAACCGAGTTTGTATAGATTGGAATATTTCTAAGTCACCACCAAATAGCAAGGTGATCAATGTTGGAGCTGGACTTATTACTTTTCCACTCAATTTTGAGACGTACTTTGGGACGTGCTTTGAGTGTGACAAATTTGGGCACTTTGCCAAGTAATACCCCATGAAGGTTAATGGGAATATTGATCAAGCAATGCAAGATTTTAGTGTAGGGCTTGGTAACCATGTCTCTGTGATGGAAGCAATTGTGGAAGAGGAGAAACAAATGAAGAGTAATGGAGGGATAGGATTAGGGGAGTAAAAAGAGGTTATGAGGTGCGATAATGAAGCCACCAAATTGCAGGAGAAGTCTATTAAAAAGTGGAGCCTCACACAACAAGTCCCTGAAGGCCCATACAATGATAGCCTGATTTTTTTTCATGCTTCTATACCTAAAACTTTTGATAGTATCAACTTCGTCAGCTGTGTAAGTTCCATGATTAATGAGGATCAAAAGGGCGAAGGTGGTTGCAAGAGAATCCGTATCATTGGAGGATATTGGAGCCTTGAAATGGAAAGTCCCTCCCCCCTCCTGATCAACTAAAGGGAGAACTTGTGTCCTTCCGTTCCACAATCCCTTTGAAGCACTTCAGGTGAAGGAACCCCGGGTTGCTGGAGAACCTCCTAACTCTCCTAGATTCAAGGATGCAGAAACAGGGCAAGGATCGGATGTTGAGAAATTTGTCCCTCTCTCCCAATGATGGAAGTTCTAGCTATCCAATCATGGAACATGAAAGGATTGAAGACCCGGAAGAAGCACATCCTCTTCTGGGAAGAAGTTAGAAAGGATAAGGAAGTTTATTGATGGGCCATCCAAGAACATCATCTGGATGCCCGCAGCATAAGGAAACAGGCAGTGGCGAAGAAGTTGGTTCTCTATGGAGAGGGAGTGTACAAGTTCAGTGGCATCCTCTCTATTGTGAACAAGGACCTGAAACCCAAAGTAGTCCTAAATCACCCCTCTGGGAGTGTTCTAGGAGTGAGAGTCATTTGAGCAGATCAACCATCACCATAGTAAACATATATGGCCCTTTCAATGCCAAGGATAGATCCAAATTGTGGATGCACCTTAGGGATTCCCCTATTGAAGGAGAGTGTCTATACTGATAGGTGACTTCAATATGTGGAGAAGAGCAAGGATAGAGCAGACTCAGCCAATCTGTTGACAAGTTCTGAAAAAACTAAATGGTTGGGTCTCTATGAGAAATGGGCTTTGATGGACCTATGGGAGGTGGATCCTTGGAACAACACGTTGGGCTTAACATACACAAGCCTTCAATATGCCCGAGATGGCTTCCCAACTTGATAGGTGCTATTGGTCTCACGAAGCTCACTAGATCCCATCGCTACTTGAGATGAAGGTGCTAACAACGAAGAGCCTGTCAGACCATCTACCTCTTTACATGAAAATTGGGAAATTCAAAGGGGAGTAAGAAGTTGTTTGTCATTGGGTAAAACATGTTCAAAGACCCTCTGTTTAGAAGGCTTGCCAAGAAAGCCTCAAGTAAACTCAATAAAGATATTAATCTAGAAAAACCGAAAGCTTGGGACCTCTTTGCTTGGAGTATACAAAAAGCAATCAAAAGCTTGGGCCCTCGGATGAAAAAGGCCCAAGAAGGACATTAGAAGCATCTCAATGAGGAGGTTTCTCGTCTAGCTTCCAAAAAAGCTTTTGGTCTAGCCTCCAAATAAGAACACAAATGGTGGCTGGAAGCTAAAGCCAACCTGGCCAAGCAGCAGCTCGAGGAGTCTAGGAGGGCGAGATTGATATCCATGGAGGCCTTCCTTTAGCCAAAGGCTTCTAATCAACCACGCTTTTTTAGGGCCTTGAAAATCAAGAAAAATCGGGGCTTTGTTCACTCGCTCCCAGATGAGAATGGGAATGCTATGCAAGACCAAGATGAAAGGTGGTCAATGGAAAGGGATTGAGGTGCACAAAAAACTATTAGCCCCATGGTGGTCTAGCTTGAGACTGAGTGGCATCATGAGAGAGCTGGTGTGAAAGTGCAATAGAGCAACATGAGTACTGGAATGGGGTGAATTAACCAGATACTTCGTGAACTCCATCTCGCATTGGTCCCCTTGGATGTCTAAAGTTGTTGCTGTAATTTCAAAACCTTGTTGGAGAGAAATTGCAAGAAAGATGAACAATAAAGGACTCCAGTGGTTGGTACACTTCAAGGATGGAAACAACAACTACTAGAAATCCTCTGACCAATTGGCTGCCCAGTTTCAACTCAATGGCACTGAGAAGCTACTTGTCAACAGAGTTGTAGAAGCCTTGGACAATATTTTGATACTGATCTGGGAATCTACTTTTGAGAAAAAAGCTTGGAAATGGTGCATGAGTAGCCAATTCTTTAAACCTCATACCAAGGGCATCTACCAAGCATTAATGCATGAGGCTGATTGGTTCACCCCTTTAACAAACAATGGAAGAACAATGGTTGGAAGCTCGATGGGTTAAGGTCACGAAGAACATTTGGAATCCACAATGGCCTCATTTTATGAAGGTATTTCTATGGAAGGTGTTGTGGGGGGCTTTTCCAATAGGCGTAAAGATTCAGGCATGTGGTATCCGGTCCGCCAATAGACGTGAGGGTGAAGATTGGCTAGTGAAGACCTTGCCCACCTTTTCATGTGGTATCGGGTCCACCAATAGATGTTCAGGGTGAAGATTGGCTAGCGAAGACCTTGGCCACCTTTTCATGGAATGCACAGTAATTAGAGGCCTAGCAGGGACGGTGTACAAATGGATACAAAGAATGTGGAAGGTAGGGTCTTTCAAGAAGGATTTGTGCCTTGGTGGGAACAGTTTCGAAGTCCTGCACTTCTAATTTGTACTCAAATTGTCAAATGCTATTTGTTCAGTAATATTTGGAAGGTCAGGAAGTGCCATATATTTGATAGGGACATCTCTGTGGCTAGCTTCTTAGATATTGTACAAGAAATTAATGAGATAATATATGTGATAGGTAAAAGGCAAAACTCAAATGATTGACTTAGAGTGACCCTCACCTCTGATCGAGGCTTGTTGTGTAATAGTAAGTTACTGCGTACTTCTAACTAAGCTCTAATGTAATCATTTACCCCTCAAGGCTCAGCATGAGCTTAAGGCTGATTTGTATATTTCTTGGTGGCATTCTAATACAATCACTCACAATTGTGAGTTTTGTCCCACAAAAAAAAAGCTTCTTCCTTCACAACGATTAGGGTGTGAATTCTTTCTTTTTTTTTTGCAAAACTCACAATTGTAAGTGATTCTATTATAAAGTCACCACCAATAGATATAAAAATCAGCCTCAAGCTTAGGACAAGCCTTGAGGGACAGAGGGTTACATCCGAGCTTAGTTACAAGTACCTAGTAACTTACTATTGCAAACAACCCAATCCTTTACAAAGTAGGGCTCGACCGGATGGTGAGGGTTGTCCTAAGCCAATCATCTGAGTTATGCCTTCTACTTACCACATATATTATCTCCTTGTTTTCTTGTACAATCTTTGAGAAGCTGGCCATAGAGAGGTTGCTATCAAAGACACGACAGTTCCTGACCTTCCAGACATTACTAAAGAAACAATATCTGACAATTTGAGTACAAATTAGAAGTGGGTACTTTCTTCCTCCTTCCCAAAATCCATAAACCTAATCTTGTGGGTTTCTCTATTTGCTCTTACAAAGGCTATATTTTGTAGAATGCATCCAAGTGTCTTCATTCACAACTTTATCCTATCCTTATTTCCATAAGGCAACACCTTAGGGATTCACAATCTCTTCTTGTGGAAATTTCCTCTCTCCCCCTTCCACCGCATAGCATTCTCTTTAATTTTTATGTGGAGTCTCTTTATCCTAGTATCCCTATCACAGAGGGACCCCTTGCTCTTAAATGTATCAACATTAATCATTTTTCCACTCCCAAAATCAACCTCATTCTAGCTTTAGTTTCACTTGTCCTCAATCATCATTACATTTCTTTCAATGGTGGTATTTGGCACTAAGTGAAAGGCACCATATTGGGCTCTAACTTTGCGGTAGTGCATGCTTGTATATTCCTATGTCATATAGAAGATAGCATCAATCTCATGGATACTCCACATCTTCTATATTACAAAATATATGTGGATGATTCTTTTCGTATTTGGCAGGGCTCTCACAATAGCTTGACTAAGATCCTTGCTTATTATGGGCATCCTCTATAGGAGCACATCAAAATCACCATTTTTATTTCCCCTCATGAGGCTTTCATCCTTGATATACACTTCTACAAAGGATAGTACTTCTCTAGTTTGGGTATCCTTGACTCCCACTGCCACCGAAAGTCCCTCATTTCCTATAACTAAATTCTTTGGCATTCTTGGCACCCTATGCACCAAAACATTTCCTTCATCATCTCAAAACTCAAGCAAATATATCATTAGAGAAAGCTCCCTCTTGGGATTTTGAACCATCCGCGATGACTTTTTTACTAGGTTGAGAGCCAAGGGTCACCCATATCCCTCCTTTTGGCATGCTTTGAATTTGTCCCCTATAGCTCTATTCAATCTCTCCTTTCAAAGATTATGCCTTTGAAACCCTCCCTAAATGTTGTAAAAATACATTTCTCACATTTCACTCATAAGCTTGGCTTAGCCAAATCCATCAACAAGCCTCTATCAAAGCTCCTCTCTTCTAATCCAAAACTTGCCAACCTTCCTAAACCCATCCTTTGTTGTCTCAAGGCTTCCAACCTAGGCAAGATCCTCACCTCTAACCCCAATCCTTAACCTTCCTCTCAAAATCATAAACCCCCCCCCCCCCCCCCCCCCCCCCCCCCCCCCCCCCCGCCCCGCCCTGTCCCCAACCCATCCCATTTTTTTTGGCACCATTGCTACCTCTTGTTTTAATTTTTATGCAAGGGTCATATGGTCTTGAACTTTTAAGGGAATAGATTTTTGCACTTTCTTTTGGAAGGAAGGCAATATCTTGCATCCCATAGCTCCAATTGAGGAACCGTCTCGACTGGCTTGGAAAACACTTCAAAGATCACACTTGGCACTTCCATTCCAACACTTTGAACCCTTGGATTAACCACCTTTGATAGGTCCTAGAATAGAGTACCTTGGTCCAAATAGACTCATAAATCATACACATTTGCAACCACCTTCTTGCCCTTGACCTTCATACCAGTTTTAGCACCCCTAGCATGCACTCGTAGCGTCCCATAGCACTATTGTGCCCTCTTTCTAGCACTAACTCACTTTAGCTGTACCATCATTGCCCAACATTCTATTAAGCATTTATTCAACTTGAAACTGGAAAACTAGAGAACCCTTTAACACAAAACACCACTACCATATATACAAAGTTTTATTCGCCACCTCTTTTTAAGTGGGTTGCCCAACCCCTTGGATCACAAATTGGCTGCCTCCTATTGGAATTAGGGTTGCAAAGAGACACACACAGCTTGGAGAAGACGAAGGAAGCTCAAGGCACACAATAGAGAGTGTGTTACTTAGTGTGCAATGGAAAGATAGATAGCCCTAGAGTGATGGGCGTATATATAATGCACGGGGGAAAAAACCTCCTAAAGAGGGAAAAAATGCCCCGGCGGTCCTAGTGTGTTCACACACATCACTACCACATGTATATGGTAACAAATCCCCCCTGGAGTGATGCGGTGAACGAGAGCTGGCACATGAGTAAAGGGAAGTGCCATGCCCTGAGGACAGGATCAGTCCACAAAGGGGAGTAAGCCCAAAGCTTTGCGGAAAGCTTCAAGCTTCTCACGAGACAATGCCTTTGTGAAAAGATCTGCAAGGTTGTCCTGTGTTGGCACATAAGCCAAGCTGATCTCTCCTGCTGAGAGCCTCTCCCTGACATAGTGGTAATGCACCTCAATGTGCTTTGTGCGAGCATGAAAAACTGGGTTCCTCGCAACTGCCAATGCGCTCTGATTGTCAGTGTAGATAGTGCTGGCAGTGTCCTGTCCAACACCCAAGTCAGCCATAAGGCGTCTGAGCCATACACACTCAACCGTAGCTGTGAAGACTGCCCTGTACTCAGCCTCACAACTCGAAGTGGCCACAGTAGGTTCCTTCTTGCTCAACCATGATATACATGAACTGCCAAGCATGAAACAAAAACCACTTGTGGACACTCACGTGTCAAAACAACCAGCCCAATCTGAGTCCGAAAAAGCATGTAAGTCTGGCGGCAATGATCCCCCCTTGGGATAAAACAAGCCAAGATGTAAAGTGCCACTAAGGTAGCGGAAAACCCTCTTGACAGCCTGCCAATGCTTAGACCCTGGGCTATGCATAAATCTGCTGACCTGCGAGACTGCAAACTGAATAT
Source organism: Adiantum capillus-veneris (assembly GCF_014529385.1). Lineage (NCBI taxonomy): Eukaryota > Viridiplantae > Streptophyta > Polypodiopsida > Polypodiales > Pteridaceae > Adiantum > Adiantum capillus-veneris. The sequence goes on along the minus strand of NC_140933.1, from coordinate 64,044,780 downwards.
CTGGCCTCGTGTTGCATACATAAATGAGGCAGCCAACAGCAGTTTGGTAAAGAGTGACATCAGCAGGATCGCCAACATCATGTAGACTCAACTTCAAACCTGTTTCCATGGGAGTGGCAATAGGTTTGCAATCCTCAAGTCCAAACTTACATAGCAATGTCTCTATGTAACTTTTCTGACACAAGGCAATACCACCATCACACTGCTTAAACTGTATACCCAAGTAATGATGCAACAGCCCCAAATCTTTCATCTTGAAAGTAGCATTCAAATCAGCCTTAAATTCAGCAATATGTCTCTCATTTGGTCCAGTGATCAGCAAATCATCGACATAAAGAACCACAATGAGAAGTACATCACCCTCACGCTTTACATACAATGTGCTTTCTGTTGGACTGTTACGAAAGCCTCGTTTAACCAAATGAGTGTCAGCTTTCTCATACCAAGCACGAGCAGATTGCTTCAACCCATACAAAGCCTTCTTACATCTGCACACTTTGTCCTCTTGTCCTTTTATGACAAAACTGCGAGGCTGCGTTACATAAACTTCCTCAAATATGTCACCATTCAAGAAAGCGGTAACAATGTCTAATTGATGTACATCCCAACCAAAATGAGCTGCCAATGCACATAGAAAACGGATAGTAGTCATACGACAAGTGGGAGCAAAAGTCTCTTCATAATCAATGCCTTTTTGTTGTGCATAACCCTTTGCAACAAGTCGAGCCTTATGGCGATCGATCTCACCATCCGGCTTGTGTTTCAACTTGTAAACCCAGTTCGTACCAATGGCCTTTTTGCCAGGAGGCAAATCACATAAAGTCCATGTGTCATTCTCTACAAGTGCATCATATTCTGATTTCATGGCAGCCATCCAATTTTCTGAATTCTGTGCTTCATCAAAAGACAGAGGCTCCTCAAAATCATGTAAGCTAGACACAGCCAAACCATAACAATCTGATGCATAAGATGCATGGCGAGAGCCTGAACGAGTACGACTAGAGAAAGGTGCATCCAATTTACTGTCACGCAAAGTGTGCACCAGCCATTTTGGCATACCTCTAGCCTGCTCATTTTCAGCCCTTTCCTCATCAAGTACATCATGTACATGTGCATCAGTAATAGGCTGTTCTAAAACATTTTCAAAAACCCCCATAGGCTGTACATTTGCCTCATTGGAACTTACATTCGTATTTCCACCACTGAAAAGAGGCAACAAAGTGTGATAAATGTCCTGTGAGCTTACATTACTGTCTCTAGTACATGACAGCAAGGCTAAACAGAATCTTCCACAAACACTACACCCCGTAAAACCAGAATACGTTTTGTTTGCGGATGATATAACCTGTAACCTTTGCTTTCAACACTATAACCAACAAAAATACATTCGACAGGCTTATCATCCAATTTTCTACGCTGCAGTTCTGGCACCAAAGCATATGCCAAACAGCCAAAAACACGCATGTGCTCAATAGAAGGCTTTCTATCATGCCATGCTTCATATGGAGTAATAGACTGCAAAGCTTTTGTAGGACACATGTTAAGTACATAAGTGGCACACATGATGGCCTCAAGCCAAAAAGAATGCGGCAAAGCTTGACTTTTGACCATACATCGTGCCATTTCCGTAAGTGACCTATTTTTCCTCTCAGCAACACCATTTTGCTGAGGTGTATAAGGCACTGTACATTGGTGTTTTATCCCACGACTAGCCAGAAATGCATTAAATTCATGATACATATACTCCCCCCCTCGATCGGAACGGAGGGTGCCCATAGTACATTTCGAGACATTTTCAGCCATAGCCAGAAATTGTTTGAAGCACATAAAAACTTCGGACTTCGCTTTAAGCGGAAATACCCATGCATGCCTGGAGTAATCATCAATGAAAGTCACGAAGTACAGGTAATTGCCCAAGGACGGAGTTTGCATGGGCCCACAAACATCACTATGCACAAGCTGCAACCTGCATGTGGCCCTAACTGAACCATCCTTTGGAAACTTAGAACGCTGCATTTTACCCAGAATACAGCCTTCACAAACATGTTTGACAGGTGCTTCAAGAGGCGGCTAAGAAGCAACCATATCAGATTTCTGCAAACACAGCAAACTGGCAAAATTCAGATGACCAAAACGTGCATGCCAAAGTTTTGCATCTGAAATAGCCCTTGAATCTGCAACAGCATTTGCAAAATTTTGTCCACACTTGTCATACAAAGTGAGCTTATACAGCCCACGGCACAAGAGGCCAGATGCAACAATTTCATCACCAAAACTGAGATCATGAACTGTACATCTGTCATCCACAAATTTGACTACAAGTCCAAGTCTAGCAAGTGCGGATACAGACAAGAGATTCTTCTTGATCCCAGGTACATAAAGTGCATCAACAAGTGTGAAAGAACTGCCATTAGCAACAGTATGCACAATCTTTCCAACTCCCTGAACTGGATAAGAGGTATTGTTGGCACAAGTGACTGAATTCCCATGAGGGACAGACTTGAGAGAGGTAAACAATTCACGATGTGAGGTAATGTGCTTTGTAGCACCACTGTCGAAATACCACACATGTGAATATGCAGCAACAATTGACAAGCATGCATCATGGACAGCATGATTGTAAGTGCACTCTGCACTAAAAGCCCATTCTGCATCAACATCAGCATTACAATCTCCTTTTACAGAAGACTCAACAATGGCTGCATTTGTAGTGGAACCAGCATTTGCATTGGAACCACCCTCTTTCTTCTTAGCCTCTTTGGCCTTCAACTTAGGACAAGACTTGATCAAGTGATCATTGGCTTTACAATAATGGCAACGCATCTTCTTTTTTCCCTTATCACCAGAATTTCCAGACGAATTGTTGCCATCAGAAGCATTAGGAACATAATTTTTTCCACTCGCAACAGAACATAAGAAGTAGTTGCATTGCTGTTACCACCCTTTCTTTGAGAAGTAATAAAAGCCCGTTCAATTACACGCTGCCTAGTCCTGTTTTTTCTGGAAAGTGACTCTTGCAACAGCAATGTGCATAATGCATGAAACTTGACAACTTCAGGATTTCCTTGGGTCATAAGTCTCCAAGTACTAGCAAAAGTCTGGTAAGAATCTGGTAAGGCATCAAGAACAGTCTGCACAAGGGAACTGTCTGAAATGACTTCACCTGCAGAAATAAGTTTTTCGTTGATATCCTTGATACTAGCAAGGAAAGTTTCCATATCATCTTCCTCATGCATAATCTTCGACTCCAGCTCTTTACGCAACAAAGCAATTTTATCCTCATTGCGACTTGCATAAAGACCAGCCAAGATATCCCAAGCCTGTTTTGCAAATTTCGATGAACGGATGTGAGGAACAATGGTGCGCTTCACAGACAACGCAATCAATGCATGAGCCTGCGCATCCTTAACATCCCAACGAGCTTGTTTTACCGTAGGCAAAACAACTCTAACAGCAGCAAGACCTGCAACATCCTCAACATCGCCTACATCCTCAGAACCAGGACGTACATCAATGCCCTGCACAATGTTCCAGACGCCCTTTGACACAAGTACATGTTGCATCATATAAGCCCACATAGGGTAGTTGTCCCCATCCAACCTGTCCTCAGCAGCAAACATCTTGAATACATCTGTGTTGTTGTTGTTAGCCATGGTAAATGTTGCACCTGATGTGAAAACTGCTTGAAAATAGGAGAAATGGAGCGAGAACAACACGTGCTATATAGCACAAACCGTAGAAGACTATAAGGCACCTGTTATGCAGAAAATGTCACTGATAGAGATTCTGCACAAAATGACGAAATAGCCTGTGCAGTACTGCCTGTAGTGGAAACGGAGGCCGAAATAAGCCCAAATCAAAAATCTGAGTAGACCAAACTCTATGAGCTCTCCCAAAGTATTTGTCGACCTATGAACACTCGCTAAAGCTCACTGAAATCGGAGAAAGTGAGCAGCCGTGTGTACTGGAGCAGCTGGCGAATAAGCCCGGGAGGACACAACCTGCTCTGATACCAATTGTTGGAATTAGGGTTGCAGAGAGACACACACAGCTTGGAGAAGATGAAGGAAGCTCAAGGTACACAATAGAGAGTGTATTACTTAGTGTGCAATGGAAAGATAGATAGCCCTAGAGTGATGGGTGTATATACAATGCACGGGGGAAAAAACCTCCTAAAGAGGAAAAAAATGCCCCGGCGGTCCTAGTGTGTTCACACACATCACTACCACATTTATATGGTAACACCTCCTAGATCAAACGGCCAACCACTTTTTGTCCCTTGCAGACCATCACCCTCACCTCCAGGCTTGATTAAAAATATATGGGCCTTGTTATCCATCTATAACACCCTTCTATAGTGCTTCATCCACCCCTCATCCTGCTCCCTCTAGCTATCTTCAACTATAGAATCTTGCACATCAACATACAAATATAGTGTGTTTGACCCTCCCTCCCAACCATGTAAAGTAGAGATCTCCTCAACAAAACCCTTTACGCGACGGATAATCCATTGCACGGCTGCACTCGCAAGAATTCCCTTTAACCATGAAGCACATTTCTGTTTCAAAAGTTTCGACAAGGCCAGAGCATGGGACTTTGCTCCACGTATAACAGGACACTTATGCTATGTTGGAAACTCTTCCACCATAGGTTCCTCCTCCATCATCAGATTTGTGCTTGCCTCCATACATGTAGCATCCTCAATATCAGCATCATCAAGCCCTTCCACACCGACTAGTCCATAAGGGTCGCCCAACACCTCTTGCATGCTGACTTTACCTTCTTGCTCTTCAAGAACCTATCCTACTCCCCCATCCTCTTGCATGATGACTTTACCTTCCTGCTCTTCAAGCACCTATCCTACTCCCACATCCTCAGATAAAGAAGAAAGAAAATGATTCCATACTGCATTACCTTGGGTCATAGCATCAACAGAATCTCCCTTTTCATAAGAGAATGTATACTCATTGTGCCTAGCTTCATCACTACCCGTCTCCACCAAACTCAAACATGGGTCCACTTCACCATAGCCATAAGGTAGATCGGTAACCACCTACTTGTCTTCCATAGACAAAGCAGCCTTGTCCCTCCTAGAAAGCTTCATAACTTCTGCACCAATGTAGCACACTCCATTGCCACTTTCACAAGCATGGACATTAACACGGTACCACACACCACCTTGGCTTGCATGTCTTTGTCTATAGGCCTGAATGCCTCCGTTTGGTCTATGTCCAGCATAAACACTTGCACAACCCCTTGCTCTTCACACATATCCACCACATCTTTGTCAACATGCATGAGATCATATTGCTCATACCTCAAATGCGAAGAATCACTCTCCCAAGTTGTATCCACATCTAGAGAAATGTTATAGATTGTTTCATTCTCCCCTTTTGTGTTGAGATCTTGAACTTCATATATCTCTATCACTTCAACCTCATCTACAAACCTTACTTTTTGATAACAACCACAAACCAAATGGACCCAATTAACAATACCTCAACCCGACCATACATTCTCCATTTTTTTGGATCTATTGACACCTCTTCAACAATTGGAATCTCTCTAGCCAGAATCTTGGGCATAGGTAAAACTTCATCTCCCTGCAACCAAAGAACCCTTGTCTCCTCTCCTCGCATACTATTTTGCATCGGCCTTGTCTTTCCTTCCACCACACCAATTGGATTTGACAAGCCATCAGATTTGATAAACCCAGCTTCACTTGATTCTTCTTCAAATCTTCTTGATCTTGCCTTTTGAAAAATTCATCGCTTTCGCATACATCACAGGTCCATCCAATTCTACTTTATCACAAACATGCTCATACATGCAATTTATAAACTTGCTCAACTTTAAAAGATCAACATTTTGTGCAACAAATACCTTAATAATCTTCCCCCAAAGGGTTTCAAACTCCCACTCAAACTCCCAAAAATTACCATCCAAGATTTGCTTCAAACCTTCCAGCTTCCGCTTTACTTCATCCAGCTGCATATTTGACACATACCTACGCCACAATCACTTCCAAGGCCATCCAATTTAGTTTTTCTTCATCACATAACCTTTCATACAACTTCTTTGCTTTGCCACAAACCAAGAGCAAAAAAACGTGAACCACACCTTCTTCCCTCGACAAATTGCTCTCAAGAGAAAACGATCCGTAGTCATGTAGCCATGTTTCCGCGTCTTTAAGCCCAATGAAAATAGGAAAACCCAACCACATCTTTTCAAGAGCACCTACTCTTCAAAATTTGTCTAACAAACATCACCAAAAACCTGCTTTCACCTTCAACCAAGAGCACCTAGATGCTCCTCAGTGAGGGCATGGAAAGATGGAGAGGGGGTATGGGAACACACACAAAGTTGCCTCTCCATAGCCCATGGTACTCATAGCAGCCCACTCCTCCTGAAAACACCTTCAAAAAAACACACTTTTCAGTAGCAAACCTTCTTTTGGACACAAACCAATGGACCCACACTCTCACCAAGATCAAACACACACTTGGTTGCACATTGCCAACACTCCATGCACACATCACTTCAAAATTCAACACCCATACACCATACACCATCCACAATTATTCTATAGCATAAGCCACTGCCACACACAACACCTCTCTCTCTCTCTCTCTCTCTCTCTCTCTCTCTCTCTCTCTCTCTCTCTCTCTCTCTCTCTCTCTCTCTCTCTCTCTCTCTCTCTCTCTCTCTCTCTCTCTCTCTCTCTCTCTCTCTCTCTCTCTCTCTTCGCACACCAAAAACGGTCTGAGGTCACACCCACACGCTGGAACCGACACACCAAAGAGTAGCAGGAGAAGAAGAGGAGAGGCAGGGGAATAGGTAGCAAAATGGAGCTATAAATCTTGATTCCTTCAAAAAAAACTCCACACACACACTCACATACACACTTGATGGCTCATCCTCTTGATAGTTGGGCCAAAACCTCTCCGAGTAAAGGCCCCTAAAATGGGCTATCCTTAACTATTTATAAAAAATGTTTGTTCTTTTTTAGTAAGTTAACATCCAGCACTTGTCCACTTTTCCTTTAGAAACTTTTGCATGCGTGAGAATTAATTTTTGGAGGGCGGTGCTTGCATTCCTCTTCCTCTCTCTCATGTGAACACACCCCCACCCCAAGATATAGCACTATTGGGGGGCAGCTTGTCTTCAAAAAAGGAGGCTCCATGTGGCCCTGTGTGAGTGCACCCCATCGCGCTCCAACACCACCATCGTAGCCAATAGAGAACATTGTTATCGATTGACGCACAACAAATGGATGATTGTGACTGCCACAACACCGCTGCCTATGGGAGTGCTTCAATCTACTATATATAGCCTTGCATATCTATTTGATGCACCCCATGTGGGTTATACCCTACTGCCACGTGGGCATCACTCCATGAAGTGCCTTCAAAAACCTTTTAAAAATCTCCATCAACTCATTAAAAAAACTTCTTTAGTGCCCTTTTGAACCACCCAAGTTTCATACTCACCCATCAAATGGAACACTAGTAAAAACTCATCAAAAGCTCAGATTATGGACTTTGACTCCCAACACTTGCTTAGCATTCCAACATTCCACGACTACAAACCATCGATGTCAAAATTGCAAAAAATCATTTGCTACCATCTCCCTTGCAACTGTTCCGAACTTCAAATGGGCATATCTTTGCGCTTGGGACCCCAATCAAGGAGCCGTCACTTTTGTCCAACTTCAAATGCTACATACTACCTTTGAGAACCCAAGGGCAAGTTCAAAAAACCTCCTGATTGCATACTTTTTAAGGTGACCTAAGCAGCACACAATTCGCCCTTAGCAAGACTTCATATGCTCATAACTTGGCTGTCTGGACTCTGTTTGGCAAACTGAAAAAATTGGCATGTATCGTAAACCAAACACTTCAATCCTAGCACCATCGCATGCACTTCATGGCCTTGCCGCACTTGTCCACTCCGGCAAGGATCTGCAAATCGCCTCCACCTTCAAACTTCAATATCTTGCATCCTGCAACCCTAATTGAGGAACTCGTTATAGGCCAGCTTGGAGAACACTTTGAAGACCGCACTTGGCACTTCCATTCTAGCACTTTGGACCCTCAAATCAACCACTTTTAATAGGCCCTAGAACATAGCACCTTGGCTAAATAACCTCATAAAGCATACACCTCTACAACCACCTACTTGCCCTTGACCTTGATACTTGTTTTAGCACCCTGGCATGCATCTGTAGCTTCCTATAGCACTATTGTGCCCTCTTTCTAGCACCGACTCACTTTAGTTGCACCATCGTTTATGACATAATGTATTTCCTCACCCAAGAAAAATCACCCTAACACTATGGCTATCCCCTTAGCATACATGCATTTGGGGATGTTTACCATATCCCCTTAGAAACCTTCAGCTAGCTAGTCACTTGGGTAGATGAACCAAAATAAAATAAAAATAAATATGAAAAGTATATTATGGCCCATTTATGTGTAATGAGTTTCCTCTACAGAGGGCCTAGATATAGGTTTTTTCTATTTTGGTATTTATTTAAATAGTTACACCTAGGTGTGCGTTATTTTTGGCCTAAGTATGCCAATTATATTGGCTCGTCACTTGCATTATCCCCCTTACCATTGTGCATGCCCCTTTTTATAAATAAATCTATGCATGCAAGCCTCCCTAAAATTTTTGGTGAATCCACTCTAAGAAAAGTGTACAAAATACATTTTGCTCAATCATTCATTTTATCTAGAGAATTATTTTCTACATGCATTTTCTCTTTACATAATGAAATTGCATCAATAAAAAACAAATGAAGGTTCCTCACTTGATTCCCCTATATTTTTCATGTCTTATTTCATATTTTTTGGGAATTTTATATTTATGTAGAGGTGCCATTATTTTTTATTCCATGAATAGTCTATGCACTAACTTGTTCTTTTTCCATTATGTATACATTTCATATTTGAGAATAGTCTATGCACCTTACCTCAATGAGGATATTTCACTTGTGCTAGATTGTTACATCAAAGGAAATCTAGTTAGGAAGGGTCTAGTGGATGGGGGTACGACCCCCTCTCTCATTTTATCATACGCTCAAGTTGAAGGAGGATGAATTCTTGCTTGGTGAAATTTGCATGTGTGAGAGCCTATCATTGCTTCCAAAATGTTTTCATGAATTGATCTCTCTTTGATGAATCCATGCTGATGGGGATGATAACTTTGTCTAGGATTGGAGCAAGCGTTATTGCTATAACCTCGGCTATAATCTTGTAAGCAATTATCATCATTGAGATAGTCACCAACATTTTGAGAGAGCAACATACTAATTTGGGAATGGGCTTGATCAACCCTTTTTCATGCAAAGCCTTGTTCTCCATCTGAGTTATCAAGATTTTGAGAGCCTCCCAAAACTCTTTGAAAATATTGTTTGTCAGTCCATCCCACCCAAGGGACTTTTCCCTCCCCATTTTCTTCAAGGAAACCCAGCATTCATCATCTGATATGGGCCTTTCCAATGCTTCTACATCTCTTGGTAATACATTGCTCTTCACCTTGCTAAGCAACAAAGATCTTGGATCATTGACCCCTTACAATCAGAGTTCTAGTTGACCAATAATATGGCTAAGATGGTCATGGCCATCTCATTCTGGTCTTGAATATGCTCCACATATCATCCGTGATTGATATTATTGAGTCCCTTCTTTTGACCTTTAGAGGTCTATAAAAATGAGCTTCATTGGCAGTCACAGGCTGAAGGGCAAGCACTCTGGCCAATGCCTTGGCCTTTTTTATCTCTTCAGCTTGCAAATCAACAAGCACAACCTTGACTTCAAGCCATCTGTTGTGCTCCTCCTTTGGAGCATTGCCTTCTTGTATTTTTTGCCCTTCCACTTCTTCATTGATTGTTTTGTGTTTGATATCTTGATCTTTCTTAATCTTAGTTCTTTTTATGGTTGTCTAGATGTTTTGCACTAGGGTGGACCAAGCTCAAGGGTATATTGCTTTCACATATTTCTTTAGCTTGCTCAATGTCATCTTAGCAAGGGACCTAAACAAAGGATCCTTGAAGATGTTCTCCCCCAAGACTTTTTTTTCTTCCTTTTTGGGTGGAAATCTTCCCTCTTAGTCCTTGCAATTTTAAACATTAGGGGAAAATGGTCCTACATGCTTCAAATAGTACCAGCACTCGTCTCCTCCAATGTTGGAAGCCAATCTGCTTGGTGTGAGAGGTAGCATCTATCTAGATGAGAGGCTGTGTTGGCATATTGGACGTTGTTTTAGGTTAAGCTAGGTGAGCTACTCCATGAACCAACCATATATAAGTTGGTCAGAGCCCATTTCTCATAGAGAGGTTTTCATTTTGTCTTCTCTGAACTTATTAATGGGCTAGAACAGCCCGTCTTGTCCCTTCTAGCTTGTACCATATAAAAATCTCCCATGACGCACCAATCTCCTTCCAAAGGCATATCCCTAAGATCCACCCAAAGTTTTGCTCTTCTCTTGGCAAGTTGTATATGTTACTAATGGTGAGATATTGATTTGCCTACTTGATCATCACGCCCAGAACTCTCCCTAAGCCATGATTCATCACCATTTATGGTTCTATCCCTATCTACAATAGTTAGTATCCCACTAAAACCAAGTGGTCCCTCCTCATAGAACACTAGCTTCTTCCCTATTATTTGTTTTTTATAATGGAGGGACTAACTATTCAATCTTGGAATGTGAAGGATATCTAATCAGAAAAAGATACACCATCCAACTTAACTTGACTCTTTTTTGTGACTTTTTAAGTGCTCTATACTCAATGATTCAATAATTTTGTCACTTTTTGTTATTCAAATGAAAATTAGAAATTGGGAATATTGTGATTGTCAAGAAACTACATTGCATGGGAATAACTTCATGGTATGGTTTTCTATTCTAGAGAGATGAAATCTTGGAGATAGGTCTTCAACAAAAATTTCTTTATACATCAAAAATTTTCTTTGTACAGATATATTTGACCTCTCAAGTATTTTAACTTCATCGATAATAATCAAAAATCATTTGATAACCTTCAATGCTAACCTTTTAGATTAGGTGTGACTAAGGAAAGGTTCTAGATTTAGGTCTTCTTGTAGCTTGTAAGGTTTTTATTTGTATGCTTGTGATAGTTGCCTTTTAGATTGACAATGTGTCTCCAAAACTTACCTAAGATTAATTCGATCTTTTGCAATGCAATTAGGAAATCTCGTTATTTGGTGAAGTATCCTCTTTGGTTTTATTGGAAACCTTCACCATATATACAAGTTCCGTAGAAAGCTTCTTTTATGCGATAATTGATAGGATTCGTTTAATATTCAAGTTTTGTGTAATATATGAAAAAAAAAATCATTTGTGCTCTCATCATAGCACAATAGCTAAAAAACATCATCATCAATCTTGGCTTGCACACATAAAATACTAGGTAGCTAACAAGTAACAATAATTGTGTTACATTGATTACTTTATCTTTACGTTCATGAGCTCTATTATTAAAATTGTTGCCATTGTTGGTGTACATGATATGATGTACGTGATTGTTGCAAAATCTGCCCACTTGGTTTCAAGAAGTTTATTAGGTGTATGCTTATTTTTGTGACATTTATAGCAAACAAAAGTCCTCATATGGAATGTGTCGTTACATGTTTTTGTTATTGTTGTTTTTTTAACTATAAAATCGAGGTTTTAGAAGTATTATATTGTTGAGCTTTCTTTGGCCAAATATTTTGAATAAAGCTGCTTAGTAATATTGTTATCCACTAATGTCGTTGGTCCTTAGCTGGAATTAGTTGAATCCATAAATTGTGGTGGTATGGAAGGGTTTCTCTTCTTAATTATGGATGTTTTTAATTTGGATATCCTCTGTAGTTTCAACATCATAAGAAAACGCTAGCTGCATGATATGTGGGTGAAATTTATAGAATTCGTAAGGCAAAGTGTACTCCACTCTTGGAATATACTTGCTTTTAAAGGTAGAGCAAGGAACCTTTCCATTGTTTAGGAGTAAGTATAACTTGATTTATCTATGTATCGTGTACAGTTTTTCATGTTGTAAAGAGTATACCATGCATGTCTACACATTTATATATATTGAGAAGAGAGAAAATAATTTGCTACTCTTCAATGGAATTTCCTCCAAGTCTTTGGTTGCTTATGTCATTTACAAGCAATGCTCCACAAAAGAGCACGTTTGGTCATTTGATTTTCGTGTTCATGATCATTTTATTTTTCTAAATTTTATCTTTAAAATTGGTTATTGAAGAATGATAAGCAAGAGAAAACTATGCAAATCTTTGTTTGCAATAGCAAATACCTTTTAAAGATATGTTATTGGCTTAAACATCTAGTTTGTGCACTTACTAACCTTACTTAATAATTGTTTGTAGTCTTCAACAAGATTATTAGATTATTTGTGACAGCTTTGTTGTAACCTCCGGAGTTTTTTTTTTTTGAAGGAGACCACAAGTCTTACATTCATTTTCAAACTCTTGAAAAGGAACATCAATATTTTGATCCAAAACAAAATGCCCTTAAACGTGGATCAAAGGAAGCACACCTCCACTTTTTTTACAACAAAATGCCCTTAAAACGTGGATCAAAGGAAGCACACATGCACTTTTGTTACAACAAATTGTGTGCGTGCAAACATGATATTTGGGTCCATTTTCTAACTTTCACATTAATTTGACATCGAGATTCTCTTCACTCACTTGGCAAAAGCATAATCCGACATCTCTCCCTTGTTCCCACGCATGGACGGACCCCGCTTACCTCCCTCATTGCAGCTCCACCTTTGAGAGCTGCAGACAGTCGTACTCACCTGCTACTACTGCACATGGAGCACAATGCCCCCTTTGGGGAGAGAGAGAGAGAGAGAGAGAGAGAGAGATTCTACATAGCACCCTCACCGTGCGCGCAGACCTCCCTTCCCTTCCTTTGTACACTTCCTCCCACCCGATGCCTGAGATCTTGCTCTTTCTTTCTTCACCTACATCTGTCTCTTCCTCTTCGCAACCCTCTGACTTTCATCCACCCTACCATGCCTCACCGATAGCAGGTAACACCATCGCACCAAGTTCAGTCTGCACACACAAAGAGCTGTCTACGTGGGCTCGACCAACAGAGAGCCACCGATGGTGAAGAAGGCGCCGATGGAGAAGCCCCGGGTCTTGTCGAAGGGAAACATGAAGTTGGGCAGCTTGAGCTTAGGCAAGTTGGAGGGGTGCTTGTAGTAGGGACCGAGCTTGTAGGATTGTATAAAGGAGGCCAGGTTTGTACAAAGGTGGCTTCTCCACTGGGGGTTTGTACACTACCCCCACTAAGAAAATCCCAACACACGTTATAAAGGTAGCTTAAACTCCTTGGCAAAACACCTATTAGAGGGGCAACCTCAACCTCTCAACAGTGTTCTAGAAAGTCTTTTTCCCCGAACGACCATGTTTCCTCCTCGAGATCCAAACCGGAAGTCCTAATAATTTCTTTCAAATTTGTACGATTTTGAAAATATTTCCTTGTATTTTTATCGGTTCCCCCCCCCCCCCCCCCCCCCCCCCCCCCTCTCGACTAATCTAGATTTTCTAGGCTAAGCTGAGGCAAACCTTTCCCGAACACTGCCTCTCAACCAACTCAAATCTCAAGTCTAGTGGCCATCCACAAAAGGCATCATAGGATGACATGATGGAGATTGGTATCTGATAATCATCATAAAAAATAGAAGTATCTACCACTTGTGCAACCACACTTGGTTGCTAAAACGAGCAACTTGTATTTGCAAGCTTGATACTTTCTCGCCCCAAACGAAGAAATACTAGCTCAGAGTGAGACGAACCTAATGGGGTATTTCAAAAAGTGTGATCGTGGATGCTCTCTTTCATTTTCCTTGTCTTTCATTTTCCCAGTTCAAGGTGACAAGAGAAAAATATCTTCTTTTGAGAGCCATATTCTATGATCATAGAATATGGATATTTGATCAACAAAATACAACACAGTGTGGACCATGTCTATAGAACTGAGTAAGATTTCTACGATGGAATGTGTGAACTATATAGAAATATTTATTTTCACCCTCTTGTTATAGTGCTCACAGGTAGTGAAAATACTCAATGCTTTGTGATTTCTTATGTATTATTTTCCCTTGTTTTACTCACTTTTTGGGATCGCTCGGGAAAACTTGCTCGACGTTTGGAAATCCTCACTAGAATGCGCGTACAACGTTGACAAAGATGCATCATTCCACTTGCAACATAACATTAGTCGCAACATATTGACAACATTGCAATCTCACCCTTCACTCGTGGAAGATGACAAATAGCATATCAAATAAAACCATGTTCATGGGGGATATATGCCCCCACATTGTAGCGACCATGGTTGACATATATAAAACAAGCCAAGCTCAAATGAAGCAAAGTACTCCATGAGGACCCACATATCCTCTACACTATACAATTATGTTCATGGGGGTCACATTGTAGCGACCATGGTTGACATTGTGGAATAAGCAAAGGTCCTGCAGTGTTCAACTTCAATAGCACCAAACCTCTTGCAACGGTTCATCTTAACAGTTCGAAGATTAGTTTGAGAAATCCCTGTGAAATTTGACATGACATGCTTGAAAGGTTGACACGGGCACATTACATCATAATTCCCTCCAAATTTAAGCACATCTGCTTGTTTCACCAGTCCTCTTATCATTCCTCAAAAATAAAACTTCACACAAAAAACCTAGTGACAGCTTTTTGAGTACTTAACAAACAAGCTTTTACAGATCAAATGTGGCATACAGCACATGGATCAATCCTTTTTCTTCTCAACCACTGTCTGAGATGTCATCCGTTAGCCTCGACAAGGCGATAGACTCTCCCAAACCTTATGCACATCCTAAGTCCGAAGCAAAAGCTTCTGTTAAACACATGTGCCTCTAGCACTGACAATCCCATGGATACTCCAACAAGCAAACTTAAAATACCTGGAAAAAGCAAGGTAGAGGTTGTTTGCTTTCTTCTGCAAGCCTTTGCTTCTTTTCACAAGCATCCAAGCAATTTTTCATTCTTTGAACAAGCGCCGGAATGCCATCTGTCAAAGTCACTATCTGCGCCTTCAACGTTTTAGCTTGAGCAATGGATGGATCATCACCATCCTTGGTAGGATGTAGAAGTTCTGAATCTGCAAAACAAAAAACCACCTACCTTGTCATTATGTAAAACTTGAGACCGCAACAGTCCTACCCTACGTTTCACCCCTTCGTTATGGGCCCTTTTCATACTATATTTCCTCTTTCTTTAGCCAACAGCAAAGGCACTTAACCTCTAATTCAATCAAGGAAAGGCACTTAACCTTCGTTGAATAGCAGCAAAGGCACTTAACTCAACCCTTCGTTATGTGCCCTTTTCATACTATATTTCCTCTGTCTTTAGCCAACATTGCTGCACGCAATCTTCAATACAGCTTTGACAAGTCAAGCACGCCCCATTTCCTTTTCTTTTGCACCAAGCCTTGTTAAAACATGTTACTCATCCATACTCTTTGCCACTATCAGATTATCACACCTTTCATAGCAAAGGATGTCACTTAGTGGGCAGATTCATTCTACAAGACTGATAGTCGGGCTACCTTCCTACCAGAACTGCACTTTCTAGCAAATTGATTCTGCAAGACTGGTAGTTGGGCTACCTGGCATTCTCCTACCAGAATTGAACTTCCTTTAGGTTATGCTCTCGTAATTACAATCCTCGAAAGCTTTGTCATCAATGGAGGCAGAAAGCAGCAAGATTACAAGGCTTCTGTTGGGCGGTTATGCTCTCGTAAATCACAATCCTCGAAGGCTTTGTCATCAATGGAGGCATAAAGCAGAAAGATTATACGGCTTATGTTAGCGGGTGACCTGCATGTATGACATTCTTCTAGATGATAAGAGTCCTAGGGTGCTAGTCCCCTCACCATTTCGTCATCTCCTCTGCAAGTGTTGCATTGAAGCAAACTACTCACGAGGCCTATGAGGAATGCTGATTAACTTCCAGGTTTAGATTCTAAAAGGGCAATTGCAAGCCCTCTTCAAAAATGAGATGACTGTAATGGAGACTTGTGGTGTATACAAAATTTAAATAACCAGCTTCTCCAAAAATGTAATATGGAAAAAAAAAAGAAAATGCATTCCATTATTCATATGGAAATAATAACCTTTGAGAAACCAATGTGACTAATGACAACAATACAGGACACACAATGAAATGTTTCTCTCATCTAGGGAAAATTCCCTAAATCTAAAGGCTAATAAACTTGCCTATCTAGATGTCATCCATCGTCTAAAAAAACAAGATACCACTCAATGGAGTATCATTCCCATGGGAAGATGTATCTAGGCATAGCTAGCATGCCTGGGCATCTTCCTCCTATGGTGCTCAATGATTCTTCATTGTCTACAGGTGTCTTGGTCTCCTCTTGTGTGGGTTTGTCCTGCCCAGTTGAGCGCTACTACACTTATCAAGAGTGACCTCTCTCCGAGATGAAGGCCCTTCATAACGTCTGTTTCACACGAACCATGTCGACAGTTGTGGTTGATTATTGGGCTAGGAAGGCAACATTGAAAAATGAGAAGGACAGAGAAATCCTCCTAGATGTAAAACTAAATGGCAAATCAATACCACTTCTATCGGCTTCTTAATTCATGAAATCCAATCTTTTTGTTTACTCGATCTTTTTGAGAGATTTGGAAGAACATAACAAGACAAATTTGTGACACTTAGAACAAGAATGAGAAGAATTTTTGCAGGCTCATGCCGATTATTTCTCTGAGGGTTAGCCTGGAGAGCTACCTCCTGAGAGACCTGAAGATCATACGATTGATTTAATACTTGGCAATACACCATCAAACCGGCCACCTTACAGAGTGAGTAATGAGAAAATAACGAGCCAAGTAAGAAGTTCTTGAAAAGGGTCTAATTCAACCTAATGCATTGCCTTTTTGTTCATCAATGCTTCTAGTTTTGAATAAAGATGGATCTTGGAGAATGTACATTGACTACAGAGCTCTCAACAAAGTCACCTTCAAGAACATGTTTCCAATACCCAAGATCAATGATATACTTGACAGACTACAAAATTCTTCGTGTTTCAACAAAATCGATCTGAAAAGTGGCTACTATCAGATCCAGATCGCTCCTGAAGATGTGCACAAGACAACCTTCAAGACATCCTTCAAATTGTAGGAGTATTTGTTGATTATGTGGGGATGCTTTTCAGTTTCACAAATGCTTCTCCAACGTTCAACAAGATGATGGACCGGATTTTTGAGAGTATCGACTATTTGTGGGCACCTTCTTTGACAATATCATCGTATTCTCCAAGAATTATGAAGATCACCAGAAACATCTCTTACAAGGTTTTGAAACATCTCTTACAAGGTTTTGAGGCACTGTAGAAACACAAATTGGAGACCAACGGGAAAAAGAGAGAGGTTTTCATGCCAAAGATAAAAAAATTTTGGGACACGTCATCTCAACAAAAGGTGTTCAAATGGACCCAACCAAGATAGAGACCATTTGAAATTTGGCCAAAACTAAAGACTCTACATGAAGTTCGAAGCTTTTTGGATTTATGCTCGTATTACAAGCGGTTCATTAGAAAGTTTGTGATGATTGCTTCGCTTTTGCACACCCTAACGCAAAAAGGTGTTCCGTTTACTTGGGGACCCTCAGAAATTGCAACATTCAATACACTCAAAGAGAAGTTGACGGCTGGTCTTGTTTTGATATTACCAAATTTGCATAAGCATTTTGAGGTTTATTGTTATGCTTGTGGTAACAGTCTGGGAGCGGTCTTATTGCAGAAGGACCATGTCATAGCTTACAAGAGTAGAATGTTCTCTAAACCTGAGAGGTTTCCACAGATTTACAAGAAGGAGCTTTTAGCAATGATACATGCTTTGACTCAATGACGACATAACTTGCTTGGAGCAAATTTCAGTGTTTAAAAATCATAAAAGTTTGACATACTAACCTGAGAGGTTTCCACAGATTTACAAGGAGGAGCTTTTAGCAATGATACACGCTTTAACTCAATGACGACATAACTTGCTTGGAGCAAATTTTAGTGTTTAAAAATCATAAATGTTTGACATACTCGAGGAGACAAGGTGATCATTCAGATGCAAAGCACCACATCAGGTGCACGCACGGAGTAGAGGTGTTCCACAACCTCTAGACGGCATCCATGCCATGAGGCTTATCTCTCTCCCTCCAGATCGATCTTCTTGTTAGGAAATCCCAGCACAGCCTCAGTTTCTTAGGAGGCTAGAGCAGCCCATGTGGAGACCATGTCAATGGTCTCGTGTGCAAGAGCAGTTGGCACTGTCAATAGCAGTCGCAGTTGTGTGTATCTCGGGTCTATCCATTGGGCATGTCAAATCTATGCCGGACCACGCTTGGTCACTTGTATGAGCAGCTTGTTATCAGCATGGAAAGCCTTTCCAAGATCTCTCTCTCTCTCTCTCTCTCTCTCTCTCTCTCTCTCTCTCTCTCTCTCTCTCTCTCTCTCTCTCTCTCTGTGTGTGTGTGCTGCCCCTGCCCCTCGCGCTCCCCCCCTGCTGCTCCCGCACCCTCGCGCTCCCTACCCGCCCCTGCCCCTCGCGCTCCCCTGCTGCTCCCGCACCCTCTCTCTCTCGTTCGCCCCTGCCCCCCGCTTGTGCTGTGCTGCCACTGCCGCTGCCCCTGCCCCCGCTCCCTCGTGCTCTCCCCGCAACTCCCCAACCTAGCGTAGAGAGAGAAGGAAGGGGGGAAACCTCCGTAGAGAGAGAGAAACAGAAAAGCATAGAGAGAGAGAGAAAGAGAGGACTTTTTCAAGCGTAGAGAGTGAAAGAGAGGATTTTTCAAGCGTAGAGAGAGAGGGAGGTGAGCCGCGTAGAGAGAGAAAAAAAAATTAGCCACGTAGAGAGAGAAAGAGAGACTTAGCCGCGTACAACACACACACACACACACACACACACACACACACACAGAGAGAGAAGAAAGAAAGAAAGAAAAAACCCTTAGCCGCGGGGAGACTTTCTACATCTCTCGGGGCGGCCTTCCGACCATGAGGAAGCAGAGTGGCAAGGATGACCCGGTGGAGGATGCCATCCAAAAATGCAAAGAAGAACTGAGCGAGTCCATTAGCATGATCAACCGCCACCTCCTAGGTACTATCAACATACTCGACGCGCGCGTGGCAGCACAGGAAAACACAATAAATACACTCGAGGATCGCGTGAAGGCTCAAGATGAGGAAATCGCACTACTCAAGAAAGAGCTTGCAGAGGTGCGATCGCAGAATGTCCTCGAAGAGGGAGAGCTTCAACCCTCAGTAAATTGAAGAGCTTAACACGATTAAAGAACAAGTGCGGGCCATCAAAGAAGGTGGGGAGCAACAAAAAGAAATGACGACCTCGTGGGTAGATGTCATCACAAAGACCCAACAAAAAGCAGAAAAGGCCGAAAAATGGATCGAGATCGTCAAGAAAGGGAAAGGCAAGGAAATAACCCCAACCCCCACACCAACCATCATCAACTTGACACTAGAAGAGGAGCAAAGGAGACAGGTGCGGGCCTTACACGTAAGGATATGTGGCCTCAGAGACCAAGATAATGTGGAGGAAGAGGTGAAAGAACTCATCACTCTGATGGGGGTCAACGAACAGACACATACGAGGGCTTGGAGAGTGGGCACAAAGAAAAGCGAAAGCAACGGAGAAACCTCGAAGGAAAGGGCACTCATTCTCTGCTTCCCATCCATGGAAGCGAAGAAGGATTTCCTGAAGAAGAGACCGACTCTAAAGAAGACTGGCATCTCTCTTGGAGATGACCTCACCCTCTCGCAGATTGCTCATATGCAAGAAGTAATGCGGAAATTAGAGCAGCAAGGAAAAAGGGGAAGATTGCTTTTTACAGAGATGGAAAGGTGGTGATATTGGAGCGACGTCCCGCATGACGGTGCGAGACCCATGGGACCACACTAAAGATGGCAACCTGGAATTGTAACGGTTCACTTCGTCTTGATGTAGGGGCCTTTGAGGATAGCTTCACAGGGAGAGACATCATCTTCTACTCGGAGACGCATCAAGCCCCTGGGCAATCCATGCCACAGGTGAGCAGATATATATGGGAGACAGCCTGCAGACAAGAGACCAGATCAGAGCATAGAGGACGAGGCTCAAGGGGAGTGGCAGTTTTATTTAGGGAGGAGTTGCAGCCATTGATATATATAGCGCGCAGGGATGAGCATGCTAGGTACATGTGGGTGGGGCTCAGGGCAAAGACGGGCAGATACCTCTACATTGCTATTTGTTACTTTCCTCCTAGTACGTCAGTATATGCATCACCTAGGGGGCAATCTCCCTTTGCTATTTTGGATAATGACATATGGGAGTTTTCTAAGGATGGTGACATTATCATACTAGGGGATTTCAATGCTAGGACTGCCCACCACCAGACAATATTTTATGATACTTCTGAGGAAATGCTTAGGGAGCTGGACGATACAGAGATGGGTCTATCCAGATTATCACAAGATGAGGAATACACGGAATATGGCAGATACTTGATAGATATGGGAACCGCACATAGATTGGCCATTTTGAATGGCCTACAAAGATTTTCGACAGCTGGAGGTTTTACTTGCTTTCCACACCGACATGGTGCCAGCACAGTGGATTATGTTATGGCCCAGCCAGGTTTCATTCCATTCTTTCAAGATTTCATGGTGGGCACTAGGCCAGTTGGAGTAGCAGTTGATCATGCTATCTTGTCCTTCACCCTGACGTTTCAGTTCAGCACAGCTCCATTAGGAGAGGTCCCTACACACATCCGGTATACCTTCATGAGGGAGACGGACTCTATGTATATGGATGAGATATACAGGAAGCTATGCACCCAGGAGCCAGGACGGCCACTAGATGAGCTCAGTCAGATACTGATAGAGAGCTCCATGATGCAACATCCGAAGCATACCCCCACAACCAGCCTACACGGAGACGATCTGGAAAAATGCTCCAGAACAGTTGGTATGATGATGGTATGATGAGGAGTGTAGAGAGATGAGGATCAAGTTACAGAGGGAAGTGATCATGGGTATTACCACACATAGACAATCACGGGTTATCTTTCGCCGCCTAGTGCGACGAAAGAAAAGGGCTTATATATCCCAGCTAGAGCAAGATCTGTATCAGTTATTTATAAGTCAGGACTCGGGCGAAGCATGGAGGCTATTCCACGAACATTCACCACCACCAGCGGTCACCTCCACCGAGACATGGGGGGAATATGCCACATCTCTCTACACAACACCAGGACAACCACCTCTACCGGACTCACTAGAGACATGCCCGGAGACATGTTCTTTCTTTACTGCCGAGAGGGTAAGGAAAGCTATTGACAAGATGAAGACAAGGAGAACACATGATCATGATGGTCTGGTAGCAGAGCACTTCATCCATGCCAGGGATGTGCTCGCAAAGCTCCTGGCTATGATGTTTAATCGAGCCATGTATGAAGGCTTCCCTGAGACTTGGAGTATGTCCACGATTGTGCCTATTTTTAAGTCAGGAGATCCCATGATTCCTGGGAATTATCGCACCATCATGGTTGGGCACACATTAGCTAGGCTGTATGCATCCATTCTTGAACAAGAGCTGAGTAGATGGGCAGAGCGAGAGGGCATAAGAGCACGAGGGCAAGCAGGTTTCAGGAGAGGTTTCTCCACTCTTGACCAGATTCTGACACTCAGAGCTATTATTGAGGAGGGTAGACACCATGGCAAGAAGATCTATTGTTGCTTTCTGGATTTCCGCAAAGCTTTCGACACAGTGCCGAGAGCTAGACTCATACGCACATTACAGGGCATGGGTGTGCCTACAGAGCTGATTTGGGGGATTCTGGCTCTATACGGACAGTGATGGGGCTGGTACGCACCACTGAGGGAATGTCGGACATGGTCCTCTCCAATATTGGAGTAAAGCAGGGATGCCCCCTATCCCCGACTCTTTTTGGGATGTATGTGGATGAGTTTTCGGACTATGTAGAGCGTCAGGGGGACAGGGGGGCCCAACTAGAAGGGACATGGATTCCGCTGTTACTATATGCTGATGATATCGTGCTGATCTCTGACTCACCAGAGGGGATGCAGCGTCACTTGGATGCTCTGCATACATTTGCTCGTGACAATGGATTGTCTGTCAATCTGGGAAAAACCAAGGTTATGGTGTTCAACACCACACCATAGTGGGTCAGGAGGTCGGCACCCACATTTATGCATGGCTAGGAGACTGTGGAGTACACAGATGCATATACTTATCTTGGGGTAGTCTTCGGTGGACCGGTGTTTTCACTAAGGAGAGCATCAGAGACTAGACTGACGAGAGCATATGCAGCTTTGGGAGGACTAGAGAGGATGTGTTCGCAGGTTCAGTTTTAGGAACCGCGAACAAAGCTTTGGCTTTTTGACACTCTAGTGACTCCAGCTATGCTCTATGGAGTTCAGGTATGGGGACCCTCAGTAGACCGCCGGGGGAGATCTGGCAACACAGATGGATGGAGATGTATGGAGAGGCCTCTGGTCTCTATAATCGCTCGGATGATTCGGGCTAAGGCCTCAATACCACATGAGATTATCCGAGCCGAGCTAGCGGCCCCCCCCCCCCCCCCCCCCCCCCCCCCCCTCGTGGTGGAGGCGTTGACGAGATCAGTTTCTTTTATGCACGGTCTATGGGATCTCCCCAGGGAAAGATACGCTCGGCTGCCTTGGAGTCACCTCGACAACTAGCTCTACAAGGTGATACAACATGTTGGTATGGACAGATGACGGCATGGTTTCAGTCGCATGGTCTCAAGATGGATACATTACCTCCGCTTCAATACTCTCTGGATGCACCCTCCCTGTCTCTCACACGGACAGAGATCACCAGACTCATACGTCAGGATCTGATTCAGCTAAATACCAGGAGCACATGGATACAGCCGACACAGGAGTTGGGCACGAAGATGGCCTTCTACAGAGAGCATCTTCTCCAACTCACGGAGGACGGCTTTGTGACTAGGCCTGCATACATGGACACACACTTATCTCATGGGATAAGATGCCCTATTGGACAGATACGCACATCCTGACATCAGCTCCAAATCGAGACTGGCCGATTTCGAGGGTTGCCGGCAAGAGCTAGGATATGTCACCTATGCAACTTAGAGCCAGAGACAGAGCTGCACTACACATGTCACTGCCCAGCATACTATGAGATACGCGGCCGCTTCCACTGCCTGTTCAGAGAAGGATTTGGACCTTTTTCTAGAGTCATGAGATACAAGGATCAGAGGTGTCTCGAATTGTTCTTGCTAGAGCTGCGCAAACTTAGGGAGAGCTTGCTGAGAACATCAGAGGAAAGACAGTCTCAGAGACGAATCACAGATTTCTTTACACCAACCACAGGAGAGCCAACGGAGCAGTCATTACAACAAATCTCAGAGCCTACTCATACTAGAGGTACACTACTTGATCGAGCCACGGAACTTGGCAGATCCAGACATCCACGACCTCGGGGGGTCTCCCACTACAGACGAAGGCTGCAACAAAAGATACAGATCACTCTAGCTCGACATGCAAGACGCCCTACCAGAGTACTGACCATGGAGGAGGTCGATGAGATCCGACAGCGACCAATGAGAAATTTCATCTGAACCCGAGAGGTACACCAACTGTCAAAATCATGCTCCAGGCCGCTCGCTGTTGCTGCTTCACCTGCGCATGCCATCGCTCCCCCCCCTCACCTCAGCCCGCTGCCTCCCCCCCCTGCCCTTCTTCCCCGCTGCCCACCCCCGCGCCGCCGCCCCCGCCCGCTGCCTGCCCCGCGCTGCCGCCCCCGTCACCCCCTCCTCCTCCTGCCGCCAGCCCTCCACCCTCCCCAACCCGCTGCCCCCGCCCCCCCGACCTGTCCTCCCGCCCGCCACCTCGGTTTCTCCCCGTCATCCCCTGCAATTCCGCCTCCTCGGCATTGCTTCATTTTTTGGGGCAGTGTCTCCTGCACCTGATTGCAGCGTCCACCCGTCGCCCTCTTCTTACGACACAGCAATAGACACAGATGGAGGCTCCAGCTTCGCCACAGAGGGACTCGCCAAAAGCCCCTTCGCCCGACCCCACTGAGCCCACCATTCGACTTGCTCTCTCGCCGAGAGCAAGCGAGCCTTGCCGCAGAGGTAGAGCGATGGCAGGCGACTTCGGTCATCTGCAAGATTCTCGGCACCCGACCTAGCAGAGGAGAGCTGCGAGACCTTCTCCAGGCCCGCCTTCTCGCAGAGGTGGGCAAGATCTTGGATGTCCAGATTCTCGGACGGGGGTACTATCAGATCGAGTTCGAGACCTCAGAGATGGCGTCCAAGGTCATAGCTATGAGTCCACTGGCCATCCGAGCATCACGCGCCCACTTTCGACAGTGGCGACATGGTTTTGACCCGACTTCGGATGTTCTAGTAGAGGAGGCAGACATCCCCATCTCAGTCTGCTTTCCGGGTTTACGGAGGGAGTACCTACCACTTCTTTCCAGGATTGGCTCCGCCATCGAGACTGTCCTGGAGACACCGCGTACGACAGCATCAGTAGATGCCAAGGCGGCTGGCATCCCCTCAGTTCGAGTTTTAGTCAGAGATACCCACACACTCCCGAAGGTCATCCTTCTGCCTCGGGTGAGTAGGGGTTGGTTTAGACAGAGTGTGGAGTACTCGGGCCTCCCGAACCAGTGCTTCATTTGCCGACAGATGGGCCACCTAGCGAAGGCCTGTCCACAGAGGAGGCCACGACCTGCACCTCAGCCTCAACCCCAGCTTGCCAAGGCTGGGCCGCAGCCACAGTCAGCGGCACAACGCACAGATTCAGAGCCACCCTCCGAGCCTGGGGCTCCAGCGGAGGAGGGTGGCAACAGGCCCGTGGCCGTCGACGCCAAGGGCCACAGCGACAGCCTGGCACTCAGAGTGGCCCTCAAGTGCCTACTCAGCAGCAGTGGGTTCCCACGAGGAACCGCTTTGGTCCTCTTGAGCAGGAGGAGTCCCCTACGCCAGCCTCCATCTCCGCTTCACCCTCTACATCCGCTCCCCCTTCAAAGTTCCCCTCCTCCTCCTCATCCTCCCCCCCACCCTCTGCTCCCGTCGCCTCTCCACCTCGCCCCTCTACCTCTGTCGCCCCACCCCGCTCCTCTTCTCCTCCGCTCCCCACAGCTCCTTCTCCCCCCCCTCCTGCTCTAGTTCCACAGTCGACTCAGGAGATTGGTCCCTCTCCGGCGGCTAGGAGATCTCTTGGCAACGCTTTTGCCACAAGTCGCCTAGCGAGAGAGGGTCGGCCCTTCTTGCGGCCCCCTCTGCAGATTCAGACATCTTCCCTTGCAGCTATCCCTCGTGGTCTGACGAGCATTGACCTCCGACGCCGCTGGGACTTCTTCGACTACGGGTTCACTCGCTTTCTCGGCGATTCCGCAGCAGACCACGAGGCAGCCTGCTTCAGGGTCCATGCTTTGTTCCTCGCCGCTAGGGGGACAGAGGCCTTGGACTCAGCAGTTGGTTTCTCCTTTCCCCTCTGTGGTAGGGCCGAGACAGAGTGGTCCCTCGACTCAGTGTTGGGATGGTTGCGTACACAGGTTCTCGAGTTCTCTCATCACATGGGAGAACTTGGAGTTACAGATTTGCTGCAGACTTTCTGGCCATTGGCCAAGTTTGCGGTGACACCCCCAGACTCAGCAGGATGTAGGCACATTGTGGTGTACTTCTTTGCTGATACGCAGTGTTTGCCTTGCTATGTATACATTCATGAGGACTCCTGGACAGAGGAGGTTGCTTTACGCATGGCTCGCTCTGCTTGGGCTTGGGCTAGGCACTCACTGCAGTCTCGCCTATCTAAAGGACGCTCGGATGCGGATTACTCCCCATCCAAGCCAGCCTCGAAGATAGCCCGTCTTGCTGTTGCGGCTGCATCTGTCCTCTCTCGCTCCCCATCAGGATCGTCTCATGGAACGTGCAGGGACTAGGTGGGCCCCAGTTTCAACAACAGCGGGGCCGATTGCGTCAGGAGCTTCAGCGTTGCCTTGTGGGAGGAGAGATTGATCTCCTTATGCTTCAGGAGCACCATTTGTGTGAGAGACGCATTCGGCAATGTGGTCAGATTTTGCGTGGACGATATGATACCTTTTGGTCAGTTGCTTTTGGACCTGGAGGCATCCAGGGTGGGGTATGTATGACTATTGCGGATTCATTGCAACAGGCCATTGTGGACAGAGGGATTATTGTGCCAGGCAGGGCTCAATGGATTACTATGCAGGTTCAGGGTGGCCTTGTGGGCTTCCTAAACATCTATGCGCCCAATGTGGTGAGTGCTCGTGCAGAGTTTTGGTCACGGATTGTTGAGTCTTTGCCGCAGGCTGACCATTGGTGTGTAGCAGGGGACTTCAACATGTTGGAGGACCCTTCTGGCAGGATTGGAGGCAACCATGCTACTGTGCATGGAGTCGAGTTAGCAGCTTGGGAGAGGTTGTGTATGACTTTGAGAGTCTCGGATACATGGCAGCACTTTGGCTTTGTGAGGCCTCCAGCCAGTCTTGCCTTCTCTAGATCGGACCGCAGAGTGGGAGGAGTGAATCTATCGCGGATAGATCGCTTCTACACTAGTGACCACTTCAGTGACTTGGGGGGATCAGTGGGCATCCTGGCAGGGACATTCTTCTCGGACCATGCACCAGTGATCCTCACAGTGGCAGACAGGCAGAGGAGTGGGAGAGCACGATGCTTCGCATCCCAGAGCGGGTCTTGTTGGACTCGGCACTCAGAGAGAGGATAGAGGCTCTCTGGACAGAGGGCATGGACAGCCAGGTTCCACCTGAAGACAGAGTGGCCTTAGGCCTAGCTCAGCTTAGCCACTTTTTTCTCCAGGAGTCTCTGGCTCGCCGGGCTGCAGCGAGAGAGGAGGAGCAACGTCTCAGACGAGGCATTGCTTCACTACAGAGGATGCAGGAGCAGCATCCAGACAGTCCATGGTTGGAGGAGCAGTTATACAGCAGGCTCGACAGGAGCTTGCTAGCACAGAGGAGAGGTGTGATGAGTTTGCCTTTCACCGACAGGCATCTCAGTGGACTCAGGTGGGTGACAGAGTGACAGGTGCTTTTTTTGAGATAGTGGGACCTTGGCACTCACATGCCAAGGTCAATCAGTTGAGGAGACCCGATGGGTCAGTTGCTTGTGAGCCCGAGGATATGCGTTCAGTGGCTACTGACTTTTACCGTGAGTTACTGCGGCTGAGCCCCAGTCAGAGCGGCAGGATGCATGCAAGGAGCGGGTTTGGGCACAGATGCCTTGTCTTGTGACAGAGGAGATGCGCCAGAGGCTAGAGATGCCACTTCAGCTTGAGGAGCTGCACACGGCTCTTAGGGCCCTCCCTCGTGGTAGCTGTCCAGGTGAGGATGGGCTGACTCCCAGCTTTTTCTTGGAGTATTGGGACCTGCTTGGCTCAGTTCTTTGTAGTGCCTTTCAGTACATTTTGCACACAGAGTGATGCCTGATAGCATGAGTGAGGGCCTGATTTACCTCATTCCAAAGGAGGGTGGCTCCTTGGATGAGATTCGACAGTGGCGCCCCATCACCATCCTCAACTCAGCCTACAAAATTCTTGCCAAGGCTCTGAGTTTGAGGATTCAGCCACTTTTGGAGAGCCTTATACATGGGACTCAGACAGGTTTTGTCAAGGAACGCAGTATCCTTGACAACATCTTCACTTTTTGGGAGGCTTCTGCCCTGGCACGACTCCGTGGGGAGGACCTTGTGATTCTTCTTCTCGATTTTGAGAAGGCATACGACAGAGTTGACTCGGACTTTCTTGAGGGCACTCTACGCAGGATGGGCTTCTCAGATGCTTGGATCAGAGGGGTGTCAGCTTTGTACAGACGGGCTCACAGTCAGGTGTTTTTGGCAGGAGGTAGAGGTGAGCGCTTCATGCTCACACGCTCGGTCAAACAGGGTTGTCCTCTTGCCCCCTTTCTCTTTCTGTTCTGTGCGGAGGCGATGAGCATATTTTTGGTGTCACAGCAGGTTGGTCTGAGGGGCTTAGCACTCCCTATTCGGGGAGATGAGCTATTGGACGCTGAGTTTGCCGATGACTCAGCCTTGTACTTAGAGGGTCAGGAGGCCAATCTGCACAGATGTGAGTAGGCTTTGGAGACCTTCTGTTGTGCAACGGGCGCACTGATCAACTGGAGAAAGACAGTGGCTTTCTCGGTTGGCAGTGCTCCTGTGCCAGATTGGATGCCAAGAGAGGGTTTCAGGTGGATTCCCCCGAGGACTACAGTTCGGTACTTGGGTTGTCAGGTTGGTTTAGACTTGTCCCCCAAGCAGCAGATTGCTCCTCTTCTCCTGTCAGGAGAAAACTGTTACATTGGAGCTCATCACGACTTTCGCTGGCTCGTAGAGTAGTAGTTGCCAACCAGGTGTTGTTGGCGACTATGTGGTACATCACTTCTTGCTAGATCTTCTCGAGTTCTTGTATCAGCCAGGTAGAGAGGCTGATCAGGAACTTCCTTTGGTCAGGTCGTGACACTCAGATTCCCCGAGCCAAGGTGGCTTGGTCGGTCATCACACTTCCTTGTTCTCAGGGAGGGCTTGGGATCATTGATCCAGCACAACAGAGCAGAGCCCTTCTTGGGAAGTTCGTAGTCAGAGGACTTCTGCCAGGAGAGGAGCCCTGGAAGGAGTTCTTGCGGCAGAGGCTTCGTGCCAGGGTGCCTCAGTCAGGAGGCCCTTGGCAACCTTCGACCAAATGGATCTTTACAGAGTTGCGCCGAGTTGGTTTGAGCAAGAGACTGGAGGACCGCTTCGCTATGAGTTTGCTTCGATCTTGGGAGCTCTTACGGCGTGGCCTGGAGTAGAGACAGCCGACGTGCACGGAGGAGCGCCTACGACAGCCCCTCGTTTGGAACCCCATGGTTAGCACTCAGAGAGGCCACTTGGTTGGTAGTCGGCCTCATGTTTCTTGGGGTCCCATGGCAGCAAGTCCAACGCACTCTCTAGGTGACTGGCTAGAGTTCACAGGTTTCTCAGAGGAGGTTCAGGGTTTCCAGCTACATGGCATGAGAGGGGTGCAGAGCATGTGTCAGGACATCTTAGAGTCAGTTCCAGCTGAGTGGCTCACGCCTCTCGAGCTAGTAGCACCCCGGTGGATGGGAGCCTTCACACGACTGAAGGTTCTCATTTCAATCAGGGTCTGCTCAGAGTCTGTCTCAGCCTTGTTCTTCGAGCTTCAGGGTGGGGGACGACTACAGCGAGTTGCAGTAGAGGCCCCGCAGGTAGCAAAGTGCTTTTTTCAAAGGATCCGAGTAGTGGGCATCTGTGGGAGGACCTGCGTCATTGACCCTGACCCAGCAGTTCTTGAGCCAGGACACTGGAGGCTATGGGCTTGGGAGTGTTGTCCGCTGGCACGAGTACAGTGGGATCCTAGTGAGTGGCTATGGAGGGACCCTTCTCTTCTGCAGACCACCCAAGAGTCCCTTTCTTTCAGTACACTGTTCGACTGGGACGTTGTGAGCGGGATGAAAACACACACAATGCCTCTATAACGACCCGACACACACTCTTGGAAGGATATACACACACACTATGGGGCACCACTCGGCTTACACAACACACCTGGCCGAGACAAGGAACACACCTCTGGAGTGAGAGGAGAGAGACTATCCACTTGCCCACTCCACACACACACACACACACCCAAAAAACTCAGCTCAAAAGAGGAGAATTTCTGATGTTTAGATACAATTGAGCTTGGGTCAACACCAATGGGGCAAATAGCTCACACAATATGGGTAAAAGAAGCCACATACAATCACAAACTGGAGCAGAAACTTCGCTCATAGGAGAAACTTACACAGAAAAACAGCAGGAAAAGAGTGAGGAATTTGGCAAAATGGACAGCGCCGTCGCGTCCGGAACGGCCCAAAACCCCAGTCTACAATGTCAAAGTGCTCAAATCCGACCTCGGATGAGCAGTTTACGGCCAAAACAGGCTCCAAAATCAGCAAAAACACACCTGCGACTGTTCCTCCTCTCTTCTCCACGTTTTTTCTGGTCTTCTCTCTGTTTTTTCAGTTCCCACACTTAGCTTTATTACTTGGGCACCCTTGGCCTTTTAGATGACCTCAAACGGACCCCGAACAGGCCAAAAACTGACCTCGCAGTGCATAGTTGTCACCTTTTTGCATCATTCGCACACCTGGCACTCAGCTTTTTTCCAATAATGCATCTCGCCACCACGTGAAGTGGCCCCAAAAAGTGGTCCTAATGATGACCTTTCTGCATAACTCTCACAAGAAAACACCCACGTTGTGTCCGTCTTCATCCGCGTGCAAATATTGACCTCGTTCGCCCTCCTGACGCCACTAGATGCCATCTGACGCACCTGCTGACCTCATGTCGTCGGCCCGCGGATAGCTTCCTCGAGAAGTTTTACGCGCTACCAACTCCTCCTTATTGTAGAAAAAACACACTAGTACTGATAATAGTGAAAATCGCTGCACTATGTACATGTTGTCCTACCTGTACACATGTGGGTCCCACGTAACCACCTGGCTATGGAAATTGGGTAATCCTTTATTCGATGCACCATGCATGTGTATGTACATATGCGCAATCCCTTGCTCAAAAAAACTCCTGACATAATTTGCCCATCCCCTAGCCTGCTAGATCATTCATGATCAGCAGCAGCAAAGAGAGATATGAGACTCGCCGCATCACAGGTCTCCTCATCCTTCACCAACATTGCTTGCTCCACAGACAGCTCATCTTGCTCCACCATCATCAATCTAGCATGATACAATTTAAGACGCAATCCATTTACCCTTGACTTATGTAGAACACCATCCAGGTTAGCCAGCTGATATGTGCCATTTGGAAAACACTCCACTACCTTGAAAGGGCCTTCCCACTTAATTTGAAACTTCTTTTGGAAGGTGTTGTCCAGCTTACTATTGTAGCGCAAAACCAAGTCATGTTTCTTGATACCCTTACTTTTAACCTTTTCATTTATCTTTGCCAAAGCCTTATCCTGCATCTGCCCATAATGCTCCAATGCGCTCATCCTATCCAACTGGACCTCTTGTAACTGCAAGAGCCTCTCTTTGAATGCATCACTAGGCGACCCAAGCAACTTCTCTAACATCTTGACCGCAGGCAACTCTACCTCCACAGGCAATAGTGCTTCCTTTCCATACACCAAATGAAATGGAGTAAACCCTGTACCTGTCTTCACCGAAGTACGGTAAGCCCATAATGCACTAGGCAATTCCAAATCCCAATTCTTTCCTTGGTGCTCTGTCACTTTAGAAAGAATTTGTACCAACTCACCATTGAATCTTTCATTTAAGCCATTACACTGCGGGTAAGGAGTGGTATGCTGGTGCCTAATCTTCATCTTTGTGCATAAGAAGTCTAGCAGTTTAGCTCTAAATCCTGGCCCCTTATCTGAAAGTAGCTCTAATGGCACCCCAAACTTGCAACATATTTCATCATACACAAATTTTGCCACATCCTTTGCAGTGATCTGTTTTACTGCTATAGCCTCTGCCCATCTAGAGAGATAGTCCACTGCCGGCAAGATATAGCTTTTGCCCCTGCTTGTGATAGGTAACGGGCCTATTGCATCAATCCCCCACTTTTCAAACACATCAAACGCCATAATGGTTTTTCGTAGCTCTGGCTCCAACACTCTCTTCCCAAATGCTTGACATCTATTGCAAGACCTACACCAATGGTGAACATCCTTGTGCAAACTAGGCCATACATATCCCTCTTGCAAAATCTTATGCAAGGTGATCTTTAGAGCAAAATGGCCACCACATGCGCCTTCATGATTCTCTTCTAACACTCTATAAAGCTCCTCCCGCCAAGGTACACGTCTCAACACGAGATCAGCCCCTTTCATGTATAAGACATCACCAATCAATTTGTACCTGTATGCTCTACGCACAAAGCCATACTTCTTAGACTTCTGAATCTCCTTTGAAATGATTCCTGTTAGCAAAAACTCCTCTTCTTGAGCCAAACTTTCCCGGCCATGATAAAGAGGTAAATTGGTCCTCAACACGAATAGCTCCCCAATCATGCCTTGAGCTGCTTCATGTGCCTCTCCATTTAGAGCACGTTCAATGTGTTTGATGCTCCATGCTTCAAACTTTTTTAACAGGCCTTTAATTCTAAAGCACATTTCCTTCAATGAGGTGTCCTTGCTCTTCCACACACCCAGCACTTGCTTCACCACTAACAAGGCATCACCTTTTATGCTCAACCTTCGAACCCCATGCTTCAAACAAATGTGTAATCCGGCTTCCAATGTAGCATATTCAGCCTCATTGTTACTATGCGCATCCAATTTGAACCCTCTCTTGCATACTAGCTTCCCCTCTGGATCATAAAGTGCTATACCCCCTAAAGTTGCATCGTGGCTCTTTCTGTATGAACCATCAAAGAACAACACATGTGCATTGCTGATCTGTGGAACTTCTTCAACTACCTTTCTCACCACCTCTTCCTTAACAATAAGGGGATTCTCCTTGTAGGTCAACAAATCAGCTAGGGTAGCCCTTGTACTATCTTCCACTAGAAAAGAGAACTCAAACTCTTGCAGCTCAATTACCCATTTCTTCACCACATTTGACATGTTAATACCATTAATTAACTGTGGCAAAAAGGCATAACTCGTCAAGAAAACAAAAGGCCGTGGTAGCAAGTAATGACGAAATCGTCGACAAGCAAATATTACACTGGCCATCACTAGCTCTACTTCCGATAACTTTCTCTCCGCTACCAACTTCACTCGGCTTGCACAATACACTGGCCTCATATAATGGCTGCCCTTCCCCTTTTGCAATAACATGGCTCCAATGGCATCATCCCCTACTGATGGATTTACATAAAAAACTTTCTCCCAATCAGGAGCCTGCATGGCTGACAACCCCCCTAACACCTCTTTCACCTCTTGAAACACTTCTTCACACTTGTCATCCCATTGCAATGGATCATGCTTTGCCACTTGTTGTAATGGATAAAGAAGCTACGAAGACAATGGAATAAACCGTGCCATGTACTTCACTTTGTGTATAAAGGTTGCCAATTGCTTCGTACTCATAGGTGATGGAAGAAGAATAATAGACTTCACCTTATCTAGATCAGCCTCAATGCCATTTTCTGACACCATGTGGCCCAATAACTTCACCCTTGGCTGTGCTAGATGACATTTCTTTGGATTTAGTTGTCCTCCACATTCATCATATCGAGCCAATACCATCTGCAGCTTCTCATGGTGATCAGCCCTACTGCTGTAGACACAGAAATCGTCCATAAAAGCCTTAACACAACTTCCAATGAATGGTTCCAGCACCCAATTTGCTCTTTCTTGATAGAAAGATGGCCCATTTGACAACCCAAATGGCAATACTGTGTAGCAATAGCAACCCCATGGCGTAATAAAAGTTGTCTTTGTGCGGTCTTTAAGAGCAATCTTCAATTGAAAATAGCCTGAAAAACCATCACACACACTGTACCTCTCATAACCTGCCACTGAATCCAAGATCTGATCAATGAATGGAAGAGGATATGGGTTTTTTTTAGTGGCTGCGTTTAAGGGTTTAAAATCTACACAAATCCTCCACTTCCCATCCTTCTTTAGACTGACTACTACTGGACTCACCCATTCTGTGGTCTCCACAGGGACTATGAACCCTGCCTTCAATAACTTGTCCACCTCTACCCGCAAGGCTTCCATTTGCTCTTGACCCATCCTTCTTAGCCTTTGCCGCACTGGCTTAGCACCTTCTTTCAGCTCTATATGCATCTCTTCACCCTTGAACCCTCTGATCTCTTCATATGAAGTAATGAACAAATCAGGAAAACTAGCCAGCATATGCAAAAATATATCCTTCTCCATAGCTGAGAGGTCTCCACTAATCATTTGCGTCATTAATTCCTGCTTCTTTGACAACTCAACCTTGGTTTGCATCAGCCCTTCAATCACTTCATAAGGCCCTTCACTTTCATCTTCAACCTCATTCGCAAATGCAACTAAACCAATCTCCTGGATTTCTTTGTCCATCAAAAGAAATGCAACATCAGCATCCTCATCATTGCTGGTAGTGCTATCACTGTCCTCATCTGTCACCGTGGATGAGTCTTCATCACTAGACTCATCCTCATCTTCATAAAGCTCCTCTAATCATTTCCTTGTGTCCATATTATAAAGCTTCTTGGTACCTGTCTTTCCATAGAGGCTAATCGTACCATGTCGCCAATCTTGAACAGCTCCCACTGCACGTAACCATGGTCTTCCCAGTATAATAGGATATGCTCCCAACCCTGCTGACATCACATGAAAATCAACCACTGCCTTTGCATCATATGCCTCCACTTCTAAGCTCTTTACAACACCCAAGCATTTTACTTTTTGATGGTTTGTCAATCTGATCCGAAACCCTGACACCCCAGCCACTGTGAGACCCATCTTCTCAACACATGAGTGTGTTATGACGCATATTTGGGCTCCGCCATCCACATAACCTTGTCCCAAATTTTTCCTTTTATGCCACACATCTACTATTGGACAAATGTCTGGTAGCTCATCCATTGCCAACACCTTTACTGAACCTCTCTCTGGCTCTTTCTCCATTGGGTTAACCATCCTCTTCCACTGTCGCTTTAGCTTAGGCACCATCTCTATAAGCTTCCCAAAAGTAACATCTGCCTTCCTGCTCGTCAGATCCTCCTTCAAGTCATAGCTTAATTGCCCATCCCCTAGTGGAAAATCTGAAACATGAAACTTTCGACGAGCTCTCCTTTTCCTCTTGGCCTTGACATCCTCGCCTTCATGGCTCTTTCCTTTCTTCTTACTAGGACTTGGGGTACTTCTTCCTTCCTTATCCTCTGTGGTCCTCTTCCCAATAGGCATCACTAATGTATCCTCTAGCTTTGATGCCTTCTCCAAGGTGACTACACTTAGCACTTTTGTCTTTCCCTTTTTCTCCTGGCTCAGTCCACTGGTTCCTTCGTCTCCCTTAATTTCGATGCCATAATCATTTGACCTAGTTAACACCTGTCTTGGCAATGGATACATGTCTCCCCCCATCCTTGGTGGCTTATCACATTGCGAGCTGATGTGACCCAACTCTCCACAATTATAACATGTGGGCGTCTGCCTCCAAAACCTACCATTGCTTTGTCCCACACCATTCCTAGGCCTTTCTTCACATCCTGGCTGATTTGCAAACCTCCCTCGACCTCGATTATTTCCCACTTGACCTAGCATGTTTAGGCTGAGATTCTTCATCAAATCTACCATTTGCCTCATGTCTTGCCTTAGCCCATCATCTTGCACTGCTGTAGTGACCACTGCTGGCATAACCTGAGTAGTAAGAGGAACCACTGGTTCATGATGAACCCCTGACATACGACCTTGTAAAGACTCTATAGGCTGAAATTCAGACCTCATTGGCAAAGACTCCACCCCTAACCGACTCATTTTCCTCAGCTTCCACTCTTTGTTCCTTGCTACCTCTAGTGCATCTTCATATGTCCTAGGCTTCTTTAGCTCCACTCTCCAACGTATATTCTCCCAAAGACCAGCTAAGAACCTGTCCTTCTTCATCATGTCAGGCGGGGGTACCTGTGGTGCTAAGGCCTTGCACATTCGCTCCCATGCCAATGAAAACTTACGTATGTACGTATCTACTGGCTCACCTTCCTTTTACACCAAAGCCTGTACTTCTTGCCACACCTTGTCAGGATCTTCTATCTTCACAAACTCCACTTCCAACCCATGTCGTAGATTATCCCAACTCAACCTTACAGGTGGATCAGCCATACGCAACTCCTCTTCAAATGCTTTAGACCAAACTCGTGCATCACTCTTCAAACAAATTTGGAGAAGGCGTGACATTTGCGTAGGGTCATGAATCTGGTTGCTAATGCAGGCAACCTCCATCTTTTCCAAAAATTCTTCCACATCTTCATCACTTCTTCCATGAAACTCCGGATAAGAGAAAGCCATGGCTACCCAAATTATGATGCTTTGAGAACCCCTTCGAACACACGTGCAAGAACCCAAAACTTTTCACTACCCAATCCCCAGAAACTTCAATGGAGCTCAACTTTAGATAAGGACAAACACATGCACATCAAATGAGTTTTCATAGTTAATCATCGGAATGACAACAGGCAAAGGACATTCCAAGATTTCTCTCAATCTTCTTGGCCCAAACATAAAGACTATGCGCTGCTGGAAAAAGATCTTCGTGGACACATGAACATTAATCTGAATTCTTTGAGTTAAATGAAAAGGAGTGAACTGAGGGCCATTTTGATCATCCATTAAAGCCAACCATGAAGCTCCCAAGAAGGTACACCTGACTCAACCTCTGATTTTGCCAAAATTTCAGCAACATAACAGCATAAATGGCTCAAAATACCAAAAAACCAACCATCATAACTTGGGAAAATTTCGACAGAGTTTCCCCAGAAGTAGAGCAGTAGGAACCCAAAATATAGACTGTCTATGTATGCATAAACTGTCACAATAGAACCCGAGCATCAAGTAGGACTCACTAGTACATAGCCTATGGCGAGGTCACAAAAAGGGTGCTCCAGCTACCTGTATCACCGAAAGGATCTCCACATTTGAGAATCCCCCAGCTCAATAAAAACCTCACGCTATCGACCCTCACACGAAGGCTAATGCAAATCGCATATAGTCAAGTCTCAGAAATGACTATCTTCCAGACCAAGTCTCAGAAATGGCTGGGATTGCCAAATACAACCAAGTATAGCTCCACAAATGCGTACAATGGCAGTTTCCACAAGTAACGTACAATCCAGCAGACAATGCGCTCAAATAGGCGCCAAGTGATGCATTCCCACAACAACTGCAAGTGACATCACTGCTAGTATATCACTGTACTCCAGCTACCTGTACCTGTGTGAATCACCTGTACCTGTACCTGTCCCTATAACCTGTAACCTGGAACCTGTAATCTGCAACCTGCAACCTGTAATCCCGAAGCTCGAAGCTCGAAGCTCGAAGCTCGAAGCAGAAGGTACTCGAAGAAGATCCTCCGTGGGGGCGCCAAAAGAATGTGAGCGGGATGAAAACACACACAGTGCCTCTATAACGACCCGACACACACTCTTGGAAGGATATACACACACACGATGGGGCACCACTCGGCTTACACAACACACCTGGCCGAGACAGGGAACACACCTCTGGAGTGAAAGGAGAGAGACTATCCACTTACCCACTCCACACACACACACACACACACACACACACACACACCCAAAAAACTCAGCTCAAAAGAGGAGAATTTCTGATGTTTAGATACAATTGAGCTTGGGCCAACACCAATGGGGCAAATAGCTCACACAATATGGGTAAAAGAAGCCATACACAATCACAAACTGGAACAGAAACTTCGCTCATAGGAGAAACTTACACAGAAAAACAACAGGAAAAGACGTGGGTGTTTTCTTGTGAGAGTTATGCAGAAAGGTCATCATTAGGACCACTTTTTGGGGCCACTTCACGTGGTGGCGAGATGCATTATTGGAAAAAAGCTGAGTGCCAGGTGTGCGAATGATGCAAAAAGGTGACAACTATGCACTGCGAGGTCAATTTTTGGCCTGTTCGGGGTCCGTTTGAGGTCATCTAAAAGGCCAAGGGTGCCCAAGTAATAAAGCTAAGTGTGGGAACTGAAAAAACAGAGAGAAGACCAGAAAAAACGTGGAGAAGAGAGGAGGAACAGCCGCAGGTGTGTTTTTGCTCATTTTGGAGCCTGTTTTGGCCGTAAACTGCTCATCCGAGGTCGGATTTGAGCACTTTGACATTGTAGACTGGGGTCCGTCCTCATCCGCGTGCAAATATTGACCTCGTTCGCCCTCCTGACGCCACTAGATGCCATCTGACGCACTTGCTGACCTCATGTCGTCGGCCCGCGGATAGCTTCCTCGAGAAGTTTTACGCGCTACCAACTCCTCCTTATTGTAGAAAAAACACACTAGTACTGATAATAGTGAAAATCGCTGCACTATGTACATGCTGTCCTACCTGTACACATGTGGGCCCCACGTAACCACCTGGCTATGGAAATTGGGTAATCCTTTATTCGATGCACCATGCATGTGTATGTACATATGCGCAATCCCTTGCTGAAAAAAACTCTTGACAACGTCATATACTAGCAACACAGAGAGACCCTCCCCGCTGCAGCACGTCATTCGCAGGAGGAGGGTCTCACAGTCGAGTTCTTGGCAAACTTTTGGGAGAGGTTGTGGGACTCCAGACAGCCGAGGCGAGTCACCTTGTTTCAGTGGCTGGTCGCACATAGAGCCACAGCGGTAGGGAGCTGGCTAGTGCATAGTGGCCTCTCGGCCACATGTGCAGCTTGTGACCATTTGGTGGAGAGTCAGCGTCACTGTCTTTGGGACTGTCCCTCGGCCCAGCAGGTGTGGCTACGAGTTCTTCGGCTGATGCCTGCTCTCTCCACGGCTCGACAGTACACTTGGGGGGCAGCGGCTTGGTCCACCCTCACGGGCCCGGCACTTCAGTTTGAGCTATCTTCCACCAGCAGGATGATAGTGATGCAGGGGGGTGACCTACACTCCAGCCTGCTACAGAGCTTACTCCACAGGAGTGGTGCAGTGAGAGAGAGGAGTGTTGGGAGCTCATCAGTGGCCTGACACTTTGGTTCATCTGGAGAGCCCGCTGTTTCCGCATCTCTGAGGCTCGCCCTGTGCCACCAGCAGAGACTATTCGTGACTTTTGGCTAGAGCTGATCCATACTCTCAGAGGACAGCTTGAGGGACTACAGGGCAGCTCCGACCGCATGCGGGAGCGCCGCGAGGCTTTCCTTCGACTCTGGCGCCCTGGGCCTTTCTACACAATAGTCCAGGGGGTGCTCAGATGGCACTATTGTCCACCTGTGTGGCTCTTCCCTCCTCCCATCTCTTGATTTAGCCTCATTGTATATATGTTGTTTTTTCATTGGGAGAGTCTCCCCGTCATGCTTGTTGTAGCCCTCTCTTGCAGAGGTGGTTGTAGCCCTATGGGCAATTTTCATTAACTAATAGAAGGATCTTTTTCTCGGAAAAAAAAAAAAAAAAAATCATCTGAGCCCACAAACCCCCCTCCCCCCCATTTCCTTTCTCCTTAGCGTCTTAGTGTTAGTTCTTTGTACCTTTGTAATTTCCGTACTCAGACATGGTATCAGATTCACCAATTGTAACTTTTTTGGTCTCATAGGCCATTTTGGCCTTTTGAAGACGTTAATATAACATTTCATCTCTCTCTCTCTCTCTCTCTCTCTCTCTCTCTCTCTCTCTCTCTCTCTCTCTCTCTCTCTCTCTCTCTCTCTCTCATAACAGGTCTTGAATTCAACTCTCCTCGTCGGCTAGAACTTTAAGGCCTCTTGGGATAGTTTCCTACGACGTTAAAACTCTCTTCTTCTTCTTCTTCTTCTTCTCCTCTCCTCTCTCTCTCTCTCTCTCTCTCTCTCTCTCTCTCTCTCTCTCTCTCTCTCTCTCTCTCTCTCTCTCTCTCTCTCTCTCTCTCTCTCTCTCTCACAGTGATCTCTCTTCTCCACAGGTATGCCTTGTTCATGTGTGCGGCATTGCAAGTATTCTAGATCGGAATCGCGGTGTCCACCATATCACGAGCCAGTTCTTGTCTTGCCACCTTCAACATGGTATCAGAACCCTCGGTGACACGACCACCACCTTGGATGCTCGGATTTGGATGATCCAGTGCCGTTTTGGATTTGATTGAGAGGAAGGAAGCTTGCTGTTTTTTCTCCTGGTTTTCTCCAAGTTTGGACAGATTTTGCCCAGTGGAGGCCTTAGATCCTCGTCTACGACTACCCCGACTTTACCCTTGTTTATCGAGGGGAACCCGATGGAGGTTTCAGGATGTGCAGCAGTGCTGGATTGCTTTGGTTTTCCTAGATGGAGTCATGTTGCCATGTCTTCACGCAAGGGGAGCAAACATGTGCTTGTTGGATCAAGAGGGGGAGCTATTCATTTCCAACTTCTTCTTCAGAGAGAAGTGTTTGAACAGCAATACGATCTTTTTCATCACTTTTTGAGCAAGTTTCTATGGCTGTGTTTTCTTCAAGGAGATGGATGGGGCCTGGGCAAATTTGCAATGCCTTTTGTAAATGCACGCCTTTCTTGAAATTGTCAACAGAGCTACCTATCTGATGGGTAGCAAGTTGATGATTCAGTTGCGATTTTGTACTAGATTGTGGATTCTAATGACAGAGGGGGATCTCTATCCTTCTTGAAATAGAGGATGTTCTCAGATTTTTCCTTGTCCATCTAAGGATGGAAGTTACAATTCCGGCTTCAGGTGACTCTTGTTCATTCGGTATGCAACAGTTCAGGTGCATGTTCTAGTGCAGGTGTTGGAGTTGGCGTTGACAAGCAAAGGGTGATACTTTTACCTCCAAAACCACTTGTTGTTTGATCATCCGACTCTCTTGGATGAGGTTTAGAGGTGGAGCATGTGGTGCCAAACCCTTAGCCGACAATGACAATAGTACGAGGGGGTTTTGTTGGAGTGTGAACTTCTCCTATCTCCATGTTCTCTCCTTCCCCGATGGTAGTGTGGCTCTACAGATTTGGTCATTCCTTTGCTCTCTTGTGAGCTTATCAACACCAGTTGTGGGATAGGTTTGCAACCTATTATGGGTGGGTTTTTTGATGTTCGACAGTATATTTGTCGAGATCCTTTGGATGACATGTTTGCACGTAGTGTCGACAATTGGTGGGGACATCTAGTTCCTACTCCCGCAATAAGAAACATTTGGATGCTTCTTCCATATATCCATTTGGAGAGATCCAACCTTGGGGGCCGTCCTTCAGGTGCAAATTTGGCCAAGGCTGGCAAGTATAGCAGGTTCTTTCCTTGCAGATGTTTGCCCAGTTTTGTGGGATGTTACAGATCGGTCCCAATGTTCTTCACAAGCTTGTTTTCCGAGTCAATTCCTTTACTCTTCCTTTGAGTATTCTTGTCATCTTGTGTATTGGATATTGATTGCACAATTCAATTGTGGGTATATTCTCTATGAGAGTGAGCAACGGAAAGAGTGTGAGCCACGCGCGCCGAAAACGTTGGAGAGAGAGAGAGAGAGAGAGAGAGAGAGAGAGAGAGAGAGAGAGAGAAAACACAAGTGCTCTGCAAATGATGCTCTCAATACACAATCTCAATCTGAATGACTACAACACCCTAAGCATTCTATTTATAGAATCTTAGGTTGAGGTAGGGCAAAATGTGTAACTGGTGCAAAAAACATAAAAGCCCAAAAATGGCTAAAATGTGTGCACCCAGGGCTAAAAATGACCGATCGGACACGTGCTAAAAGTGTCCGCCCATGCAATCTACATGATGTGCGATGGAGACTCGCGAGAGAGAGCTTGAGAGAGGCTTCACTTCTTGAGAAATTGAGAGTTGAGCCCAAGGGAGAGAGAGCTTGAGCCTTGAAGCCTTGAGAGCAAGAGAGAGCTTGAAAGTTGAGAGCCTTGAAGGCTTGACGCTTGAGAGCTTGAGAGCAAGCGAGAAGTTGAGAGCTTGAGAGCTTGAGAGCTTGGTAGCTTGGTAGCTTGAGAGCTTGAGGCTTGAGAGCTTGAGAGCAAGAGAGAGAGCCTTGAGAACTTAGAAGTTGATTCAACTTGAGAGCAAGAGAGCTTGAGAGCTTGGTAGCTTGTGAAGGAAAGGGGTGAGGGGGTGGCACAATTTTTAGGGAGGGGCTGTTTTTAATTCTGCCCGTTTTCTGCCGTTTATGAAGGTTGGCCGAAAATGCCCGTTTCAGCCAGTTCCGGTGGTGTTC
Organism: Adiantum capillus-veneris; assembly: GCF_014529385.1. Lineage (NCBI taxonomy): Eukaryota > Viridiplantae > Streptophyta > Polypodiopsida > Polypodiales > Pteridaceae > Adiantum > Adiantum capillus-veneris. Next base: position 64,002,866 of record NC_140933.1, on the reverse strand, counting down.
CCCCATCCGTTCCGGTTTGAGACCGACTGTCGGAATGACAGCCCGTTCCGGAGCGTTCCATCCAATCCCAGCAAACCGAAACGCCGTTCCAGCGTTCCAGGCATGAAAATTGGCATTCCCCTGTAACTCTAGCCTAAAGGCCACTATGTACTAGCCAACTCCCCACTGCCGTAGCTCTATGTGAAACCAACCACTGGAACAACGTGACTCGCCGCGGTTGTTTGGCGTCCCACAACCTCCTCAAAAAGCTGACAAGAAGTCAGCTGTGAGACCCTCCTCTTGCCAATGAGGTGCTGCAGCAAGAGTCAAGACTCTCCGTGCTGCCAGTATGTGACATCCGAGTCGATCAGTGTACTGAAAGAAAGGGACCCCTGGATGGTCAACTGAGGAGAAAGGGTCCCTCAAAAACCACTCTCCAAGATCCCACTGCACTTGTGCCAGTGGACAGCTCTCCCAAGCCCACAACCTTCAGTGGCATGTCTCGAGAGCTGCTGGGTCAGGATCTATGACACAAATCCTCCCACAGATACCCACAAGTTAGATCCTCTAAAAACAACACTTTGCAACCTGTGGGGCCTCTACTGAGACTGTGTAATCCACCCCCGCCTTGTAGCTCGAAAAAACATGGAGGGTACAGTCTCTGAGCAAGCCTAGGCTGCGGTGAGGACCTCCAATCGCGTGAAGGCCCCCATACGTCTGGGCGATGTTGACTCGAGGGGTGTAAGCCACTTAGCTGGTATTGCCTCTGTGATGTCCTAACACATGCTCTGCACCCCTCTCATGCCCTGTGGCTGGATGCTGTGAAGCTCCTTTGACAAACCTAAGAACTGTAGCCAGTCACCTAAAGTGCGGGCTGGACCTCCTGCCATGGGACCCCAAGAAACATGAGGCCTACTACCAACCAAGTGGCCTCTTTGAGTGCTTACCATGGGGTTCCAAACAAGGGGATGTCTCAAGCGCTCCTCCGTGCAAGTGGGTTGGTGCTGCTCCAAGCCTCTCCACAACTGCTCCCAGGAGCGAAGCACGCTCACAACAAAACGATCCTCCAGACTCCTGATCATGCCAACTCTGCGCATCTCTGTGAAAATCCATCTGATGGAAGGTCTCCGAGGGCCTCCTGCGTGAGGCACTCTAGCTCTAAGCCGCTGAAGCAAAAACTCCTTCCAGGGCTCCTCCCCTGGAAGCAATCCTCTGACAACAAACTGCCGGTCCGCTCTCAATCAGTGAAAAGAGGAACAAGGGGAGGCTGGACAAGCCCTTCTTTCTTGGGTTACCTGTCACTCTTCAGAAACACGATTAAAAATGGACACGCCCAAGTGGACTCGGGTTACGTGAGACCGCAACAAGCAAAAAAAAATTGTGGTTCTTTCCTTGAGTGATACAGAACACTGCCAAAAAGCTCTGATACCAATGTAAGGTGCAACGGAAGTGAATGTTGATGTTGCTCAAGATGAGTGCTCCGAACTGTGCTCAAGGGTTCCTTTTACTTACAGAAAGGAGAGCCTTCCGTTCCTTTTAGAGAGAGAGTGCAATGATCACAAACAAGTGAATGCTAATGTGAATGAAATGCTAAGAAGAGAGAGAGAGAGAGAGAGAGAGAGAGAGAGAGAGAGAGAAGAATACGACACCAAACGGTTCTCAAACCCTCCTCCAAGGACCCCCCCCTCTATGCTGAGAGAGGTCTATGCTATAGATTGCACAAATCTGGTACAATGGTTCAGATGCAATGGACTTGCCGATGATGTCGACAACAATGATGACGACGACGAGGACGGGCTGAAACTGAAAACGCTAGGGCTGAAATGCTGAAATCTGGAAAACATTGATCTGCTGCTGGATACTGAGATTGTGTCGGAGAGGATGACGATGGCAATGACTCCACGACGATGCGCTGAAAATGCAGATGCTGAAATCTGAAATCAGCGGGCTGAAACTGAAAACACTGGCCGATCCGACAGTACGGTGAGGATCTGCTACGGGTAGGCGAGATCTACGAAGCTAAGGGTTGGATCTGCAATCGCTAAGGGCTGGATATTGCAAACGCTGGGCTGTGTGGCTGGATCGGCTGCCGATGACTGAAAACGCTAGGGGAAATTTGCAACTCAAAAACGCTGGCTGATCTGGAACTCCGAAACGCTAGCTGGTCTGGATGGCTGAAAACGCTAAGGCTTTCCGCCGGTCTCGTTGAGAAGGTGCACTACAAGTTGCCTGAGCTTCTTCTACTACCTGTAGAGTAAGCGCCCCCCCTCTGCTTATATACCTGGACAAGGCTTGGTCGAGCAATCTTCCCAACAACCCCACCACCTTGACCAAATGGCATAATAATGTAAAAAATAAATAAAATGCTTGGAACTGACTGCCCCCAAACTGTTATGGAATTTGGGTGTACTGCTTGGACAATGCATATGCTGGGTGGTACTTGGTTGTGCAATCAGAGGATATGCATCCACTCGAAGTGCCTGGACATGCACGGCTTGTGCACGCGCTCACAAACGTGCCAAAACACCTCCTAGGCTAACCTGAACCCTAGACCTGAGATAGCTTGTCCACGTGCACATAGGGTTAGATGTGCACATGACAAAGTATTAGGGATCAATTAGGGTCAAAAACCCTAAACCTGTAAAATAACACAACAGGCTATAATTCACTATTTCGGGCTCCGTTTTGCGTGTCTGTCACATCTTTAGCAAGCCCTCAAGCCTATGCACCTGTAGGGCTACTTGCCCTCTGAATCGGACGAGAATTCTCGCGTGAAATCTCTCCGAATTTACTTGTACCTACGGGGGATTAGCAACTAGCTAATCCAATACCTCTGCAAGAGGCTCTTGCATCGACGATCGCGCATGAACCCACACATCTGTACATACAGATGAAAAGCCCTCGAGCGGGACATCACGTTTCTGTGTTCAAAGGGGGAGAGAGATGCACGAGAGCAGAATCATCACGCTACATAAGACAAGGGAGAAGGCAAGCTTTTCATTAAAGTTGTGATCACCTGCACCCACTACTCACACACACAGTAGTTCACTTAAAAACTGACCCAGCTCTAATTTGGGCGCCCCCTCTTCATGCTGACTTGGAAATTTTCTCTGTAGCCGCCAAGTGTCCACTTTGCCTCTCTTGAGTTTAATTCCCAGTACCCACTGACTTATTAAGTGTAGCTAGGGGCCTAAATGACTTTGACCTAAGCCTAGACACCATTTCTCTGCTCGGATTCCAGTACCGACTTGCCCGACCATCTCGTGGCGACCTCCCCTTCCCGAGTACAAGTGAAACTCTCGCTTGCCGACCGTTTCACACAGCAGTGTCTACGGTTAGTGGTTGCCACAGCCAAGGTAAAAATCAAGGGAAAGAAACCAACAACTGAGGTTAGTGGTTGCCACAGCCTAGTGACACAAACCGCTTCTTTTCGTCGCGAATAATCAGCAGCACAAACTCGCACAAATCGCTAATCCAATTCAAGAGCACGCCGTGGCTCTGATACCATGTCAAAGTTGCAACGGAATGTCACAAAATGATGACGTGGCAATGTCTGCCTGGACAGAAGACGCAATAGACAACCCAAATTTTGCACAGGCTGCTGATGTGGCAATACGGAAGCCCGTAAAAAGCGCTGATGACAGGTTGACTATATGGAATTTGTTGACGTGGCTGTCGTACAGAATTCCGCAAATTACGTCACTGCTTTTTCTAGCAGTTTTTGGACCAAGTTGCTTTTGGAAAAAATTGCTTTTGAGTTTAGAAGCTTTTGGGGGTCTACTTTTAGGTATCCCTTGTAAGAATAAATAAGCCCTAAGGGCCTCACTCTTCAGAGCATCTAGACGCAAAAGTCTGAGAGCAAATGACCCCTCGGGAGTTGTACTTTGCTCAAGTATTGATATAAAAGAAATACCGAAAGGGGCGCCAGCTTTTGGGACCAACACCTCTCGGATCAAAACTACGCCGCGGAACTACGCCGGGCCGTGTCGACTCAAGTTTTTAAAGTTGTTAAGTATTTTAAGTGATTCTCTTGTGTGCCGTGTCGGATTCTCAACTTGGGGTGCCCAAGCTTGTGACACGAAAAGAAGGTAAATCGGATGAGAGACTCGTCTGCAACCGCGATCAAGACACCTCATCCGTGACGAGCAACCAATAGATCTCGTATCTATCGCGATGGTTCTCCTCGCCGTCAAGACACTAGCACGTACCGCCCACCGAACAGGCACCAGATCTCATCGAGGGTGTAGCACCACCGCAAAGGTGTGTAGATCGCTTGGGAGAGGAAGCACTAGAGTGGAAGAGAGATCGAAGTGCAGAAATGCCAATACGTGGAGATCGATGTGTTTGCAAGAAAACGCTAGAGAGAGGATGAGCAACAAACTGGAAACGGGAGACAATGAGAGCCCAAAACGCGGATAAATCTTCATAACACAACTGTGAGAGTGCGCGTGTGAGAAATCACGAGGGAGAGAGAGAGAGAGAGAGAGAGAGAGAGAGAGAGAGAGAGAGAGAGAGAGAGAGAGAAGACCACAAACGCTGTGTAGAAAAGGGGGCGATCAGCCCCCCACTGACTACCAAAGCAAGAGAACCTCAATACAACAAATATGATGGAAGTGGGTACCCCCTTGGCCCCATAAATAGGTGCCCAAGGGGAGGTAGGGCAAAGCCTGGAAAAATCCCCCACAACCCAACAAGAAAATGATTTATGGAAATATATGAGGGCGCCCGGACAAAGGTGGTGGGCTGTCGGTCCCAACTCGGACGGCCCGGACCAGGAGCAACCTAGAATATGGGTGGCCAGCCCGGAGACATACTAGTCGTACAAGTACGCCTAGACTTGTGAAGCAGCAGAGTGGTGTAAGCCTAACACCTCCTCTCACCACTTGATGTTGAACAAACCGCATGAAGCCAAAGATCTGCGGCAAATGATGAAGATGTCTACTACGATGTCCACTGAAAGACAATACTCCAGCGAAATCCGTGAGTGTAGCGTGAGGCAAATGATGAAGATGTTTGCTGCGATGTCCACTGAAAGACAATACTCCGGCGAAATCCACAAGTGTAGCAACAGTCTGGGGTGTCCCAAAGTGACGTCACGAGCAATGTAGCAAACTACTATACTCCGCCGATACAGGGAAAAGATATTGCGTGAAGGTCCCGAACTGAGTGTGGAAACAACTCTTGTCGTAAAAGAAGTGCCAATAGACTTGCAGGTGTTCTGACCAATAGGATCTGTGGTGTCTGTAGTCAAACTGTCTAGAGAAAATAGAGAAGCCCAAGAACCGTCATGAGAATGACCAGAAGCCTGTTAATGCATGAACCTGCAACCCAAGGTGGCATGGTGGCTAAGCTATGTAAAACGCCAGGAACACTGAAAGACAATACTCCGCCAAAATCCGCGAGTGTAGCAGCAGTCTGTGGTGTCCCAACCTCCGAGAGATCTCCATGGTAAAGTGCCGTCACGGGCAGTGTAGCAAATTGTTGTACTCCGTCGATACAAGGTGAAGATACTGCGTGAAGGTCCCAAACTGAGTGTGGAAACAACTCCTTGTCGTAAGAGAAGTGCCAATAGACTTTCAAGTGTTCTGCCCAATAGGATCTTTGGTGTTTGTAGTCAAACCGTCTGGAGAAAATGGAGAAGCCCACGAACTGTCATGAGAATGACCAGAAGCCTATCAATGCATGAACCTGCAACCCAAGGTGGCCAAGTGGCTAAGCTATGTAAAACTCCAGGAAGGCCAGATGTAGCATTCTACGCCGTAAACGTCCTTCGAATCAAGGAAAGCCAAACTAAGCAATCTGCATTGTAGAAGCTATAGTAAGCTGCAGCAGTCACCGAGAGACCGCATGGACCACCACCCGATTGACCGTCCTTTCAGTAGGTAGGGTAATGCAAGAGGAGGAAAAAGCCAGACTCAACAGTCTGCGCTGTGAAGAGGAGGTGTGGTCAGACCAAGCTGTCTGCACCGTGATCATCCTGTATGAAGAAGTAAGGAAGCCAGACTGAGAAGTCTGCGTTGTGAAGATCCTCTGAGAAGAGGAAACGCCAGACCAATCTGTCTATGCCGTCTTGCCTGTATCTCCTGCCTCCAATCCTTCGGTGTCAACCAAAACAGAATCCGCGCCAACAATGCCACCAAACCGCGACTCGGTGTGGCTCTCATGTGAATGAGCTGAGAGTGGCCTACTGCCAGGTTGGGGGATAAGTCTACTGTAAGGTTATCGAGGGTGAGTGTAAGCAACTCTAAAGGTAGTAAAGAACGCCAACAATCAATGCCCCAGCCTGACTTTCTGTTTTTAAAAGGTAGCAAGAGAGGGAAGAAAGCGGAGTTTTACTATTTTGAGACGGGGAGAAGGGATGACCAGGATCAAGCACAACTAGGCTCTAAAGATTGATATCAAGTATGTGTAGCCAACGGAAGAGAGAGAGAGAGAGAGAGAGAGAGAGAGAGAGAGTGAAGAAGGGCATCATCCCATAGCTTGACCATGGTGTGGATGGCGACCCGCATTGGGGGTGCCTCTAGGCACAATACAATATACATGAAAAGCAAGGGGAAGTGACCCCCAATATAGCGCCGACAATGCCAAGTCGGCTAACCTCAGAGATACAATATACCCCACAATAAATGGGATAAAAGCCCTAATAGGGTGTGTGGCCAGCCAAAATGGCCCGATCAGGAGAAGATGCAACCTCCATGCTATGCATGTGGGCGGCTAGCCTGAGTGTACACTAGACAATACAAGCATGCCAAATCCAAGGAGAAGCAATAAAGTGTCCTTTTATAGCCAGATACCTGGTCTTGTTGCGCACCTAGGACTGGAGAGGGGGTGTTAAGAGTTTTGGAGGTCATCTCTCGGGTTTTCCATCTAGATCTAGTAAGTGAGGGCTTCTTTGTGGTTGTACCCAGTGTTATGAGGCTTTTCTAGATTCTGAGCAAGTGGGGGACTTACCAGAATTTGTTTGATGTCTGCCACTTGTGACCTACTTAGTGGGCGCTCTATCTCTCTGGCTTTTGATTCTTCATATCTCTCTCTCTCTCTCTCTCTCTCTCTCTCTCTCTCTCTCTCTCTCTCTCTCTCTCTCTCTCTCTATATATATATATATATATATATAGATATATATATCTACCAGAGGATGGATATGTGATCAGACCTACATGAAGACTAATTTATCCCATGGGATACGATATGCTCTTAGTCAGATGCGCACATCATTGCATCAGCTAGAGATTGAGACTGGCAGATTTAGATGAGTACCAGCAGAGGCCAGGAATTACCAGTTGTGTCATATAGAGCAGAGCCAGAGTTACATCACATATGTCATTGTCCGGTATACTATGAGATACAAGGCCACTTTCACGATCTATTCAGAGAGGGTTTTGCATCACTAGCTAGAGTCATGAGATATCAAGATCACAGATGCCTCGGGTTGTTTTTGCTAGAGTCGAGCAGACACAGGGAGAGTCTCTAAAGGAGATTAGACAATGGGAGACAATCACAAAGGGAGATCAGATCACTGACTTCTTTAGAGCAGAAACATAGCTTGAAAAGATGATATTCAAATGTCTCATCCATACTCGAGACCTCAAACATCTGAAAAGCCTAAATGCAAGTGAAGGAGGGTTTGGGGTTTGCAAATAAGATTCCAAGATGCAAGCGGATATGGCTGCTTCTTAAACTTTGTGTGTGTGCGTGTGTGTGTGTGTGTGTTGGGGGGGGGGGGGGGGGGGGGGGGGGGGGGCAACCTTTCTCCAGAACTTAATTTTTTTTAGGAAGAACTTAACTCTGCCTAATAATTTTATAGTAGTTTCTAAACCTAGAACATGCATGTTTTTTCCAAACTTAGAGATAAACATTCCAGAATAATGGAAACCCTCTCTACTTGCCTGAAAGCAGGTCAGGGGTGAAGAGGGGCCGTCTGTTCTGGAGGTATGTCTGAAGACGAGAGGAGATGAGGGCAGGGCCATGGGAGCTATATTCCTGAGCTTTGGCGGCCAATGTCTGAATGTGAGCTTGCAGCTGCTTGATTTCTTCGTCGTCGTCATCCTCCGCTTGGAAGAGCGCAGCCATCATGCTCTCCATGGACTCATCTTCCGCTACTTTCTCCATCGTTCCACTCCGAGTAAGATTCCCGCCCTCCTAATTTTTGAAGGCTCTGTAACAAATGCCTTCCAAATGAACTGGTGTGTGTGACCCGCAGGTTGCTACGGCCAAGAAAAGCATGGCCATTGGGTCACACACATACATAAATATGTAGTTGTCTTTGTATCCATAAGCGAGGAGGGTGTACTTTTAGTCTTGGTAATCATTGTCGAAAGATGAAAATTCCCTCTCTTTTTTTTATTAGATCTTGAGATCAAGACTTGTCGATGATATCTATTTGGATCGTTCTTATGACAGTAAAAATTCCCCCCCTCTCTCCCTCCCTCCCTCTCTCTCTCTCTCTCACACACACACACACACAGTTTTGAGTTCAATACTTGTCGGGTAGATCTTTGGGATTTCTCTCATTAAATAAGAGAAGGAAACTATACTTGTCAAGTAAATCTTTGGGATTTCTCTCTTCCCTCTTAAATACCATGTCTTGAGTTCAAGACTTATCAGATAGAGCTTCGAGGTCTCTTGATGTGTTCCTATGACATTAAAACCTCTCTCTCTCTCTCTCTCTCTCTCTCTCTCTCTCTCTCTCTCTAGCTTCGAGTCTTGGTCAAGTGAATCTTTGAAGTGTGTTGGAATTCTCCCTCTCTCTCTCTCTCTCTCTCTCTCTCTCTCTCTCTCTCTTGCACGATGCATGGAAGCAGAAAGCGATGAGAATTCCTTATGCTCTTTAAGATAGAGTATCAAAGTGAAGTCACCCATCAAATTTGAGGACTTGAGTTTCTTTATGGCCTTCAAAAGGAAAAGTAGAGTCACATTTTAAATGGCACGTGGATGCCTCCAGGGCTCCTCTCTCTCTCTCTCTCTCTCTCTCTCTCTCTCTCTCTCTCTCTCTCTCTCTCTCTCTCTGACACACACACACACATGTACACACACCCATATTGGTCGGTGCCCCATCCAAGGGTATAGTAGATTTTCAACAAGAGTGTCCCTTCTCTCTTGGCATAGCATGTCCTTGGGGTGGTGAGAAAGTGATTGTGGATGTATTGGGTATTCAGCGTGTCCTTGGGGTGGTGAGAAAGTGATTGTGGATGTATTGGGTATTCAGATTTATGTGGAGCCGGTCCCCCCTCCAATAGGCATTTGTATTATAGTTTCTCCCATCAAGAGAGACTTGGTCCAATACAATCTTTGTGTTCCTTGTGACCTAGGTGATGCAATGAAGATGGAAAGCTTCATGCATCCCAAGCATAACATAAACTTTGTGGAAAGCATTAACTACCCAAGCCTCAATCCCAAGGCCTCAAACACCTTCGAAGGTGGAGAGAGCTAGCGGGAAATGAGGGTAGGGAAGAGGAAGAAGAAATATTTCATAGGAGAAAGAACTAGTTCCTCACTTATCACTCTTCTTGCTAGCATACATAACAGCATAGTAATGAAGACGGAGAAGATGGCAAGCTTAAGCATTGAAGCATGGCTCTTGGTTGGATTTGCATTCCATAGCCAAGGGTGTTGGTGTAGGCTCTCAACTTCTCTACTTGCTTGGAGAAGGAGATGGAGCTCTTGCACTTTGCACTTCACACAATGAGAGAGTGTGTGTGTGTGGGGGGGGGGGGGGGGGGGGGGAGAGTATACCCCCCAAGCATGCCCCTAGCTTCCTTGGTTGACCCCCTCTTCTAGCACCAGCTTGAAGCTCATTGGACCCCTACAAGTCTGAAGCTCATTGGACCCCTACAAGTCTGGCCAATTACAAGCAAGATGCATGTCAAGCAAGCATGCTAGCCTTGGGACAAGTGTCCCCCTTTCCCCTTTGAGAGAGAGGACTTGATAAATACAAAAACAATTAATTAAATCTACTAATTTATCATTGGAGCCCTTGGGTGGCCAACCAATAGGCTTTAGGCACACTATGAGGGCAACATGAGGAAGAATTTGACAAGTGTCCCTTTTGCTTTCTTTGTACCAAGCTTGCCTTGTGTGAGTGTGTGTGTGTGTTCTCTCTCATCCCCCCTCTTGTAGGGCTCGCCCCCTCCTTGTAGGGATAGATGTTGACTTTTGCACACCTTACCCTCAAGCACCTTAGTCAGCAAACATAACAAAGCACCTCAAGCTTGGGTGGTGTTCCCACAAGCACCTCAAGCTTCCTAGTCGGCAAGCACAACAAGCACCTCAAGCACCTTAGTCAGCAAGCACGACAAGCACCTCAAGCACCTTAGTCATCAAGCACGACAAGCACCTTAAGCTTAGGCCGGGTTCCCACCTCAAGCTCAGTCCTAGCTTACCTAAGGTCAAAGGACTTTTTAATACTAACCTTCGGAGGTCTTTAATGAAGCTGACCCTAAGGTATTTTAGCTCCATTAGCTAGCCTTGCTCTTTGACAGACCATCTCTCATTTGGACCCCTTTACCATTGGGTCCGTGTTGGTTATGACATTACCTCTCTCTTGAAATCATAGTCTTCCTCGACTATGAGGTAGAAAAGATAAAGCCTTAGTCATTAGTGTTAACTTTGCCCGACAACGACCAGCTCTTGGCCAAGATGTTTGCGACAACTCCCTCCTCTTCTTGAAAGTCTACCCTAAGGTGCTCATGAAGACCCTTGAGATTGTGCAGATATTTGTCGTGGCTTCTTGGTCAAAGTGTAGTATTGTGAAATCTAGACTAATCTCCTTGATGGAAACGACTCATTTGACCCAAAGGTCTGGTCAGGGGAGATTATGTCTAAAGGTGGGATTTTCAGGCATGTGAGGGCCCCCTTAGGGGTGGATGTTACTCACAAGCAAAGGTTCCAGTGGGTCCTTGAGAAGATTTAGAGGAAAATGAGAAGGTGGGAGTATGTGCTGATTCCCTTCCATAGTCGATTCAGTGTGATTAATCTATTTATGCTTCCTTATATTGCCTTCACTAGCTTGCTCCTCAAAATAGCCAAATGTAACTGGAAGGAGTTTTTGAAACCACTTAAAATATTCTTATGGAGGAACAACACTAAAGCCTCATCGCCGTGGCAATGGGCAAAGTGGGAAGGTATTGCTCGACCGTTGGCCCAAGGTGGCCTTCGGGTTCTCAACCGTGTTTTTCATGTTGAGGCCCTATGTGCCAAGTTTGTGGTCTCAAATGCAAATCAAGACCAATCTTGGGCTATCATGACCAAGGATATGATTGACAAGGAAAAAAATTTCTCTGAAGGCGGTCAGTGGAAAGGGATCGAGATGCACAAAAAACTTTTAGCCCTGAGGTGGGCTAGCCTAAGACTGAGTGGCATCATAGGAGAGCTGGTGTGAAAGTGCAATAGACCAACAGGGGCAATGGAATGGGGTGAATTAACCAGATACTTCCAAAACTCCATATCGCACTAGTCCCCCCTGGCTGTCTAAAGTTGATGGGGTTATCATGAACCCTCATTGGAGAGAAATTGCAAGAAGGATTAACAATGAAGGACTTCAAGCAAGTATATATGGCAAAGAAGTAGAGAATCTATTGAACCAAGCAAGGATATCTGACAAAGAATTTCTCAATTTTCTTCTTGATTGCAACTCATTCGGTTATTAAGACAGCAAGACCCGAACAGGCGTACTTAATTAGGTACATAGTTGATTTTTATTCATTGAGCATGTGCTCGATAGCTATGGTATGCAATGGATGTCTGTGAATGATCAAGGATAATAGTCATCAAGCCAAGCAGGTACGAGATGCATAACTTGCACGTATTGTTATGCTTCTTAATAAGATCTACAATTAGACAAGGTCAATTTTTTGTGAATGATCGACCATGTTGACTTTCTTTTGCTATGGCATCTGTCTATGAGCAAAAGAGTATCTGTCACTATATGAGCAATGGTAGCATTCAAAGTGGGGCTACTGAGATGTATCATGCAAAGACAAGACTTCCCACATTTGGAATATGCTATGAGCATACAAATGTGGGGCGGACTTGGCAAGTGTCTGCAAGGTTATTTCATTATGTGCCAAGACAATGTATATGATGCATACGACAACTCTCTCTCGCACAACAGATATGGCTATGAGCCAAATTTAGGCAAGTTTTTATTTTAAAAACTCAAGACAACTGGTCACAGCAGAGCACCTAGGTTAGACAATTTCAAGTTTTCTTCTTTGTCTACATCTTAACCTTTAAGTTGGCAAGGATTGCCTATTGTACAAAGCAAAGTGCTTTGAAAGCATAATGAAAAGCAAGGCTTCTAACCCGTGCCAAGATCCTGTCATTGACTTCGAATCAACGACAGTGGCACATAGTTATGGGAATTTGGCAAAGTGAGGATATAAGCTCACAATTTACGTATGACAGCGGCGAATTGTGATGTATCCATGTCCACTTGTGCAAGGCACTTTTGATATCATATCAATTTGTAGGGGCCATCATTTTGCCAGGGGTTTATACCTCTGCATGCACAACATGCTAATGAGGTCGACATAATTCCATCTCCTTAGTGTTTATGCTTTCACTATAACACTAGCTACTCTGTCAAGGACGAGGTAAGTTATTGATGTCTTAAAACATTTTTTATTTATGTTTACTAACAGATAAAGTTCCATAAGTCACCTTGGTAAATTCACGACCACATACAAGGTAGGTGGGTCAAGATGTGACTTATGTTATCTCTCTCTACGAGAGCATTGTACGCGCACACTATTGTACGCTTATAAGATAAGCTACGGCACAACCATTGTCTGCACAGAGGCATATGTAGCAAGGGGCGTATAACACACTAGAATAAGGGATTTTCCTCAACCCTGCATTCTCTCTCTCTTTCCTAATTCTTTGTGGGAAAAGTTAAATTAGGCATAATTTTACTATAAAAAAAATATGACGATATGGTAACAGGAAAGGCTAAGAGCCCTCTATTTTTGGAAGGCTAAGAGCCATCTATTTTGGAATGGCTAATAGCCATCTGTTTGTAATCCATCAATGATTGCTTTCAAGATCGAATAATTATATCCATTTGAGTATCCATCGATTCTAATGGATAAGCAAGAGTCTTGCCATTACTATTTTTTTGGGTGTTATTTTAGCACTACATACTTTAAGTGTGAACATCAAGTTGAGTTTTTGAAAGTTTTAAACTTGTAAAGGCTTATCTCTACCATGGTGTATGGACGAAGCACACATTTTAAAACAACACGGCGATTCACAAAAACCGAAGATTATGGATTTTCACGTCTAGAAAAGATCCAGTTCAGAATACAATTCCAACTTGAGTGGATCTCCTATTTTGTCTATGGCACTCAGAGTGTCTATATGAGCATAGTTTTAGGGTAGGCCCCAGCTCGTGATTACTAAATCACTCACTAAGTGTTGATGGTCAATTCTTGGAACCTTCACATTTGTAATTTCAAGGAAATATCTTCTCATTTATCACGAGGTAATCACCGTATCATTTGGAATATGCCAAGGGTTTTACATTCCTAAGACGCGGGCAATACTAATCAGGTAATTGTTTGTGTCTATTCACTGATTTCTCTTTAGTGTTTAGTTGACAGGTTGTGTAAGTATTGAGGCTCTTGAAGTCAGGCTTCGATACTCCACGGAAGTGTTCCTAGAATGGAATGTATATGATACTTCCACTTTTTTCACCATGCACATGACAAGGTCACGTGAGAGCAAAAGAAACTTTTAGGAAGTATTGTACCATGTAATTTCTGTAGTTTGCAGTGATAAGCCTATATGGCCCGGTTTTGATTTGGCACATGTTGTCACATGGGATACAACATGGTCTAGGAACTCAAGGAGTTCGGTTAAGCAAATGTGGAGCAAAGTATATGGGGGTCCCTCTCACTCATGTTGCTAAATGTTTATAGTTACCTCCACACTCACATACATCTTGTACTTGAAGGATATTCTTTTTTTAGACATCCTTATCTAAGACATATTCCACATGTGGAGAATATGAGTCTCTGGGACTGACATTGACGCCCATTATTTCAATTATGTGTCACAACAAAGTCCCTAAGTGATGGTCAAATTTGTTTTATAGACCATTTTGAGCATGTAGTATCAAAAACAATTTCAATGGCAAAAAATTGTCAGATACTTAGAATGACTTGTTAAGGTTACAAGTGTTGCTATACAACATTAATGGATGGTTGTTTATGCATATAGCAAGGCTATGTGTTGTTAATGAAAATGTTTCATTGTCTGTACCTAAAAGTGATTTATGTTTCACATTCTATTATGGTTCAAACGTTTTAGCAAGGCTTGCAAATCATTGCAATAGAAATCTTTCCAGAATTATTTACACTCCTCTTTCATGTGTGATATGAGAATCATGTTCGCCATATTGGCAAGTATGGTCATGGATATGCAGGTTTGGGTCTGCTTTATGTTAAATGCATGCACACTAGGTAAATGGCCCCTAGTGTTTAGCAAAGGCTGATTTGGAGCAGCATGCATATTAATGACATAGATCTAACAATCACCAATAGAGGTCATGGCTCAATTTGTGTAGAAAGTAGATCTTTCAAGTTAGCCAAGATGCGTATTTATAGCATTGTTGATTCCTCAGTCATGTTGTAAGATATTGTTATCCCTATTTACCAATCATTTTATAAGACTATCTGTAAACGATGAGGAAACACAACTCAGTACTATCATTTATCCAAAGAGGATAGATAAATTTCAAGTGTAATCTTGTGCTAAAGGATATGAAAAGCATGTACGTCAGCACCAAGTAATCCAATTAGTAAGCAAGTATCACTCTAGTTGGAGTTTGCTTATTATCAGGTAAAGTATGTCTGTGACTCGATTTAGTCTCTTCATGTTTAAGTCGGATTCTCAACCTTGAACACTAGTTATGGAGGGCTTGTCTATTGATGAAGAATGATAACAAGTCAAGGACTTGTACTTTTCCGATGAGTTACGCCAGCCACTTACTTTCATGGAAAGTGAAAAGAGGTACTCTTTTGGGTATATCTTAGTTGTGAACTCGTTTAACATACTCAAGTGAGTCCTAAAGGGAGTCTATACGCACTATGTTGGATATGTGTCGGTTACACAAGACAATTGGAAAATCAAGATATTATTCTTGATTTCATTGAACCTCCTACTACTGAACCGTGTTCCGGTCAAACGGCCAACTGAATCCATGAAGGATGCCATTGTGGAAAACATTAGTGTTCTTATGAAGATACAACCACTTTTGCTTTTTAGGACGAAAATGCTTCTCTAAGGGAGGAGTAATGTCAGGCCTAGGGTAAGACTGGGCGACAAGCCAAGGGCCAAGACAGACATGCGATCAAGCCCGAGGGATTCACTCTATATACAAAACGAGATGCCACCTGTGAGCGGAAAACTTTGAAAAAACCCCTATATACGACTCATATTAGGCAATATGACCCTCCTTTCTACGCTTATATGACAATCAATGAAGAAAACTATCATACCCCTATCTTACATATAAAATATAATTCTCACATTATCTAACTAAGTAAAACTAGCCAAAGAGTGTGTAGCATAGTGACTAGCAATGTGGCTAAAAGCAGGTATTGGTGGTACAAAATGTGGTGTCCTTGACACAACAAACCTTTGGTGAATCTGTTGTTGAAAAAAAATGAAGTATTACATCTACAACAGAAACAACATGCTCCTTGTCCTGGCTATGCTAGCCATGGTCTAAGCAGCCAAAACCATAGCCATAGTAGTCTCTCTCTCTCTCTCTCTCTCTCTCTCTCTCTCTCTCTCTCTCTCTCTCTCTCTCTCTCTCTCTCTCTCTGTGGGTGCGAGCTGCACACAATTCTGCACACACCAATGGAGATACCGGTCTTAGAGAGCTTCCCGTCTTTTGATGCCTACGAGCCAACAACTGAACACGAAATGGATACTACTCCAAGCATGAGCATTCCAGCCACTTCATCTCTCACAAACCTCGCTTACATGAGAGATTATTGGGCTACAAAGAAGCGTTAACAAAGAAGCAAGGAAAGGGTTCCCAACATCATTGGGAGAGCTTCAACATGCAAGTCAAGGGAGAATATTTTCTCAGCAGTGGACCGATGTTGGTGCAACCAAACACGAGGTCTTGTGGCTAGTGAGTAAAAGGAGCTCTTCCAGGAACTACTCCAACATAATACATTTTCAAAGCTCTAGGTCACCGATGTTGAATCCGATCTTGTGTCTGGCATCCGCAATACACTTACACAGCTCAAGGTCCCTCGTTCTGCAAACGACCTTTTCGTCAAGAAAACCTCTTTGAGCATGGTTTTAAATACTACAGGTGGCTCAACAATGAATCAATCTAAAATTGCAACACTATTAGGTATTCATCGTAGGAACATTGCAGCAACAACTTCTCGGCTACACATGAAAGGTGAGAATGAAGTACTACCATTGTTTGCCTGTCAAAGATCGCTTCGACAAGGGATATAGTCTATGCCTTCTGGTCATTGGAGACTAGGGTCTGTCCTAATAAAAAGGACATTTGTAAATTCAAAATTAAAGAGAAGAGTGTTGTAAACATCCGGTTCATTTTCTAGATGACTCTCAGGTACATCATATCATTTTCTATTAATGTTTCCTCTTGCTTGGGTTATGTACAATGTGAATAGGTTTGAATTTGGTATTATGCAACCATGTACATAGTTTCAAGGGAGCAATTCTACCTCTTATGGCAATATGCTTTGAGGCCGAGGAAGGTAGTAATCATTCCGAAGCTTTAAAGAGGTCTAGGTATTGTTTGTTACATACCATACCCAATTGATATTTCAAAAAGACCTTCAACTCACAATGCCTAAAGTTTCTCACCTGGGTACTTGTCAAAAGCTAGAACCAAATGATGAGGAACTTTGGTACCTCATCTAATAACCCTTCATAACTTAGACATGTATAGTATCCATAGCATCAATTTTGGTATTTTAGGATGGCTTGGTTACTATCAGCACAATTCCAAGTCTCTTGAACTGGTATTATCATGTCTCTTTGTAGTATTCTTTGTTTGGTTATCTTAACTTTATAGTGTTGAGAGTTCCCAACTTGACACTTGGCAATGCTGTTGCTAGTATTTTCTCAGTACCAAGTCATTGAGACTTTGGAACTTTGGTACTTCATCAAATGTTTCTTTGAAACTTAGAGTTGAACATCACCCAAAGCACCAATCTTGGTAGTGTAGGATGTCTTGTGTACTATCTCTTAGTACCAAGTCCATGGGATTGGTATTATCATGTTTCTTTGTAGTATTCTTTGTTTGGTTATCTTAACTTTAGAGTGTCAAGAGTTTCCAGCTTGGCACTTTAAAGTGTTGTTGCTAGTATTTGCACAGTACCAAGTCATTGAGACTTTGGAACTTTGGTACTTTGGTACTTCATCAAATGATTCTTCAAAAATTAGAGCTGAACAACACCCAAAGCACCAGTCTTGCTAGTGTAGGATGGCTTGGGTACTATCTCTCAGTACCAAGTCCATGGGATTGGTATTATCATGTCTCTTTGTAGCGTTCTTTGTTTGGTTATCTTAACTTTAGAGTGCCGAGAGTTCCCATTTTGGCACTTTACAATGTTGTTGCTAGTATTTGCACAGTACCAAGTCATTGATACTTTCAAACTTTGGTAATTCATCAAATGATTCTTCAAAACTTAGAGATAACCAGCACCCAAAGCACCAATCTTGGTACTTTAGGATGGCTTGAATACTATCTCTCAGTACCAAGTCCATGGGACTAATATTATCATGTCTCTGTAGTGTTTTTGGTTTGGTAATCTTAACTTTAAAGTACCCAGAGTTCCCAACCTTGTACTTCACAATGCTGTGTGTAGTATTTGCAAAGTGCCAAGTCATGATTGAGACTTTGGAACTTTGGTAGTTCATCAAATGATTCTTCAGAGCTGGCTAGCACCCAAAGCACCAATCTTGGTACTTTAGGATGGCTTGGGTACTATCTCTGAGTCCCAAGTCCACCGGACTGCTATTATCATGTATCTTTGTAGTATTCTTTGTTTGGTAATCTTAACTTTAGACTACCCAGAGTTCCCAACCTGGTACTTCACAATGTTGTGTGTAGTATTTGCACAGTACCAAGTCATTGAGACTTTGGAACTTTGGTAGTTCATCAAATAATTCTTCAAAACTTAGAGCCGTACAACACCCAAACCACCAATTTTGGTACTCTATAATCTGCATAGTACTCAGTCCCTGGGATTGGTACCCAAAGTTCCAAACCTGGCACTTTACAATGTTGTGGGTAGTATTTGCACACTACCAGGTCATTAATACTTTGGTACTTCATCCAATGACCTTACAAAACTCAAGGCTAATCAGTACCCAAAGCACTCATTTTGGTACTTTACAATGGCTTGGGTACTATTTGCACAGTACCAAGTCCCTGAGGCTGGTACTGTGCTGAATTCTCAGTTTCAAATTTGGTACTTTACTATCAACTTTTGGGTCTAGTTATTGTAACGTTTCAAGCTTGCATCTCTATGTCATCTTCAAGGATTATAACCTACATTGTTTTCGTATCTCAGATGGAACTGTACAAGAGATTCAAATGAATGCACCCCACGATCGAGTTGTCTCTTAGGTCTTTTGAGGCCTTGAAGCCATTCTTTGTCCAAAAGCTAAAAGAACGGTATACTTGTTTTGCTGGGTGTATCATGTGCAGATGTTATTCCTCAAGGAGGCTTTCAATCTCGTGGCAGAATAATTTTGGGCATTGTGGAAAAGCTCATACATGCGGATGTTTTGTGTGTTGTAGCAATAATGATGCAAATCAGTGCTCTACAAACCAGGTAGTATGGCAGTACACAAGTAGTTTGTGGGAATCCATTTTGTGTCCAAAGCCGATTGACAACGAGTTCCACGCAAAGAAATGCTTGGTCGGGGAATGTTCTCAATGTGGCGTAACCATGTTGCCCTTCTTCCCAGATGAGATTTCCAACGATAGCAAGGAGGTGTTTGTCAAGGTGTTCATGGATGTCAGCTGGGACATGTGGCTTTTGATGGAAGCGAAAAATGTCAGGTGCTTCTTTCCATGGCCTTTTTGCAAAGCATCTAAAATATTTCATCAAGAGCAACTTCACCTTTTGGTGGCAGGCACAATAGTTTAAAGAATGCATGCCTAGATTTCCTAACAATGTTGGCATATCTATAATTGACTTTGCGGAGAACTATTCATTCAAAGTACATCATGAAATAAAATCGATGCATTGGTGGTCAACACAAGTAACAATCCTTGTGTATATTACATATGTTAGAAATTCGCGAGGTGCCATACAGAAGACACTTCATTTCTACATATCTGATGATAAGCAGCATGATACTTTGTTTGTGCAGCATTGCTTTATGCTTCATGACAAGTGGCTGAAAGATCAAGGTCACCATTTGCGATATCATTGGGTGTGGTCAGATGGTGCAACATCGCAATTCAAGGCACATTGACCTTTTTATTTTGTTGCTAGGTACCATCACTTGACATGCTTGCACATGATGTGGAACTTCTTCGCATCAGGGCATGGAAAAGGGGAGCACAATGCAGCTTGTGTTGTCATCAAGAGAAGACTAACGCATGAAAAGCTGAAACCAGATGGGGCACTGATGAAGGGTGTGGCTTATGTTGTTAATTTTTTAAAGGCAAAATTTGGAGACACAACTGGGTCACACATATCTAACACACACAGAGTTTTTTGGTTGGCTTCTCTGGATGAAGTGCAACGGGATATCAAGTGGGAATGTCAAAGAATTCAAGGCTCGCGTGCGACCCATTCTGTAGATGGTTATTCACCCAAGGACCCATGTGCTCTATGTCTTCGTATACTCTCACAATTTTGTGATGCATGTGTAAGTGGGCAATGGAGGATATGCAAGAGCAATACATTGAAGAATGGAAATACATATCCATTGTAGTGGTGCAAGAGGTGGACAATGAGGATAGTGAGGAAGAGGAGGGAGCCAGGGAGGATGATAGCAATGAGAGGCGGAAGTGCACAGACCCAATGGCCTCTACACCAAGACTATGAACGATGGCCTCATCATGGGAGATACACAATAGGGGCACCACCTAGCAAGATATGCGGCTAGGAAGCATACATATACACAATCAAACATGCCATGTAAAACAATTTCAAGATCCACGCCCAAATGTGGGATGGGGTGGTCGGAAAACAAGATGAGAGGAATGACGAGTGAGTGAGAATGGGTTTGCTACTCGTGCATGTAGTAAGGAAGATAATGAGGTAAGGGAGACATGCAAGTATGCTCACTGGCGAATCCACACACCTTAAGATGCAAGTAGCAAGATGATAGGAATATGAGAGGAGAGAGTGTGTGTATATGGTGGCGAATCTACACACCGTAACATAAGCAAAATGGAAAGAACAATCATAACCCATACTCACAATGAAGTGTATCCCAAACAACCCAAGGTATGGCACCAAGATGGAGTGTGCTGATTGCTTGCAAAAGATGAATACAATAGGTAGAATAGGGAAAGAAGGTGAGAAGGGGACAAGACTATATGAAGCATAATGGAGGGATGGGAGTTGATGGCGAGGAATATCATGAGTTTAGCCAACATTCTTCTTCTTGAAATCATGCCTTCAATCCTTCATTACAAGTGTGTGGAGATATGGTGCTCATTTTGTGCATGGTGATGGTGATGGTGCTCATTTTGTGCATAGTGATGGTGTTGTGATTATGTGATTAGGGTTCATGCTACTAGCATGTACCACAAGGGTGTGTATGTGTAGGTGTGTGGGTATGTGTGTGTGTGTGTAGTGTAGTCTCCATTTACAAAAGAGGAGGCCTCCTTTTATAGGCCAAGAGAGTGATTAGGGAAGAGATTATGAGCAAGAGGAGTTATTACAAAGTAACCTCAGTTAGAGGCATTCCCCCAATCAGTGAGCTCCATGTGCCTTGCTTATTGACCAATTTCCTCCTAATCGCCTTCATCATGGCGAGCTTTGTCTCCATGCCACCTTCCATAGCTTGAGTCCAAGAGCTTCGTTATAATATTTGAGATAATCTTGACAAAATAAGAGAAAATAAAGCAATAATGGAGAGAAATCTATAAGAAATTGGTGTGTGTAGTTGGATAACCGTGACTTCTTTCCAAGTGGAAAGATAGGCTCAACCATTTCGGTCATACCTCCCAAATTGTAGCTCCAAAGATTAAAAAAAAAATAGGGACCAAAAGATCAGCTCAACGCCTACAACTTTGTTGTTGAAAACTTTTTTCAATTCAATATGAGAAAAATCCCACAAAAATATATGCCCGTCTTTTCCCTTTCAAAAGTCTTCCAGGTGGTCCCCTCTTGACTCGATGTGCAAGCCTTGTGTCCACAAGTGAATTATGCTTGAATTTGATAATATTTTGTTGACTCCAACTCCATAATGCATAATACTCTCTTCCCTTTCACTATTGACTTTTATTCTTCACCTGTAGTGACCGTCGGGTAGAATCAGCATTAGTGAATTATTTATTTTCCATAGGGTTTGTTCCTACCTCTCCTTATTTCCAACATCCAAATGTGTCAAAACCATAACTATGTACAAAATATAAACATAGATTTTTTTTGTGATTTTCATGCATCAGGTCCTTCCTCCTCTTAGGGTCCTTGAAGCCTTGCCACCAAGTGCATACTAAGAGAGAGGTGGAGCAAAATTTGAAAAGTGGCCCTCATTAGCCCTCCCCCTGAATCTAGACGCATTTATGTCTCTAGTTCCATAATTGAGTTGATTGAGTAGTAGAGGAGCCGATATCTAGTTGCCTTTTGAACTAGCCATTGCATTTGGCCATTAGTGAGATCTCTAGAGCATTCACCTAATTTTAAGAAAAGCAATAGACAAGGCTCCTTGACTAGAGCATCAATGATCAACAACTCAAACCGACTTTGAGTAAATGGGAAGCCTATGGCTTCCAAAATTTTGTGCCAATATTCTCCAGAATCCCAATATATAGTCACCTGCAATGTCCTAACAATAAGATGTCTTGCTTCATTCCAAAAAGGATAGGATTTATAACCACCATGAGTGAAAGGATAATTGAGTACTTTAGCTCCTTCCAAAAAAATACTTAGGATCATGATCCCGGAGATTGTACCAAGATTCCTCTATTTATGGCCTCCTTGTTGATGTGGCAAGTCCCAATTTTCTTCAGAACCTAGCTTACCGCTACATGTGAAGTTAGCAAAAGAGTCACTATCCTCTTGGGTGTTGTCAAAAAGGTCCATTGCCTTTCCTGATATTGGTAATAAGCCACCAAGCCTGTAGCTTAAAGACAAGCTTGATACATGCTGTACCAAAGTGCATAGCGTATACAAAAGATAGGCTACAATCCACATGTTGAAAAACACTTCATCTTGATTATATGCATGCAAAACCATACTGCCATCTTTCTCACATTGGGATCCATTTTCTGTGACCCTTATGAACACCCCTGGTGCTAATTAAGGGTTCTTTAAAGCTTTCTTAAATGCATCTAACACAATATGATCAAACATAATCTCTATATCTACGTTGCCAAACCTAGATTGCCAATAAATTGCCACTGCATCCATTTGCTTAAGAATCTCCTCAGGATAGGAAATAGGCAATTCTATAAGGGTCATGCTGAGAGCCAGTATACTGGTATAGATACATGTTTGGTATATTGGTATTGGTACAAGTACTAGTCTTTCGACTTTCAATGCTACTGAGGCGGGTCCGGGGCGAGCAACAAGAGAGGCGACCTCTAAACACCTCTCAAGGCTCCCTTGCTGCTCAATTGGGGCTGGGGCAACCACAAGCAAGAAACAACAACAACAAACCCATATCCAAACAAATGAAGGGGTACCACCTAGTTATGGTATGCGAACTAGGACGCAAGAGAGATTTTGGCACAACTAAGAGGATGCGCCACAAAACACACACAAGCAACCTCACACCAAGACTCACATAAAATGGGCCAGAGAGAGCTAGAGCAAAGGGAAGAGAGAGAGGAATGGATCTTGCGTAATACCTTATTTGTGACTTGCAAATGGAGATGGTTCGTTATGTTGCTATCGTAGAGCTTGTATAAAAACTCACTCAATGCTTAGTGATTGCTAATCATTGCCAACACACTCACACTATCTTAGGGTGTGGGAGACCTCTCACCACAATACCCTCTTACAATGGACACAAAGTTGGCAATGAAAACACACTAAAACACTTTTTAAAACAGATAAACGATAAAACTCAAAGTACACAAGTCACCTTGAATTCACTAAACCGTATCGCACAAGTAGAAGGATGAAGATTTGAACGTCGAATCACGCCTTTGATGCACCAAACATCAATTTATTGATGATGGAGGAACATATACAATAGTGGTTTTGAGATATTGAACTCACGCTCACTTACTTGCAATGTGTAGCTTGAAAGCTTCTCTCACACCAACAGTGAAGCTCACAAAGTGGTTGCTACACCTAAGTCTCTCCTCACGCATAGAGTGTTGGGGTGCTATGTGAAATACTGGAGGTTGTTTTACAAGAAGGAGAGGGGCCTATTTATAGGTTGGAGACCCCTCATTAAGATTATTGAAAACCCTAATTTACAAGCTAACAAATCAGGATTATGATTTTTTTGAATATCAAAACATTGTGGGCCTTCTTTCTCTGCTTGGGTAATGGATGTGGGCTCAAAAAAGAGCATTATTGATGGTAGATAAGGTGAAAATAAGTAAGGGGAGAGAAAGAGAGAGAGAGAGAGAGAGAGAGAGAGAGAGAGAGAGAGAGAGAGAGAGTTACTATACACATGTCTTGAGGTGATGTGTCTTTTATGATTAGGTCAATGGCTATTTTGTGTTAGTATGTTAATGGTTAGTGTTAGTAATCACTAGAAAGTTAATGATGTATTTACAATGGGTGGAATGAGGTGGATGGTTGAATGAAGTGAGAAAATCCTTGTGATGGTGAAGCTTGAAGAAATTTTTGACTTACTTGTGTAGGTTCTCAAAATGACTATCGATCTTCTTATTTGTCTTCTCTTCTTTACGCCACCGCCGCCAAGGTTGATTATCGCGATGCAAATGGTAATTTGGTTGATGAGATATCTTGATTTGAAGAGGTTAATCATGGTACACATGCTGAATTTATGTATATATAGAAAGGGTAAGGTGGAATTGTACTTTGGAGATAATAGAGAGAGACATAGAGATGGTGTATGTACATGGAGAGCTCATATGAGAGCTATGGGAGTAAGAGGGGAGGTTAATGGTGAAGAAGGTGAGGGAAACCATGGAAGGTGTAGGTTTGAGTGAGGGATTGAGAGGCATGAGTGTGTGTGTGTGTGCAGAAGTGTGGAAAGAGGTGAGAGAAGACTATGGGCTACTTGTGAGAAAAGTGGGCAGACACTGGGGTCCACTCAAAAAATCATAGCTCACCGGTGGTTGCTTAAAAAATCACCAAAATTTTTGAGGTGATTATTTAGTTTGTGGGCTACATTTTCTCTTTTGACCACCGCTCCAAATTCGAAGTAGAAATGGATATAAAAAATCCCACCAAAATACATGTTTTTTTTCACAAAAAAGTCTTCAGTGGCTCCCCCTTTTGTTGAATTTGCATATGGCTCCAAAGGTGAGCCCCTCCTTGCATGAGAGAATGAACTAATTGATTCTTAGGGGTATTAAAATATGCACGGTTGTGGATTATGCATAAATATAATACACGGATATGATGAGAAAAAACAGGCTAGTATATAAACTATTCATGGAATCTAGAATAGTGTTAGCTATATATAAATATAAAATGGAAAAAAGAGATATATGAAAATATAAGGAATCAAATGAGGAGACCCTCATTTGTTTTTATTGAAGTGTATTTATTTACAAGAGATAAGAAAAAATACCTCTAGGAAATAGGAATTTAGTGAAAGGCAATGACTGATGGTGGAAGGTACTTTTGAGGTTTTTCCTTGGAGTGGATTCTCGCCCAAAAATAGGAGAAGCTTGCATAAAATGATTTTTTATAGAATACAGAGGTAAAAAATATTATGGTAATGGTGAATAAATGTACATAGC
Organism: Adiantum capillus-veneris; assembly: GCF_014529385.1. Lineage (NCBI taxonomy): Eukaryota > Viridiplantae > Streptophyta > Polypodiopsida > Polypodiales > Pteridaceae > Adiantum > Adiantum capillus-veneris. Next base: position 63,977,812 of record NC_140933.1, on the reverse strand, counting down.
ATATATATGAAAATAACGCACACCTAGGTAGAAATATTTAAATAAATACTAAAATAATTATGAAAATTCCCTATATTTAGGCCATATATACAAGGCAATATTTACACACAAATAGGCCATAATATATTTTATTTTTTTGATTTTATTTATTTATTTATTTTGGCTCAACTAGCCCAATGACTAGCTAGCTGAGGGTTTTAAGAAGATATGGGAAAAGCCCCTTAACTCACACACACCTATGTACAATGAAAAGGTATGAATAGCCACAGTGTTTAGGTGATTTTGGTAGGGTGGGGTAACTCACCATGACAATTACGGAGAGCCGAAAAACGGCTATCACTAGTACTGGTTCTGAAACTACTATACTGCTATACTGGCATACTAATACCGACACTAGTTAAAAGACTTCTAGTGCCAGTACTGGTGCTGGTAGCACTGGTATTGATACTTCTATTGTGCTATATCGCTATACCGGTTATATCAGACGGTTAACAAAACCAGAAGAATGCAAAAACCAAGAGTTTTATACTTGAAATATATAATCGTTATGTGTTCAGTTTGTTTATTTATATACTCGTTATAAGTGTTTATTGTATATATTTTATAAATCTAATACATTTTTAGTGATTTAATGTATATATTTTATAAATATAATACATGTAAAGTGGAATGAAGAGAAGTGAAAGTGAAGGAGCCTATTTTGCTGTGAAGGAAAAGGAGTAGAAGAAGAGAAGGTACTTAGGGGGTGTGCGTGTGTGTGCATTTTATACTCACATAAATGTGCGTGTGTGCATGTGTGTAAAGTCTTGCACCGAGTGGCTATTTCAACGTGTGTGTGTGTGCACGCGCACGCGCATGTGTGTAGGTCTGCCATAGGAGCTTCCAATGGAGCCCCAATGGAGCTCCTCCATGCCTTCAAAGGCATGGTTAGAAGGCAACGCGCACGTGTTGCCCTCTCACCTTGCCTTTCAAGGCATGGTTATGCGTTGCCTTCTCACCATGCCTTTCAAGGCATGGAGGAGCTCCAATAGAGCGAGGGCAGCGCGCGTGCTGCCTTCTCACCATGCCTCTCAATGCATGGAGGAGCTCCATTTGGAGCTCCTATGGCGGAAATGCGCGCACACACACACACACACACAACAACACATTTTCCCAATACAATCATGCAGACACACACACACACACACACACACACACTTTTATTCACACACACAACCACACAGTAACACATGATGCAAATAAAATAATGCATACTCACATGCAAACACACTTACAATCATGCATTTGTATACCACAAACACAAATAAACTTGTTGTAATACACAAACACAAATACAATTTCATACACACACATAAACACTTGCATACACACACAACCACACAATAATGCATGACACAAATACAATCATGCATACTCTCACACAAAGACACTTCATGCATTTGCATACACACAAAAAACACTTGTTGTAGTACACACATACATTGACACATATTGAAGTGTAGAGCTATATATATGTCGAAGTGGTCTTGTATTTGTTTCTTCCCATGAGCATTGTAGTGCTACACGAAAGCAAGTACGGAATGGGATTTTTTTTTAAAATTTGCATTTTACATCGTTATGCTGCCAAAATTTTGAAGTTTCTATTTAAATTGTTGTTGCTAAGAATACTTTTGTTGTTTATTGATTATAGTTGATAGATTATTGTTCGTACACCATCTAAACGTGGCAGACAGGTATCTCTCGAAGTAAGTTCAACTATACTAAGCTATTTGTGGTCTTTTTTTATTTGTCACTATATACTAAGCTAGTTGTGGTCTTATTGCTTTTTGCTTTTAAGAGTAGGATACTCGTGTGTTTCTTCACCATTGCTACTTGAAAATCCATTGGGCTCGTGAGCACTGGAAGCCGAAGATGGACCCCCACCCTCCAACATAACTTTTAATAAACGGTCTTTGCAACCACCTTCCAAACCCCCCTTTGAAAAGCCTTTCCCTGTTTCTAAAAAACCAAAATCTTCCCCTTTCCCCAACACCCCCGCCTATCCTTTGTACCCTCTTAAAACCCGCAATCTCTCACCCCTCTCCCTCGGTTCCTTCGCTTCATCACCCCCACAGAAAGCCCGCAACCACCCTTACCTGCACCCACACAATAAGGACCACTCTCGAAATGTTACCACCTACCACAAAGTAAACAACTCGGGAAACGACATAAGGAGGAGGGATTAGGGTTTAGCGACCCACACACTTGGGTACACCTCTATTTCTCCGAACCCCCCCTCCTCCCATATATTTGGATTGCAAAAGCCACTCCCGAGCCACCACTCCACAAAGGAAGAAAAAGAAGAAAATGGTGGCTCCCACTGACAAATCCACAAGACTACAAACTCTTGCTCTTTGGCAAATATCAAGTTTCAACTTTGGAGCACGATATCTCTAACTTTAAAATTCACAATTTGGCACCTCTCTCTCTCTCTCTCTCTCTCTCTCTCTCTCTCTCCCCCCGAAAGGCGATGCTTGGCCTTAGGCTTAACATACATCCCTCCCCCGCTAAACCCTTCCCCTACCTTACTCCTCAACTCACACTACAATTTATCAAGAAATCTCAACCTTAAGCTTTTATTTAAAGACCTTAAACCTTCCCCCCCCCCCTCTCCTTTTAAGGAACCCAACCCCCTTTGGAAACCACCTCTAATAAATCCCCATCTTAGCCAAATTTTGTCTACTACTCGGCATAACTTTAACCTCATTCTGAATTCTTGCAATTCCCCCCTCTCAAAGCGACCTCGTTTTGTCATGGAAGCTTTAGCTAGCCTCTCCTTAGACTCTTCAATACTCATAAAACCCGCTGATAAAAACCTGGGTGTAGTAATTCTACCATTATATTGGTATGAGAAAGAGGCCTCTCTCATCTCAATGACCGCTCCACCTATGAGCCTTGCCTTAACATTCTTTTTACCTTCTTAGCTTCCCTTGTTTCCTCTATCACCCTCCGCTACTTTGCTCTTCCTTCTTTGGAACGCAACTTTATCCTCTCCCTCCTTAACAAACCCCCTAAACCTTGTCCTATCTACCTCATCCCTAAAATACATAAGCCATCCATCGTCTCTCGACCTATTTGTTCCTATAAGGGCTACCTCTTTGAGAAGGCTTCTATTTGGCTCCATTTGGAACTCTATCCAATTCTCCTTTGCCAAAAACAACACCTATAAATCTCCCTTACCCTCATCCAAGACTTGGACAAACTTCCCCTTCCACCTAACACCCTCCTCTTTACCTTTGACATTGAAGCCTTATACCCTAGCATTCCTATTAATCAAGGCCTCATTGCTCTCAAAACTACCATTTCTAACTTTTTTGACTCTCACAAAACCCATCTTGTCCTCTCCCTTGCCTCCCTTACCCTTTTGCATCATTACATCACCAAAGAAAAATTCTGGAAACAACCAAAGGCACCACCATGGGCTCAAAATTTGCTGTGGTTTATGCTGGTCTCTTCCTTTGCCATTGGGAAGCCTCTTGCCCTCTCTTACTCAACCCTAACCTCCTCTACTTCAAGTGCTATGTGGACGATGCTTTTGGACTATGGAATGGATCCTTCAGTACCCTTACCCACCTCTTAAACTCTTATGGTGAACCTCTATAAGAGCACATTAAAATCTCGAGTACCATCTCCCATACCCATGCCATTATACTTGACATTGAATTCTTTAAAGGTGCCCGCTTCACTACATCTGGTCTCCTGGACTCCCATTGCTATCAAAAAACCTTAAATGCCTACAACTACATCCCTTGGATCTCATGGCACCCTACACATCAAAATGTTGCTTTCATCATCTTAGAGCTTAAAAGGTATAGTATTAGAGAATCAACCTGGAAGGGACACCTCTGCCTCCGCAACCTCTTCTACTTACTCCTTCGAGCTAAGGGCTACCCACCAAACTTCCTCCTAAAAGTTTTCAACAAGGTCTCTTACCTCAATCGCACCTCTCTCCTCCTTCCCTTGCACAAGAGAACAAAAAATCCACCCATCGTGTTCAAAATCCCCTTCACACCTACCACTAGAAAATTACTACTCTCTCACTATATTAGCAATCCCATTTCAAAAGCTTGTCAGCTTGATGCTAACCTCTCCCACCTACCTAGGCCTACTATTTGTTGGACTTTAGGCCCCAACATCCATAGCCTTCTGGTGCATAGTTCACACCCCCCTTAACTCGCTTTTTCACCTCACACACCCTCCCTTTTTTAACCTCACAAGCCACCCCCAAACCATTTTTGTACATCTATCCTATATAATCTTTAAAAATTTCAGTTTACTGATATCCCCCCCTTTTTAAAATGCTAGCACCATACCATCTAGAGTTTAATATTTGGGAGAAACTTTCCTCCCTCCCCTTAAATTATCCACTGGACACTTCTTTGCACCTCTACCAATTTCTTTTTGAGCATGCTTTTAACCTCTCCTTTTTCTTTCTTTGCATATTAGCCCCCCTTTTTTATCCACATCTCTACCCCAACCTCTCATTCCCAAAAATTGTACTCTTGAACCTGGTCTTTTATCTTACATCCACACCTAACTCACCATAACTCCTCTCCACGTACCCTAGTACTTGGCCTTTAATTCTACTCCTTCCAAAAAATGATGTCCCCTAAGAAATAAAACCTCAAAAAGAATCCTCCAAGCTCTCTTTATAAACCCCCACCTCCTCAAACACAATCCACTAACACCACCATCATGAGCTCACAAGAGTGAAACGCATTTGGTGGTACCCTCCCTATTGTAACACTCCTTTTTTGGCTTACCCGCTATTTTTGGCAACCATCTTTTTACTATCCTTAATGAGTCAACTCGCACACTTGAGTACTTTTTAAAAAAAAATATTGGAGCCCCAATGGAGCTCCTCCATGCCTTGAAAGGCACGATGAGAAGGCAGCGCGCACGCGTTGCCCTCTCACCTTGCCTTTCAAGGCATGGTCGCGCGCTGCACTCTCACCTCCTCCATCCCTTTCAAGGCATCGAGGAGTCCCAATGGAGCTCTTCCATGCCTTTCAAGGCATAGAGGAGGTGAGAGGGCAATGTGCGCGTTGCCTTCTCACCATGCCTTTCAATGCATGGAGGAGCTCCATTTGGAGCTCCTATGGCGGAAACGCGCGCGCGCACACACACACACACACACACACACACACAAATGACAGAGTATTAGCTTAAAGTGGAGAATTTTAGGCTCCCTTGTGCAAAGGCCCCTACAATATGAAATTCACACCCTATTGAATTGAAAGGTAATATGGTGTTCTAATCCTTGAGATGGAGCATCTAGACAACTTCAAACACCATTGATGGGAGCAAACCTAAAAACTATCATCTATGCATGCTTGGTGATATGATAAAGCCTTTGAATTAAAAAGTAAGGTGAGTCTAATTAAGATCTAGGCAGTAAGACCTGCCTCGTGGGAAGTTGGGTTTTATAAAAGGCTTTTAAAAGGGAAATTTTCCCTTAAGTAAGGATTTCTAATAATAGGGGCTCACTCAAAGCGCGTAAAGAGAGATGGGGGGATTCTCTACATCACAGTGATTCATCTGATGAAGGTGGTAAGCATAGGTGGTGAGAGCGCTGATGGAGCACATGGGCCATTCAAGGCTACCCGAGTGCATAGCTGGAATTGAGCTGCAAGACGAAGGATATTCGAGCCAATCCGAGATGCGAATGTATAAAAGGTGACGGTCTCCCTCACTTAGCTGGCGAGTATGAGAGTTTGAAATCCTTGTACACTCTATGTGGTAACTGAGGGTTAGTGCATAAGAAGTAGTTCTTGGTGTGTATTAAACCATGGCGAGAGAAAAGCAAGTATTGGAGGTCCAACCATTGGCTACTGCTTCGTCTCAGGTCGAGTTCCTTTACATAATATAATTAAAATAATGCTTGGTACCGTGGAAACCTTTCCCTGAGATGGAAAGTTCTATTCGTTCAGGTTTGCAAGTAGTGAAAAAATCCGGTTTTTTACTGCATACCTAATATTGACAGCAGTTACACTTAGTTTTATTTGGCATCTAATCTTGCAGTGACATAGAGTATTCTGAGTTTTGTTTACTGATGGTGAGTATATGGTTGTTATTTCTGGCTATGCCGCCATGAAGAAAATTGGGTTTTCTTTTCAATGGAATCTGGTTTTTATGCTTCACAACCGGTTATATACATGCAAATTCTGGTTTTTTCACAGCTTGGTATTTGGTATTTCTAACCAGGTAGGGTAAATGGTTACTAGATGATACTTCCCTAACTTGTGTTGTTACTTCTCGGAGTTGAGAATTGTTGATACTGTGGGATTTGATAAGTATGGCATAAGATGGTTGTGCTTTACATGAAATTCCGACTGGCTCTGGCTGGTACCTTTCTAGCCTAAGCAAATACATCTCGATGAAGTCACATAGATTTCCATGGGAAACTCTAGCTCTGGTTGTTGCTCTCTTTGGCCTGGGATTATACTTCTCGGAGCTGATGACTTTTTTTGAGTTGTTTACTAACTAAAAGCGGTAAGGTACTATGGAATTGATCTTAACTTGTAGAGATTCGGATTGTATTACTTGGATGCTTTACTTGGTTATAGGTTTTTCATACACATACAATAACTAAATTTGGATGAAGCTCTTGGTATGACGACATAAAAAATTGGGATTCTGGTTTTATGCTTAAACAACCTGGTGTTTACATGCAAATTCTGGTTTTTTTCTTCACAGCTTGAGATTTGGTATATACTTATAACCAGGTAAGTTACTAGGGTTCTGACTGATGCTTCCATAGCTTGTATTGTTACTTCTCCGGCTGAGGATTTTTGATACAGTGGGGTTGGATATTATGGTTATGCTTTACATAGAATTCCGACGGACTCTGGCTGGTACCCTTCTGGCTTGAGCTTGTACTTCTCGGAGGAAGTCACATAGGATTTCCATTGGAAACCCTAGCTCTGGCTAGTACTCTTCTAGCACGAGATAATACTTCTTGGATCTGTATCTTGTAAAAGCTTGATACATCCTGCATTATGACTGGCTTGACTTTGGTTCAAGCTCAAGATTTGGCTAATAACGTATCTGACTGTGGAAGGTATGTCTCTGAAAAGGGATCCTGGATAGTATCTCAGTATAGATGATTACAAAACATCTAACCTACATCAGTTGCTTGTATTTGATGTAGAGGTCTGGTTTTTGTACATTCTTAGTCCACTACATTGAGTAATGATGCTACCTTAAATATTCTATGGTTTAGATGCTTTTTTTCAGGCTTATAAAAAAATTTGACCTTCTACTATGTACTTAGTGGTCTAGCTTAGATATGGCCCATGCTACCATATTCTGGTTCATTATTTTGTATAAAAGACTACGTGAGATTGGGCAAAATATAGAATTCGAACTAAGAAGGATATGGTGGTAGAGTTACCTATGGCTCTGGCTGGCTGGTACTCCTCTAGCTTTGGTTGGTACTTCTCGGAGCTAATGGTTCGGCCTTTTTCTTTGGCTTCAAGGAAAACACTTTATGAATGATGCTGGTAAACATGCATGACTGTGTAACTGCAAACTCATGAATTCTAGCGTAAAAATGGTCGAAAGATAACCCTAGTTGATTCTAGCTTGGAAGGGCTCGACCTTGATAATTAATGCAGAGGGGGACGATTGTATTGTTAGACAAAGTTGTTTTGGACTCCAAAGTCCCACTCCTTGACAACAACCATTTGAGTTTGGTATGCAATTGCTTCCTTTGATTGATGTAGTTCCAAAGACTTGATGCTTACTTCTTGCAATTGTATATCTGGTGGATCCACCTTGTTGTGATCAGTGAGAATGAGACCCATGATCTCAAGAGAGTTGTCACTATCATTTGCTGTCAGAGATTCCTCGTGTGATGTTGTAGGAAAATTTCCAGGAAGCCCATTTGGGGTAGTCCCTAGGTCAATCTCTTGTTGCTTATTACCTGCCTTCGTGTTGTATAGAATCTCCTTGCCCTTTATACCTTGCATCTTGAGAGTTTTTGTGTCCAAATCTTGCTTTTCTCTCATGGCCATGATCCATGGTCTTCCTAAGATAGTTGGGTAGCCCTCCCCCTTAGGGACCTTTGAGTCCTGTAGAGAAGCATCATTCACAAGATTTTGTAGACTCACCAATTGTGAAATCTGAAATGCCAATTTTTCATCGTGGCTTCGACTTCCTGTTGATTGACTCCCTTTTGGTCTTCATCTTGTCTTCCCTTTGTGAAGCTTCCTCATGTCTAGAGTGATTTAATCTCATGGTGTCTACCTCTTCAACATTGATCTTACCTTCCTCTACTCCCTTGATGTGTTTCTCCACCTTCCCCTTTCCCTTATCTTCAAGATCGATGAGACTCACTGCCTGGTCATTGTCTAGTGGTGGGGGAAAGGGTAGAATGAGGGTAAGTGGTGGTGAATGTTGTTGAACAGATCGTTGTAATATTTGCACAGGTGGTGCTTCTTGTGGTGGCCTTGGTGGTGGTGGTCTTGCTCTTGGTGGTGAGAGTTGGTTTTGTCTTGCTCCTCTATTGAAAATTTGTCTTGTTGGGTGTGGGCAGTAATACATACCATGGCCATCTTCTCCACAATTGTAGCAGTGGTATTCTTGGTTCTGCTTTCGTTGTCTTGTCACTTGATCTTGATTGTGGTTGTGTGCATGCCCTTGTTGCACCAAATGCACAGATAGATTCTCAAGCTGAGTAGTGATGCGGCTTAACAAGTCTTGCCGCTCTTATGATGCCTCTTGTGGTTGGGTTCTCTGAGCGGCTGTTGCAGTTACTGGGGTTAGTCGGGCTGAGCTTGATTCCTTTGACTCATTGACTCTTGCTTGCATGTGCAGCTTCTTGTCTTTAAGGTGGGCTACTTCCATTGCCAACTCATACTTTGCAGGGAATCTCACCTTCACCTTCTCCTTAAGCGGCGACCACGTGCCAAGAATAAAATGGTCCTTCTTCAATAAATTAGGCGCTCCTTCACCTTCCTCCAATGAGGCAACCCATCGCTCCCACAAATCCACAAACTTGGATTTGTAACTGGCATACTCTAGCAGACCTCCCTGCTTTAACTATGTCAGCTCCTGCCATAACTTTTCTGAGGTTGTGCCTCCACCAAACCTCTTCACAAAGGCAATACATTGTAAGTCCCATGCATCCTTGGTAGCTTGGGGCAAAGCATTGTACCAAGACTTGGCTTCTACTTCCATCAGTAGAGGAAAGATTCATAGCTGTGAGGCATCGTCACCCTTGTTGGAAACCACACAAGCGATGTCAAAGTTATCCAGAATCAATGGTGATGTCTTCTCCCTTCTTGCCGGCCGCCGCTGAATGTAGGAAAAGAGACACTTGCCATGGTAGTAAATCAATGAGCAGACAATTACAATATTTTTTTTATAAATGACTTAGTGATTCATAAAGGTTTATACATGGGTGGAAAACTTGAGCAGGAGCTAAGAAGAGTGCAAGGCTAGAATAGAATAAAGATGCTTACATCAAAAGAGTGGTAGTAATCAAGAATGGGCAAGATGATGGGACATGGGGATGTAAGGATTTTGCCAAGCATCTCTACTCTGAACTGGAAAACAATCTTCTGCTCGTAGAATATCTTCCTATCAATGTACACCTTTACATGTACGTGTTGCAAGAAACGTAAAGGAAAGACTTTTGACCTATTGTTATTATCCATATTGGGTGTAGGGCAAGGCTTTGACCACTAGAGTTGCATACCTTAAGTTTTGACAGGGTGACACCTTCACCAGAGGCCTCTACCTCTTGTTAAAGTCCACATAATCCTCCAAATTGGGTTTAAAAACAGACCGGGTGAGAAGAGTCTATCTCAATTGGCTTTCCATTTTGCATGCGGCGGTGATGCTTGGATGGTCATACTTGACTTGAACTTTCTAGGCCTAGAGAGAGCGTAGGCCCACTTGCTTCCACCAAATGCTTTAGGCTTTGTGGCTTGGACTTTGTGGTTGATGTGGTTGATGACTCTTCTCGTTCTTTCTTCACCTCCTCTCTTTGAAATCAATGACGCTACAACCTAGCAGTAGCACTTTGATGAAGGCCTTGAGTGCTTCTACAGTCTCCTCTTCTTCAGTCCTCCAATTCAAAAAATCTTGTAGCCACTTTTCCATGATTGATGGCATGCATCGCTACTCTTTGTTGATTGAAGGTCTTTGCAAAGCCGTCCTTAGTGGGGGCACCAAATGAGAGGCGGAAGTGCAAAACACATCCAGTGGCCACAACAAGATTATGCACGATGGCCTCATCATAGGAGATACACAATAGGGGCACCACCTAGCAAGATATGCGACTAGGACGCATACATATACACAATGAAACATGCCATGTAAAACAATTTCAAGATCCACGCCCAAGTGTGGGATGGGGTGGTCAGAAAACAAGATGAGAGGAATGGTGAGTGAGTGAGAATGGGTTTGCTACTCGTGCATGTAGTAAGGAAGATAATGAGGTAAGGCTGGTAATCATAATTTCTCAAGCCCACAATGGTAAATTTTTCCAAAAAAAAGCTTTGCTATAAAGTTCGTACAATGGAGCTTCCATGAGTTACAATTACCCTACAATGAGAAGACCAATACCAAATTTGGTACTTACTAGTACCAAATCCAAAGATCAAGACAAAATGACCACAGAAGCATATTGTAAGAAAAATGACTAAATGGACATCAGTGGATTTTCATTTTCACACAAATAGGAACAATAGTAGACTGCACCAAGAAAATTTTCTTTCTTTGTTCCACAAATCATGGGTTGACGGGGGGTCAAAGCGATAAGTGTATTCCTCTTGCTGAATGAAATAATCAGCAACGAGAGGGCTAACGTCGTCTTCTACATCAAAGAGGGGGTGTTGACGGCTATATGCTATTGGGTAGAGAGCTAAAATCCATCCCTCCAACCAGGGCTTGACCAAGTCCATGAAGTACAAGGGGTAGTAGGGATCAAGGTAAGAAGGCTCATGTGACTGAATGGCCAGACAATTCTCATAGTCATTTCTAAGAGACTTATATCTACAATCATCTACAAATTTGGTAGCTAGTGCTGGCATTATAAGACATGTGTTTTCTCCACATTGATCTCAACAGCTTTAGGAAGACAGGCTTATCATCAACATCCCTTGGCACATGTGGGACATCAAGGATGTTGGGTAGCCACATCTCACAATCCTCTTGGCTGAACACATCTGTAAGAGTACCAAAAAGTTAAGCAGAATCAATGACATTACACACTGGTAATCAGCATGAGGCAAGAAGAGGGTCAAACGTATACCTTTGAACACTAATTTACTTCGACAGTATGGCAGGCATGTTTCAAGAAAGTGCATTAGCTTTTCTCTTCTACAACAAGACCATATCATAATATCTGCTTGGCTGGAAAACTTTACAAGCACATCCTCTCCATCCGTCTTGACCGCACACCATGACTCTTGACCTAGTGGCAAATGGTCTCACCTCCGCTGGGAGGTGCAAAAACTGCATCTTCAGTGGTGGTTGGTCGTAGCTCTTTAAGAGCACACCATTCACATCAAATACAACCAGCCACCTGCCTATAGCCGTAACATCTTTGGCAGCTCTGTGTCAGATTGTTGTCAGCTAATTTTTCCTTTAGCCACCACGGATCAATTTCTATAGTGTCAATAATATTTTGAGTCAATTAGCACACAATGAAGATCCTACAACAACTTACTTAGAGGGTCAATTCAAAGATCAAAGGGTCAAAGTCTACCACAAGAGAGCACAATATGAGAAGGAAAATGTAACCTGTACTTAAAACATATGGTAATAGATGGAGACCAAAATATAATCTCAGCGCATTGCATCAAGACACACAATGTCAATTACAAGGGTAGGCATAAGCTAAAGTTTGCAAGCACAAGACTTGTTGGCACGTCCATGGACTTGCTTTCTTCCTATTGCAAACAACAAGTCCGACAAGGCGAAATCACCTGGAAATGTTAGCATTGCACCAGCCACCTACTCCGGATCGGTAGCATCCACGTCCACATCAATCGGATTAGTCACCTTATCCTGAACTTTTCCCTTGTTTACATATTTCTTAGCAGTCCCACCTTTGGCACCATCCTCACTACTATCTGCTTTCTTAACATCGGCCGCTCCCTCGCCATTCTCTTCAACAACACCCTACCCTGCCACAACCTTAGCAGTAGTTAGCAGCACCTTGTCAATTGCAGAGGGTTGATCGAACATGGCTTTCTTGTCTTATGGCTTGTCGATGTCCGTTTTGTAGAGACTCAAAAGTATTCATTCCAACACTATCCTGGCCTTCAACAACCTCCCTCTTCTGCATAGCAGTAACCACCCCTTGGCTTTCACCCGTTGTGTATACATCCTGCCCATCAACTTTATCCTTCCTCCAACCAGATTCCAAGTTTGCAAGGACATCTTAAACCCGTTCCATATTGGCAAGGTTCTCCACATCCTTAGCAAAAACCTTTGCTGGTCTAGGCCCACCATTATTCACACCCATCGTGTCTGTTCCTTGCTCATCTTGGCTTGCAGGTGTCACATCTTCCTCATCTGCACAATCACAAACGACTCACTCAATCAACATCGCAATGAAAAATTAGAAAGGCTCAATGTATTTAAAACAGTGCCAACTTACCCTTTACAATATAATGCCCACTGATATACACTTTTGCCACTGCATGAATTACCATGCCACACCCCTCTTTCACACATGTGCCACTAGTGTGCAAAATTGCACTAAAGCAGAGAGGGTGGTATTCATGCTTGCACTCTAACATGAAGCTGCCTACAACATACGCCACCTTTAGATACTCCCCGCATGCAGCACATGTGCCAAACAGACAAATTGTTTTGTCAATATCTACAAAGGGTGGCCGGAGCTAGGGTGGGTGATGGCTTACAGACATGGCGAGGAACTAGTTATGCAGAGAACGAGAGAGAGAGAGAGAGAGAGAGAGAGAGAGAGAGAGAGAGAGAGAGAGAGAGAGAGAGAGAGAGAGAGAGAGAGAGAGAGAGAGAGAGAGAGAGAGAGAGAGAGAGAGAGAGAGAGAGAGAGAGAGAGAGAGAGAGAGAGAGAGAGAGACTCGGTACAACATCATAACAAAAAACTACACGCTATATCTTTTTGTTGATTAAAGTCTATTACATATATGTAACCACAAACTTGCCATGCACACTGAACTTGGACTGCATGCTGTAAAAGAACTGTTTCCCACGGGTTATGACCACAAGGGCTTGAAAACCCAACAATTAAGATAAATCTTGGCACCTTTGTTGTGCTTAAACTTGAACACTATTTAAATCTTTTGGAAGCACCCCTAGTAGGCTTAGCTCATACTCCTCGTGTAGCTGCTCTGCTGTATGACAGAATTGTGCGAGCATGGGGTAATATTCCATTCTATTTTTCCCTACAAAGATCAATTCAATTCACACATTCCAATAGTTAGAATGCTTTTTTTTACAACATACATATAGTATCAAATCTCGTAACATGCGAATTGGCATGTGCAGTGTAAATCTTAAACATGCAGCTTGCACTAGGACACATGGAAGACCTTGTTTTGAAAATCAGCTACCCTAAACCCTAAAAAACTACATCATTTATTTATGTATTGACATACAGATAAAACAATGCTCAACTAATCTGCATTAATAGCGCTGCATGCAAAAATGTTCAATCTGCAGTTTTCATCACACCATGCATAACTCACCTCTACTCTTTGATGTAGACCTGTCATTGTCAGCAAGGATAGAAGACCCTCCATGTTCAAATTGCACGACTGAGAAACTCAGTTTGCTTGCATGAGTATTCGGTGTCCTCACTTCCTAGGACGGCACAAAAGATGTGGTCTTAGTGTTGCAAGGAGACATGAGCTTGGAGTTGCCCTTGGTAGGCTTGACTGCTCTCTCAGGAGTGGACTTAGTAGCAGCATCCCTCCACGGGGACCTCATAGCAACCAGCAAAGGGAACACCAAGACGATATTGGGATGAGCACAACAAAGAGGATGGCTGCACAACACAACTCAATGCAGAGGGGAAGCTTTTGATGTGACGATAGGAAGGCCAATCGGCCTATGAGTTCCAAGCGCATAGGATAGCTAGTCTCGTACACGGGAGAGAATGATCCAAAGTGGTTGTCCTTGCAATTATTACACCACCTACACACGTTTCTTTCAGAAGTAGCTCATAATATAAAATTGGGAGTTTTCCCCTCAAAAAACTAATTATATGACATCTTTTGTTTTACGGCCATTACAAAACAACACCAAACATGTGAATTCAAAACTGGTCATTTTTTGTACCACCAATACGTTCTTTCACCCATGTACTAAGGAGCAAATTTGTTGATAACTAGATGTATATATCCTCAGTTTGACTTTCAAACTATGTGCCCGATCAGCCTACACTCTAGCTACTCGTCCAATTCTGACCCATCCAAAGTTGGTGTAAATCAACCCTTGACCTGCTCCAAATCAGCCCTTATCTATGATCAGATTGATGAAAAATTTGATGTGTGACCTGGTAAAAAAGTTCCCCTAGATTCATCCAAATTCTATTGCACATTGGTGACCAATCGCTACAAGTAATCAACCCAGGTCAGGTTCTCTCCCCCCATAAATATGATACCCTCCTCCTTTATTTTTAAGCTTGGGAGATAAATTATTGGGGGCCTACCCTTAACTTATACACTTATGTAACTTGTAAAAAAACCCCCCTCCCCTACACTTACATGGTGCAATAAGTTTTCCATGGTGAATTCCTAGCGCGATCAAGGGGCCCCTATTATTAGCAAGGTAGGGCCTATTTAGCGCATGCTTGAGTGGAGAGTTGGATGCTTCAATCCTCTCACTCTTGCATGTGCAAATTAAACTATTGCAACCGCATTAAAGCAAGAAGGATCTCTCATTTCTACATGGCTCCACATTGTACTCTATAGCTGATCATGCTCGCTCTTTCCTCAAAGAGAGACTAAGAATTCGCTCTTAATTTTCATGAAACATGAGCATTAATCTCTCGCATGTAGCTTAAAGCTTTGGCTACCATATTGTATTGGCCTTTATGATACCATAAAGAGAAAGCATACTCTTAAAGGATCTCTACCCATCTAGCCTTTTGACCTCTATTGACCTTTACAATACCATAAAGAGAAATCATACTCTTGAAGGATCTCTACCCATCTAGCCTTTTAACCCTTCAAATAAGTTTGATCAATAAACCACTTGATGATCTCGTGTCAAACACAGTCTCAAACTTTGCACCATATAAACAGTGTATCCATCTACAAAGGGCATGTATAAAGGAATACAACTAGTGCTTGTATGCAAAGTAACTTTATTGACAAGTATCTAAATTCTTACTCTCAAAGGCATTTGGTTTACCCTTTTGAATTAGTACTATACCAATAGTCTTATCGCTAGCATCAATCTCCAAACAATAGGTTTATCTAAATTCTTACTGGCAAAGGCATTTGGTTTACCCTTTTGAATTAGTATTATACGAATAGTCTTATCACTAGCATCAATCTCCAAACAAAAGGTTTTGTTGGATTGAGTGTATTCAATAGGAGAGTAGTAACTAAAGCTATTTTAATCTTATCAAATCTACTCTGTTTCTTTGTTTGTCATAGTAAAAAGGTGACCCCCACTCTTCAATTGGCCGATCACCCACATACACAATTATCTTTGTATAATTCTAATTGAATTTGTAGCAATATCCAACCATGTCCGTAAAAGTTTGAATTTCTTCTAAATTTTTGAAAGAAGGCCATTTTAAAATAGCCTCAACTTTGCTAGGATCCATTTTAAGACCCTCAATAGAAATCATATGGCCAAGACATTGTACCTTTGTTTGCAAAAAAGAATAGCTCTTCTTGGCATATAAGGCATGATTCCTAAGCACATCAAAGACCTGTTGTGGATGATCTAAATAATCTTCCTTGGATTGGTTGTAAATAAGTATGTTGTTTAAGAAGAAAACAACAAATTATAGGACTAATTCCATAACTTGTCATAAACAAAGCTAGAGCATTTGGCAACCCACAAGGAAGAACAAAAAACTCAAAATGTCCAAATCTTGTTTGGAATTTTTTTAAAGGAATATCTCTTGTGTCAATTTTTAATTGATGATATCCTAATTGTAAATCAATTTTCTTGAAGTATATAGTCCCATAGAATTGATTAAAGAGATCATCAATTCCAAGCATAGGCTACCTATTGTTTATGGTAACCTTATTTAGTCCTCAATAGTCTATGAACATGTAGATAGAACCATCCTTCCTCCTCACTAAAAACACTAGGTACGCCCATGTAGAAGAATTGGGTCTAGTGAAACTTTTACTAATATACTCAGCTAGCTAGTATGGGCTAACTCTTAAGCTTCACTTTGACTAAGCCTATATGTTGGTATGCTTATAGGTTTTTTATCTGGCTTCACATCTATACTATGTTGTATTTCCCTCTCTCAAGGGAAACCCAAGGGTAAATTGTCCAAAGAAACATCTTTACACCGAAAGGTTACATGCCGTTTTGGGTAATGGCAGACACTCCTCCTAGCCAGTCCCCCTATATTGGTGTAGAGAAAGAACCTCCAAGGCCCATAGCCTTCTTTGCAGCTTCTCAATCATGAGAAGATGCCTTACATTTATGGTTGTGGTTGTTGTGAGAAGAAGTGCAAGTATCTACTACAAGTCTCCTAGCTCGTAGCCCTTTCTCATCCCATCAAACACTAATGCTTCAAAAATTGCATCTTCCAAAGTTTAAGGAAATTGGTGAGTTATCTTTGCTTTAACTTTTGGGTGAACCTCATTTCTCAGTAGCATGAAACGTAATGGTAAAAAATGACCTATACATGAAGTACTCATCCCAAGCCCGCCCATTTATTTTGTCTTCATTGCTGTGAAAAAACTCTTCTCAACATCATTCCACTTGTGCAAAAAAGTATTCACTACATCTTTGGTTCACTCTTTGTCTTTACCTCTATACATTGGTGGCCTTAATTCCTTTATCAAGGATGAGGTCTTTTGGCTTTTTCCCCTACCAAAAGAGATCTCGATGGTGGTGGTCCACCATCAGCACCTTGATTGGATTTTATGATCAATCCTTGGCCACTTGTATCATGAAGTTGTTAAATAGCCTCATGACCGTAGCTAGATGACCGCCAAATTATTTTACATTTGATCCATGTGGTGGAGGAGAGCATTAAATTTGCACTCCATACGCATCATGCCAAATATTTTCTTCAATCTATAACCATTAACATGGTATATATGTTGTGCACCACCCAAATCTGGCAGCTGATATGTGCCATTGTCAAACTTGTTCACAACAGTAAAAGGATCTTCCTATTTAATTTGAAACTTTTTATGAAAGGTATTGTCCAGGTTACTATTGTATCGCAACACAAGGTCACCCTTTTCAATCCCCTTATCCTTCAAACATTCATTAGCCTTTATCTCAGCTTTCTCTGACACTTCCTCAAAGTAGCTTAAAGCCAAAACTCTGTCCAATTGCAAACATTGTAGATCCAAGAGCCTTATCTGCCAAGTATCTCTTTGCTCTTCATCTCCCAATGATAACAATTTGAGCGCAAGAATCTTTACTTCAATTGGCAATAATGCTTCTTTGCCATAGACCAAGTGATAAGGAGAAAACCCTGTGCTCATTTTGATAGCAGTTTTGTAGGCCCATAATGCACAAGGCAACTCTGAATACCAAATTTTTCCATGTGTCTAGGTCATCTTTGTCAAGATTTTCACCAACTCTCCATTGAACCTCTCATTGAGGCCATTTCATTGTGGATACTAAGGAGAACTATACATGTGCTGTATGTTGATATTCTCGCATAGGAAATGAAACAACTCTTCTCTAAATCCCGATCCTCTTTCAGAAAGTAGTTCTGATGGCACACCAAATTTGCAGCATATATGCTCATATACAAACTTTCCCATTTCCTTATTGGTAATCTGGTTGTTTGACAACTTTAGCTTTTGCCCCTCGTGAGAAATAATCCACTGCTGTCAAAATGTAAGCCTTCCTTTTGCTAGTTATGGGTAAGGGGCCAATAGCATCAAGACCCATTTTTCAAATACATCAAAAGCTAGAATTGTCTTTTGCAATTCGGGCTTTAAAATTCTCTTCCCTATTTTTTGGCAAGACAAACAAGACTTGCATCAATGATTAACATCCCGCTAAATACTTGGCCATACATAGCCATCTTGCAGAATTTTATGCAATGTAATCTTCATGGCAAAGTGCCCCCCACAGGATACCTCATGATTTTCTTCCAAAATCTTGTAGATCTCTTCTTTCCAGGACACACAACACAATACTAAATCACTAGCTTTCATGTAAAGCACATCATCAAGCATTTTGTACTTTCTAGCTTTTCTTATAAAAGCATACTTTTTTGAGGATGGTAAATCTTTAAGTAAAACACCTGTCAGCAAAAAATTCACTTCCTTTGATAACACTTCCCTCCCATGATATAAAGGGGAATTTGCCTTCAACACAAACACACAAGTGATCATTTCTTGGGCAGCATCATGAGCTTCTTTATTTTGAGACCTCTCAATATGCTTCAAATCCCATGCTTCAAATCCCATGCTTCAAAATTTTTGAGCAATGATTTCACCTTGAAGCATAAATTCTTCAGTTTAGGATTCTTATTCTTTCATACTCCCAATGCTTGCTTCACAACCAACAAGGCATCTCCTTTGATCTGTAAGAGTCTAATTCCCAATTGTAAACAAATGTGTAAACCACCCTCAAGAGCCATGTACTCTGCTTCATTGTTACTTTTTGCATCAAGTTTCAGCCCTTGTTTCCTTACAAGTTTTCCTTGTGCATCATAAATGACAATGCCTCCCGAAGCAGCATCATGAATTCTTCGATAAAAGCCATCAAAATATAACAGTGAAGCATCAGATATGGCAAGGGTCTCGAATTTCTTCTTTTACACCACCTCTTCTTTAACCAAAACAAGAGTCTCTTTATAAGTGAGTAGATCTACCAGGGTAGCCCGAGTACTCTCTTCTACCAAAAAGGTGAATTGAAACTCTTAAAGTTCGATAACCCATTTCATCACTGTTTTTGATATATTTGAATTATTGAACAACCGAGGAAGCAATGAATAACTGGTGAGAAAAGTGAATGACTTTGCAACAAGTAATGTTTGAATCGTCTACAAGCATAAACCATATCGATCATCACCAATTTAATTTCAGAGTAATGTATTTCATGAAGAGTCTTCACTCTGCTAGCATAATGAACATGCTTCATATATTGAGATTCCTTCCCCCTTTGCAACAACATGGCCCCAATGGCATCATCTCCCACTGATGGATTAACATAGAACTCCTTTTCCCAGTCAGGAGCTTGCAAAATGGGTAGTGTACTAAAAACTTCCTTAACTCTGTCAAAAACATCGTCACAATCACGAAACCACACCAAGGGATCATTCTTAACTACTTTTGCTGCAATGGATACAACAGTTGTGATGCCAAAGGTATGAATCAAGACAAATATTTAACCTTCTGTATGAAAGTGGCCAACTATCTGCTGTCCTTTGGAGATGATAGCAATAACAAAGCTTCCACTTTTTTTGGATCTACTTCTATCCCATTTTCTAAAATCACATTTCCAAGAAGCTTCACTCTTGGCTGTGCCAAATGTCACTTCTTAGGGTTCAACTGACCCCCCCATTCATCATACCTTACAAAAGTCATTTCAAGCTTTTGAACATGCTCTTTCCTTGGACTGTATACACAGATATCATCTATGAATCCTTTGACAAACTTGCCTAGGAACGGGATAAGGACTCAATCCACTTTTCTTTCAAAAGCTCCAAGCCCATTTGCTAACCCAAAAGGAAGGCATCAAAAGCAAAAACAACTCCATGGCGTGATAAAGGTAATCTTTTTCGTGTCTTCAGGAGCAAAGCTAAGCTGAAAATATCCTGATTACCCATCATAGACACTGTATCTTTCAAAGCTAGCCATTGCATCTAAAAGTTGATCAATGAAAGGTGAAGGGTAAGGATCTATCTTGGTCACTGCATTTAATGGCTTATAATCAATACAAACTCTCCAACGCCCATATTTCTTTGGAGTGACCACTACAGGGCTCACCCACTTAGCATTATCCACTGCACACTAAGTAACACACTCTCTATTGTGTGCCTTAAGCTTCCTTCGTCTTCTCCAAGCTGTGTGTGTTTCTCTGCAACCCTAATTCCAACAACTCCTTCTTCATTGGCAATTCCTGTTTAGGCTACATCAACTCCTCAAGTTTCTCTAAACGGCTCGAAGCATTTATATCCTCTAACACTTGCAATACTTCACCAACTTCTCTCTTCCCCTCATCCAGTAGCAAGAATGACACTTCACCCTCATCACTAGAACTAGAAGTAGTGCCACTTTTTGAATCTTTGGAACGGTCTTCACTGGGAACTTCAGATTCATCATTTTCATCACATCTTCTAGTGCCAAAGGTTGCTTGGTAGTCATATCAAACACCCTCTTCGCACCCTTCCTGCCATACACACAGATTGTGCCCTTGCCCCAATCTTGCACAACACCAACAACTCTCAACCAAGGTTGTCCCAAAATGAGAGGAAAAGCTCCCAGGCTAACTGGCACAACCTGAAAGTTTACTATAACCTTCACGTTAAAGACTTCAATTTCCAAATTCTTAATCAACCTCAAACACTTCACTTTGGCATGGTTTGCTAGTCATATCCTAAACCTAGAGCTCCCGCATGTAATGAGACCCAGTCTCTCGACACATGATTGTGTGATCACACAAACTTGAGCACCTCCATCAATGTAGGCCTCTCCCATGCCCACACCTTTGTGCCAAGTGCTCACTACAGGAGGACAAATGTCGGGTAAATCTCCCACAACCAACACTTTGACTTGTCCATACTTCAGCTCTTTGTCTGGATTCAATGATGACTTCCATTGCCTCTTAATTTTGGGCACCATATTCATCAATTGTCAAAAAGTACAATCTACTTTCCTCCCAATCAGGTATTCCTTTAAATTCTAAGATGTTTGGCCTTCTCCCAAAGGTAAATTTGCTACTTCAAACTGTTTACGAGGTCCACTTTTCCTCTTAGCTTTCGCGTCTTCACTCTCTTTGTCTTTCCCTTTCTTTTCACTGGGACCTGGAGCGGCATAGCCCTCCCTCTCTCTTTTGCCTACATGGCATCATCTGCTTCTTTCTTTTCAACCTGCACAATACCCACATGACCACTAGAGGTTGATGCCCAATTTTCCTGTTTAGTACCTTGATCTCCCCATATATCCAATGCATAATCATTAGCCTTGTTAGGAATCTGCTTGGGAAGTGGAAACATATCACCTTCCATCCTTGTTGGCTTTGAACAATAAGTGCTGATGTGACCAAGTTCACCACAATTATAACAGGTAGGGATGAACTTCCTTTGTGGCTCAAAGTCACCTTGTCTATGACCTGCATTAGCATTAGGCTGAGATTCACATTCCTGGGCCATTCCTCTACCACGTCCACGTCCACGACCACCTCCACCTCCAAGAACACTGAGTCACAATTCCTGCATCATGATCATCATGTCTTGCATATTTTTTTGTAATTTTTCAGTATTAGCAACCTTTTGAGCGGGTTGGACTCCAACCTCCGCTTGATTTCTCCCATTTGGTCCACCATTACTTTGCACGGGGACCGCTTTTCCATACTCATTGAGTCTTGAGCCTTCCATTCTTTTTCCATGGCGATAGTGACCGCTTCCTCGAAGGTAGCGGGCCTTTTCAGCTCAACTTTGAACTTCATACTTTCCTTTAAGTTTGCCACAAAATGGTCCTTCTTTAACATGGCTAGAGGGATTTCATTTCCCAAAGCTCGGGCCCATTTATCCCATAAATGGATAGTGAAATGCATGACAAAATAATTAACACTTCGATTAACCTTCTGAGTGTACCCCAAGATTTCATGCCAAACTTCATCAGGTACTTCAATGGATTTGTACTGTGCCAGAAAAGCTTGCTTCACACGATTGTAGTCCAAAACCACCCATGGAGTTTGTGCTTGCCCAGCTCTTCATAATTTTGTAACCAAACTTTTGCCTCATCCTGTAACTGTATTGCAACAACCGTTCCAATATAGCTTGATCTAGTATATCTTGCAATAAGCAATTGACTCCAATTTCTCAATAAATGTCCGTGCATTTTCATTAGGAGATCCATGAAACTGTGGAAACTCGTCCGCCATGTTTGATTGCCACAAAAACACTTACATGTGACGTCAAAAGCTCAAGGGATGTCGATGGATCGCTCCAGTACCTAAACCACCTCACACTGGGTAACCCGACCCCCAATGCTTGGTTTCACAAAGCCTCACAACCCTCCAAACGCTGCAATCCAATTACACGATTTCCTCAAGTGATGTCCACAATTTACACATACATAGGCAGTTGTACGTAAGGACTTACATCCCTTTTACATTCTTTGCCTACAACAAGATAGACACATTTCACACAAACTGGAGCACAGAAGAAATTGCTCCTTTGTGGGGGCAACAAAATGATGTTAGCATGCAAATGACAAGGAAAACAAGTGCCTCTATAGCCTTGCATGAGTCACACCGTCGTTGGAAGGAAGAACTATTGCACTACCGAAATCATCTCTAATAAGCACCTGTAAAGTTTTATGAAACAACTTCAAGCATGAAACACCCTCGGAATTAGAAGAAACCAAGGATATCATGATTTAGCTCCTCCCATGGAGATGTCTGTAGAATATCCATAGGCAAAAAACATATGGGAAATGAGAGAGTTATGGCCACTCAAAACTGGGGGTGTACTCTTTCTTGCTAAAAAACGAGCTCTCTGGAATGTGTGCAGGTGTTGCAGCTATTAAATCAAATTTTCTTCTTCTCTCTCCTCAGTCGATAGGGCCGCTTGTGGGCTTTTATTAATTGGCTCATTTTAGGCCTCTTTTGGTAAAGTTTGGAGCCCAAGTCGGTGACCTTGTGCACATGGGAAGGGAGGGTATTTGTCCAGAGGACCAAAAATGTGACAAGGCACCTGAGCAGGCAGTGTGAACAGTTGGAAAAGGCGTCCCCCTCTCCCAAGAGCCCAAGGGCCCATCAAGCCAAGCTCTCCACAAAGTGATACAACTAATGGGGGTTTCCCCTTAACCCTATATACCCCCATTCTTTGAAGGGGAGGAGCCGTGAGCATAGCGGAAGAGGAAAAGGAATGTGCGCGCGCGCACACACACACACACACACACACACACTCACACACACACCACCATAGACGCACACACAAGTTGGAGGGGGAGAGCCAACACGTAATGTGTGCCGCCTTTCTTTCTTCTCTATCTTATGCACTAAGGCACAATACACATTGTACTTAGTGTTAGTGGCTCACACAAGTGTACTATAGATGTACACTTATGGTTAGTAGCAATTAGAGATGGGCGGTCGGTCACATGGCCATTAAACCTAACGTTCTCCCACTTGATGGCCAATGTGGGAGACTACAAAAATGGAAGAGAACCACTCTTCACCCAATGCCCATCAACTCACGAGAGTGCTGAAATTGATGGTTGGAGAGACTTTAGTGAGTGCATCTGCTGTGTTCTCTGATGTAGGAATCTTCACTAAATCAAGGCTCTTGTTTGCCAAGCATTCATGACTAAAGTGATAACACACATCAATGTGTTCTGTTGTTCTGGTATGAAACATTGGATTGTTAGCCAAGGCAATAGCACTTTGACTGTCACAATGAAGAACTGGTGTACACTGCTCCAATCCAAGATCTTTCACTAGGTAAGCAAGCCAAATAGCTTCTTTGCATGCCTCACTCAATGCAACATACTTTTCCTCTGTGGTAGGAATGGATGTACAGTCTTAAAGAACGAATCTCCAAGAAATAGCAGAACCAAAAAATGTGTAAATCCAACCTGTTGTTGATTTACGACTGTCAACACAGCCTGCATAATCATTGTCTACAAATCTCTGAATGGATAACTCTCCATGACCATAGCATAACTGTTTATCTGCAGTGCCACTCAAGTGTCTGAGAATTGACTTGACAACATCCCAATGCTTTTTACCAGGGCTAGACATAAATCTGCTGACAACTCCCACTGCATGTGCAATGTCAGGTCTTGTAACCACCATGGCATACATGAGACTACCACAAGCTGAAGCATAAGGAACCTTAGCCATCACAGCTTTTTCCTCAACAGATTTGGGACAATCATTCTTGCTAAGTTTCAAATATGTAGGCAATGGAGTACTCAAAACCTTGCCCTTCTGCATGTTGAAACGATCAAGAACTTTGTGCACATACTCTTTTTGAGAAAGATACAACAACCTCTTCTTATGGTTACGAGTAATGCGCATACCAAAAATGTGATTGGCTTCACCCAAATGTTTCATGTCAAATTGGCTTTTCAGCTTGGTTTTCAAGTCAGCAATGTCCTTCTTGGAACGACCAGCAATAAGCATGTCATCTACATAAAGGATAAGCATGATAAGTTGTCCATTGGATTGTCTTTTCACGTAAAGACATGGATCCTCATTACTGTGCTTATAGCGTAGAGAACGCATAAATGCATCAAACTTTTGATACCATTGTCTGGATGATTGCTTCAAGCCATAGAGACTTTTCAGAAGCTTACAAACCAAATGTTCCTTGCCCTTTAGCACAAACCCTTCAGGTCGTTGCATATAAATCTCTTCCTCGAGATCACCATGTAAGAAAGCTGTAATGACATCCATTTGATCAAGCTCCATATCTTCAGTGGAAACCAAAGCAAGCAACATTCTCAGTGTGGTCATGTTGACCACTGGAGAAAAGATTTCTTGGAAATCAACACCATATTCTTGCTTGAAACCTTTGGCCACTAAACGAGCTTTGTAATGGTCAATCTTCTTCTTGTAAACCCATTTTCAAGGCAATGCTTTCCTACCTTTTGGCAATGGAACAAGTTCCCATGTTTTGTTCTTTGCAATACTGGACAACTCCCTCTTCATAACATGTTTCCACTGAACCTTATCATTGGCTAGCATAGCCTCTTTGTAACAAGAAGGCTCACCACTATCTGTGAGCAAAACAAAATCCACGCATGGAACAAAATGTTCTGGAGGATGTAAGACTCTTTGAGATCTCCATGGCTGATCAAAACTTGTACTAGCATGTGTAGTAAGTGGCTCGGGAGCTGTTTGGATAGGAGGTGATACATCGGAAAACATCACTTTTTGGAATTCAACCTCTTTCACTGGCTGTCTATGCATCTTAGTCTCATTAAAGAAGACATCACTGCTATGGATCATCCCATAAACGATAGCCAAATTGACCATCTACACCATAGCCAATGAAGATGCATTTCCTAGACTTGGGATCTAGCTTAGCACGCAACTCCTTGGGTAGATGTGCATAAGCTTCACAACCAAAAGTGCAGAGTTTTTCATAAGATAATTTATGTCCTGACCATAACTCCAAAGGTACACAAAACTGTAATGGAGCATGTGGTGATCTATTGATCAAGTACACGACTGTGTATAAAGCTTCAGCCCAAAATGCTTGTGGTAAATTAGCCTGTGATAGCATAGACATAATCCACTCTTGGATGGTCCTGTTCATTTGTACCGCAACACCATTTTGAAGCAAGAAAAGGTCTCATCTTTAGACTTCATGGCGTAGACCCAAACATGCAGTGTTGCATCGTCAATGAATGTAACATAATAGGACGCACCACCATGGGATTTAGAAGGCATAGGCCCATATAAATCACTGTGCACAAGCTCTAAGGGTTTTCTTTCTTTGTCAAAAGAATGTGTACGATGTGTCCGTGTTTGCTTGCCATATTGGGTGTGCTCACAAAAGGGAAAATAAAAAAAATGACAAAGACAGTAAGTAGCCCAAACGAGAGAGTGTCTCCATTCTCTTCTTTGACATATGTCCTAACCGGCTATGCCACAGCTCGGTTACAGAAAGAATACTGTTTTTATCAGATACATAAAGAGGATAAAGTGAGCCAACTTTAGAACCATGGGCTTTAATAAGATGACCCTTCACAACACGCCAAGACTACTGATGAAAAGTGACTTTGTAACCCAAGTCATCAAGATGTCCAATTGAAATCAGATTGCGTGTTAAGGCTGGAACATGATGCACATTATGGATGATAAACTTCACCCCATTTTCCATAACTATGGCAATATCACCTACGCCAACAATGTCACAAGAGTAGTTGTCACCAAGTGTAACAGAGCCAATGGTTTCCTCGTATGTAGTAAACCAATGCCTATGAGGTGTGACATGCAAAGAAGCACCCGAATCAAGAATCCATGTATGGGATACTTCACCACTAACAAGGAGATCAACTGGCATAGAACTCTAAAAAGATAGAGTTTCCTGTGCATCATAAAAGACATCATTACTTTCATTCAACATATTAATGTCTTGCGCATCACTGTCATCCTGCACTATGTTTAGTTCTTCAATCTTAACCGAACTCTTTGGTTTCTCCTCTTTATCAACATAATCTTTGCCCTTACATTTGCCCCTCTCTTTGTCACGCTTCCAAGCATAACAATCCTTGTTTATGTGACCAAAACCATCACAATAATGATATTAAACATTACGACGACCACGAGAATTTGATCTATCCTTTGATGCATCTCTATTGCTTTCTTTCTTGGACTCATGTTGCGAAGAACGGCCCTTACGTTGCTTATCATCCCTTTATACATAATGCGAGCTAGTCATGGTCTTCTGTTGCATCTTCTCTGACAAAAGAGCACTAGTAACATCATCGTACTTTAGCGTACCATTAGGAGCAAAGTTACTAACAACTATGCAAAAGATATCCCAAGAGGGTAGCAACCAACAAAGCAAAAAGATTGGTTACATCT
Source organism: Adiantum capillus-veneris (assembly GCF_014529385.1). Classification (NCBI taxonomy): domain Eukaryota; kingdom Viridiplantae; phylum Streptophyta; class Polypodiopsida; order Polypodiales; family Pteridaceae; genus Adiantum; species Adiantum capillus-veneris. Next base: position 63,950,893 of record NC_140933.1, on the reverse strand, counting down.
CATCATCAATGGTCATGAGCTGTGCACGAATTTGGGCAAAAAGAGAATCAAAATCATTGATATGGCTGGCAACATTAGCTGACTCCTTCATAAGAAGGTTGAAAAGTTTTTGCATCAAGAAAACCTTATTGCTAGCCGTATCCTTTTTGTAAGCGTTGCATAATTTTTGCCATAAAGCATGAGCAATCTCGCATTCTAACACTGAAAAGTACACCGACTCTCCAAGGTGCATTCTAACCATAGACTTGCATAGCTCATCAAGCTCCTCCCACTACAAGTGAGTCGTGTGCATATCTTCAGTTCTAGCCGCATAGGCAATAGACAACTTTTGCTTCTTTTGAACAAGCACATCATGCATTTGGTTCTTCCAAAGCTGAAAATTAGTGCCATTTGTCACGGTCTTTGCTAGTAGACATGGTGACAAAACTACCAAAAGATTTTGGGGAAATTTTGGCGGAGTCTCCTTTGTATTTGGGACTATGTCAACCAAAATATGAGACAAAATGACCAAGTATGTCACTCACAAAGCATAAAAGAGGGCAATGCCTCTCAAAAGCACACTGTATAGAGACCAACTGAGGTGCATAAACTGTCAAACTGACCATAGACCGCCAACTCGGTGTTAGAAGCATCTATACCTAGAGCCATCAACTCTGAACCGTAGCTCGAGTGGGGTTTTTGATGGCTCAAATGGCTCCAAAAGGGGGGTAAAACCTAGGACACTTGGAGGAAACGCTCTTGAAAAGCTGAATTTGCCGATGCCAAAATTGGAACCCTATTTTCACTCTTAAAAGTGCTCACGCACGAAAATGATTTCGGAATGAGATGGCTCTGATACCAGATGAAGGGGAGGAGCCGTGAGCACAGCCAAAGAGGAAAAGGAATACGCACACACACACACACACACACTCCACCATAGCCACACACACAAGTTGGAGGGGGAGAGCCAACATGTACTGTGCCCCCCCTTTCTTTCTTCTCTATCTTATGCACTAAGGCACAATATACATTGTACTTAGTGTTAGTGGCTCACACAAGTGTATAGCTGTACACTAAGGGTTAGTAGCAATTAGTGATGGGCGCTCAGCCACATGACCATTAAACCTAACATTCTTCCCTTGTCCCTTCTCATATAGGATAACTCCCATGCCACATGGCAATTTCCTCCCCAATCCTCCCAACTCCCTCATGCCCAATTAATTTCCAGCTTCTCCCCCAAGTAGGAGAACTTCTCGGACAACCTTCCCAACAGCATAAGTTGTTGCTTCGGTCACCAAATGACACACCATAAAGTACGGTTTGAAGCCCATCATCTCGGCTACTTATAAAAATCTTAAATCTCAAAATTTCCAATTCCAATTATCAAGTTGGCCCAGTTGCCTTTGTCACATGCACCTACAATCACTTTCTAAGTTGAGACCGCCCACTTCGGATGCTCATAACTCACATGTACAAGTCCAATTCACGAGCTATAAAGCACAGCTAAAAATATTTATTAAAAACCATGTCTTGGAGACTCAAACAACCCAAAACATTAGCACCCAAACCTGAAACCACACCTTTGTACATAAATTTTTACATGGTCGCTTCCAAGACCTGCAAGGCTATGTACACATATATACATGAGGCTAGTGGGCAAGATTTTTGGCATGCTCTAATGACTTTATACTCATCCAAAAAATGCATGACAATGTCTTCTCATAACTAGATATGGCTATGACTATTCTCGTCAACAATTTTCCTTCTGGCCAGCGTTCTGTTCCTCCTTTCCAAGGCCAATGATTTCTTGGTTGGAAAGCAAAGATGTTGTTAATTCTTGAAGGTGATGAACTCTCTCATATTGTCCTTGGAAATTGTGTATGTCTACCTCAGCCTATTGATACAAATCATGATAACATGCTTATCACTGAAGGACCTGTATTTGAAGACTGGCATGTTGTGCATACGGATTGGCAATGACATGATAAAGAAGCTTGTCGGTATATTCTTTATGTTCTTACTGCTTTTTCTTGATGTGTATAAACTGTCTACTTCCCATGACGTATGGAAGTACCTTATTGCAAACTTTCATAAGAAATCTGTTACAAAAATGCTTCATTTGAGAGGTTTGCTTAACAAGTTACAATATGAAGTTGGTACTACCATGACGAAACATATTGAGTCTTTCAAATCCATTATTAATCATCTTGTTGCTACTGGTGATGCTAATCTTTAAAAGAAACTGATTACACTTCTTCTTGACATGGTGAAGGACTCTTCTTATGATAACATTGTTACCATCTTTCTAATAAAGATGGTCTCGATTTTGACCAAGCCTGCATATCTTTAATTGAATACTCTCAATGTCAAGAATGAAAGTCAAGAATGACATAATGTTGGTTATGATACAACTATAATTTCACAAGAGGAGATTGAGTCACAACAGATAGAATGTGCTTTTTGTGCTCGAAGGCATCCATTTCAATGAGAAAACCGTAGAGGTGGCCGTGGCAGTAATATTTTCTCTCGTCTCAATTTTCCTTATAAACAACATAAATGGCCATACGGAAGATGATTGTTGGGCATGTTAATATGATGAAGAACACAATATCACCACTAAATAACCTCGCTTATGTAGAAATTCTTCTTCTTCTTGTGAATATTATGGACGAATTTGATTATCCCACTCATATGTGCTGTAAGCATCGATTCGACACAGATCGTAATAGAGCATATACTGTTGAACATCGAAACAATATTGTATGAGAAACAAGCTGCATCCTATGTTCAATTGCTCCAGAGAGAATACTTCATGTACGTGATGGATTACTTTATTATTGATTTTGATGCTACAAGAAATATGACATATCAGTATAAGTGGCTCCATAACTATCATTCACTACCAATTCAATGTGTTTTTTATCTTGCTGATGATACAACTTGTCAAGTAAAGGGTATTGGAAATTTATATCTTGGTATCTTATCTTCTTCCACTCAAATCTTGCAAGGAGTATAACATGTACCAGATCTTCAACGTAATCTTCTTTCAGTTGCTAGACTTGTTGATCTTGGTCTCTTTGTTGGATTTTATCATGCCAAATGCCGAATCGAGAAAGATGGACAAACTATAGCCATTGCTTCTCAAAACGGTAATTTGTTTGAACTCGCTCTCAATGATGTTGTAGCAAATGTTGTCACTGCTCCAGGTTATCATGATTGCAAAGTATGGCATCATCGTTTTGTTTATGCTGATTTCTCAAAACTCCTTGATCTACAACATCATGATCTTGTTCATGGCATGGATCTTAAAGCTCATCCCTAGATGGGAATTTGTGAGTTTTGTGCTCTTGGGAAACATAATCGTAAACCCTTTCCTCTCGCAGATACAACTCATTCTCATGACATATTAGATCTTGTTCATAGTGATATATGTGGACCTCTACCTTCTTCAAGATCCCAATATTTCTACTTCATTACGTTCATTGATTATTTCTCATGATATACGATTATATTTCTACTTAGACAAAAATCTGAGACCTTATCTGTTTTCAAAAAATTCCACAAGGTTGAGAAACTTCAAACTGGCCGTCGTCTCAAGAAGCTTTGTAGTGACAATGGAGGCAAATATATCTCTCGAGAGATTGTTACTATGCTGACATTGGAACTCATCATGAACACACTATTTCATATTCACCTCGATAGAACGACGTTGTTGAACGAAAGAATCGCACTATTCTTAATGCTATAAGATGTATGCTAGCTCATTCTAGGTTATCTCGTGTTTTCTAGGGTGAAGCTACTTTGACATGTATCTCATTTTTGAACCTTTGGATGTATTGCTTATATTCATGTTCCAAAAGAAACACGAACAAAGCTTAATTCTTCTGGTCTTAAAGTTATTTTTATTGGATATTCTAACACTTCTAAAGGCTACAAATTCTACGATCCTTCCTCCAAGAAAGTAATTGTGAATTGTGATGCTACTTTTAACGAACAACTTATGGGAGGCTCATGGTCCATGGATGAGTATGATGATACTAAATCGTTGCTTCAGGCTTTTCCATTTCTTTCCGATGATGAAACTCTTTCTATAGAGCAACTTTTCTCTTCACAACCATCTATTCCAAATGTTGCCAATGATGATATTGATATTTTTGTTGATCTGCCTATTGATTTTGAACATGGTTCATGTCATGTTTATGATGAGGAAATTGTTGATAATGCTTTCTCTACTTCTAAAGATCTCGTTACTTATAATGAAGCTCTCTTTACCACAAAAGGATCAATGGCAAGAGGCTATGGAAGCAAAGTATGATTCTCTTATCTCTAAAGGTACATGGATACTAACCGAACTACCTCCTGGTCGTACAACTATTAAATGTAAGTGGGTGTATAAGACAAAGGTAAAAGCATATGGATATTTTGACAAGTTCAAGGCACGTTTAGTTGTGAAAGATTAATCCCAAGTTGCTGGTGTTGATTATCAAGAGACCTTTTCACCAATTGTTCGCATTACAAGTGTTCGAGTTTTATTTGCATTTGCTGTTTTGATTCAGAAGCTCATCAAATGGATGTGCGAATTGATTTTTTGAATGGTGATTTGGAAGAGGAAATTTATATAGAGCAGCCAAAAGGGTTTGTTATTTCAGGTAAAAAAGACCTTGTTGCTCAACTCCATAAGGCACTATATGGTCTCAAACAAGCTTCAATGGCCTGGTATACAAAATTTGATCTTTTTCTCACCTCCAAAGGATTCATCTCTTGCTCTTCATACCCCAACTTATATATAAAGTACCAAGGTAGAAATTTTGTGATTCTTACTCTTTATATGGATGATACCATCTTTGTTTCCAATGATTTGGGATTTCTTTAGCAAGTGAAAAAGTTATTGTCTACTACATTTGATATGGTCGATCTTGGAGAGATTCACTCGTATCTTGGCATTTAGATTCAAAGGAGCCATACAAAAGGTATTTATTCCTTTGACAATCAAAGTTTATTGCTGATACTATTCAAAAGATTGGTTTGGAATCTGCACATTCAGCCAACACACCTTGTCTTACGAGTTCTACGAAGAACACTTCTGACAGTGGCGATCAACTTGTCACAAATCAACCTTATGCTAACTTGATTAGGTGTCTTCAGTTTATTGAAATGAACACTCACCTTGATATTTTGCTTGTTGCTAATTATATTGGACAACATCTTGCACATCCTTCTCTTAAGCATTGGTCTGCAGCAAAGCATTTATTGAGATACTTAAAAGGCGCTACAGATTTTGGTTTGGTTTATCGACGACAAACTGACATCGGATTCTATGCAATCTCTTTCTCTTTTGAGTTACATAGATGCACACTGGGCAAGCTCACATTTATCTATGCGATCTACTAGTGGCAATTGCTTCTTTATAAATGGTTGTCTTGTTTCTTGGACCAGCAAGAAACAACATTGTATTGCAGCTTCTACGATTGAGTCTGAATATGTTGCAGCGTCACTTGCAGCTCATGAGCTGATCTGGCTTTGACTTCTTGTTGATATTAGTCATTCTTCTCTTTCTAGCACACCCTTGCGGTGTGACAACCAGAGTGCTATTAGTCTTGCAAAAGACTATGTTCAACATAATAAGTCAAAGCACATTGTTGTGCATGATCATTATGTCCGATATGAAGTACACAAAGGCACAAGCACCATAATGGTTGAATGTTGTCCAAGTGACCAAATGATTGCAACCATTCTTACCAAAGGCCTCAACAAGTCACACTTCATCCTCTTGCGCTCAGAGCTTGGAGTTGCTTCGGCCTCACTCTTTCTAGATTAGCTTCTCTGCTATTATGATAGCTTTGTACATATGACATTGTAATCATATAGGTACCATGCACTATGCACACTTCACACTTGCACACTGTACTCTCAGTGTCACTTGTATATTTGTACATAGATACACAATTCACTTTCACATCATCATCGTCACTGGTTCATATTTTTACTTTTGTATAGGGGCTTGGGTTTTTCCCTTGAGCTCCCCAAGGGCTTTTTCCATCCAAAGCTAGAGACCTTTGTTTGAGTGGAAATATTGGAGCTATATGTGGCTCACTCTACTCAACTTGGGCTCACCTATATATTTTTATCTTGTCCTCAATATGAATCAGTCTTTGGGAGCATAAATGGTGTGTCTCTTGTCTCGTCTTTATCTGTTTCTCTCTACATCTCAACATTATTTGGATTTTACATTCCAAATGAAGTTTGAGAAGCAGTGCACAAATTCATACAAGGTACACAAAGCTAATGGTACTTATCGATTAGCAAGTATGAATCGTAGGCTACTGCAACACAATATAAATGGAATTTGTTTGAAGATCTACTTTGACAGGTCATTAGTTCTTGATGTGAACCAATTGCAAATCCACAGGTGGGAAACCCACCTAAATGTGATCTTTTTCCCAACCATAAATAAAACTTTGTACATATGATAGTATACAAGTTTTTCTTTCAATTATTGACTTGCACAATGTTACAAGTTTCAGGTTCAATAAGCATGTTTTGGGTTAAACATGAATGTTCAACAAGAGGGTTGAGTAGTGATGGTGAAAGAAAAGGTTGTTGGTGTTACAATAGGTGCAAAAAGTTCTTATGGCTATAATTCAGAGCAATCTACTAGATTTGTGACACTTTTGGATGCCTATGCAGGCAAGGGAGTCAAGATGTATATGCAAAATGTGGTTTTTGGACCCTTTTGGGTATTTTTGGACTCACTATTTAGAATGTTTCAAATTTGGAAATTTGCAGGTTTATTGCTCAATTTTATAGTCACATGGATGGAAGCTCATCTTTATAGCTCATCAACAAGAGTCACTATACTAGGTTGAAGGTTTATCAGTTTTCAGATCCATACAATGATGGTGCTTATGTGTATACATCCCAAGGGTTGATTAAAGTCAAGGTTTTGAAGTGCTTAGAATGCAATTTGAGCCAAGCTTTAATGGATCTCAAACAAGGAAAGTATGTGTAGTTGAAGTTTTTTCAAGAGCCAACTTTGTAGTAGTAGGTTGGTCCACTTTGGAATGTGTGCACTAGAGATTTTCTTCATTATTCTAGGGTTTTTAGTTGTACTAATTGATAAAAGTTTCAAGATGGACTTTATGGCTCATCAATCAAAGCATTCTGTAGGAAGATATCCTCGATTTAAATTGGCAGTGGTCTAGAGCAGAAGGGAAAGTTTGATTTTCTCCAATTTTTGGAGGTCCAATGTGGGTGCTTGGAGATCTTGAAAACTGGGATGATGGCTTGAACCCAAATCTTGATATGTAGGTTGCTCGTCCCTTTTTACAGCTCGATCATTGGATTAGCAAATAAAAAATTCCATGTCTTAAAAAGGAGCTCAAATAAAAAGTATTTTTATGAGGATCAACAAAATGTTTTTTGATTTGGGGGGTGAGTCCCCAAGGCACCAAATGGTGGGCCAATAAACCCGTATGCGGTTTTTAGGGAAAGATTGTCAAAATATTTATAGTATATGGAGAACTCTTATAAGATAGATAGATAGAGAGAGAGAGAGAGAGAGAGAGAGAGAGAGAGAGAGAGAGAGAGAGAGAGAGAGAGAGAGAGAGAGAGAGAGAGAGAGAGAGAGAGAGCTCCCCATGGCTATGGCATGGCTTGCATGTGCGAGGCTGTCGATGTGTGTGTTGGTGACCTGGCATCGCCATGGAATGTTGTGTGTCGATGGGTGTTGCTATTGTCCATTGTTGTTGAGCTTTTGTGGGGAAATTACACTTATTGGTTTCCCATCTAACCCCTTGAGCTTGGTGGTCAGGGTCATTCCCACGTGTATAAAGGGTAGGTGGCTGCCCAATGTGAGCCAAACTTTTGAGGTGACATGTACATAACTAAAACTTAAAAAAATGCAACTTGCATTTGCATAGGTGGGACAGAAAAACAGAACCTGCAAATAGAGAAGGACGATGAGAGGTGAAGGAGAAAAAAATTGGTGTTAAAGGAAGGAGAAAGAAGAAGAGAATTACCATACCACGAGGAGTCTTTCACATGGAAGGTCTTGCCAGAATCAAGAGAAGCATTCCCCCTCTTTTTGTACACCATGTTGGATTCAATTGAAGTATACCCAGTACCTTGTTTCAACTCCATCATCTTCCCCGCAATCCATCTTGTTTTCTCTATTTGTAGTCTCTTGTGCTTTTTCCAAGGTGTGGACGTGTGAACCATCTTGGGTGTGCATGCAAAGAGAGAGAGAGAGAGAGAGAGAGAGAGAGAGAGAGAACTTGGGAATGTGGTTATGGTGATGCTCGTTTGAAGATGTATGCACAAATCGGGGTGGTTGACTGTGAGCATGTAAGTGAAATTTGCAAAGTAGGTGTGTGCTCGCTATGGGATTGTGGTGTTTTGCATGTCGTGAGCACTATTTGTGCTAATTAAGTGTGTTCCATCTATTCTCCCTCTCCAACGTTCACAAGGGAAAAAAGTATGTACATGTGTCATGCTTCTACAAATGTACACCTTAGTCTCTCTTCCTCTAAGGCCTTTATAACACACAAAAAATAACATGCAAAATGAGGGAAAATCAAGGTCAAATACATGGATCCCATCTTTTCTCAAATCCTCCAACACAAAGTAAGACTTGTTTTAGCGATAAAAAGAAGAGCGTACACATAGTTGGTATTGTAAATCATAGAAAAGACAAGGAAGTTGTTCAAAGAAGCTAGCTTGGTTGTTTGAGCATTATGCGACCAAGCAACTCGTTGTCGCTCACCGATGTACTTTGTCACCTCGCACGGGAGTTGTGCGATTTGCAAAAAAAAAAGAAAGTGAAAGAGTCACAGTGGCTTTCGAAAACAATAAAGAAATGATAAAATAATTAGGGCTAGAATTATATAAAATAAAGCATTATTCAGGAATATCTCTTAATAAGCGAAGAAGCAAACCGAAATAATAGTTGAATTTTTGAATTTGCAAGATTTTTGAACTAAGTTCTCACATATTTCACCATTTTTTCTTCCCTTTACCATGGTTTGCTCATTTAGTGTGTGTGTGTGTATATATATATATATATATGTGTGTGTGTGTGTGTGTATGTGTAAAATAAATAAATATGTGTATGTATATGTATAGAATTTACTAGAATTATGCAAGGTGAAGGTTCACTTTAGCATTCTAAAAGAATAGAATTCAAGTGAAGTTTAGCCCTATAAGGATGTGAAATGAAAGGTGAAATAGGAAGATTCATTTAATATTTTAAAATGAAAATTACATTTAAGAAGTCTCCATCATGGCACTGAAAACAATGAAAGTATGCCTAACCCAACTCAACACGAAGGCTTCTTTTAGAAAGCCAAAAAAACAAGGAAATCACATGATGTCTTAAATTAAGTAGGTGGCATTATAAATCAAAGAAAGGACAAGGAAGTCACATGTTGCTTTAAATGTGATGCTTATTTGCACATGAACATGAGCAACAAAGGACATTCGAAGTGAGCACCTAGGACAAATCACACTCAAATAAATGGATCCCATCTTCCCTTAAGTCTTTCAAAAAAAACTTTGACTAATCGATAGTAAGTCTTGCAAGTTGCTAGCCTTGTTTTAGGTGGTATTCATCTGAGGCTCAATTTTTAGTAATAACTCAGGTAGATAAATGAGCCCACAATGTGTTTACGTGTATCCTATTGAGCCAGCTTAGTATTACTGAGCATAGCCTTTTGTAATTGTGCCTATTTTGGCTAGTTGCACGAGAGGGTGTTTGAAATAAATTTAATGTGGGTAGCTTTCAAAGGAATAGCCGTTCTCTTTCTAGATCCTTTCCCTCTCTACCTGCTAACAAAGGTAATAATCTCCATGTAGCTTTTGTTGACGGCCACACGCAAGTAATCACAAATAATTATGCTCGTACGTGGCCGTGACCATGGCTCAATTATCACTCATTCAATGTGCAGAAGGCTCAATAGTCTCAATTACCTAAATAAATAACTGAGCCCTCGCGTGACCATAGCCTTAGCAAGCCAAAAAAGAACATACAAACATTTGGCATCTTTTATACTATATATAATTGAGCTTAAAATTTTTGAGGAAGGAGAGGGCCTCCACATGTCACTCTCAGGTTCACTTCAAAGAAAACTTTACAAAATGTTTCATTTTTGTGAACTAAGAACCTTCAACTTTTAGCCTTTCAGACTTGACAAGTTTCAAAAAGAGGGGTTGATTTTTAATTTTCTTTTAAGACATACTTTACTTTTCCTTGTGAAATCCAATTGAGGGTGGCTCATCTTTCCTTTTCCAAGGCCAATGGCCATAAAAATTTAAAATTTAAAGAATTGTTCCTATGAACATAAGCAAAGTTTTAGTGGTTTACTTCAAGATTAATTTGGAGTCACAATTTTAGATCGTAAATTTTTTATTAAACCCCACTTTTTATCAAACACGAGTTTTGAATAGTCCAAAATAACAAGATGTGTGTGTGTGTGTGTGTGTGTGTGAGAGAGAGAGAGAGAGAGAGAGAGAGAGAGACAGAGAGAAAGAGGGTCTCGAAGAGGACACCAAATGTTTGTTCTTGATCAAAAAATAAGGCACATTAAAAACTCTTTAAATATGTGTGTGTGTGTCGTGTGTGCGTGTGTGTATAAGTTCGTGCTTATGTGTGTGAGTGTGCCGGTGTGCCTAGGAGCCGGTTCCTACCTCCTCCCTTCTCTCTCTCTCTCTCTCTCTCTCTCTCTCTCTCTCTCTCTCACACACACACACACACACACACACACACACACACACACAAGGTGCTTATGTGTGTGTGTGTGTGTGTTTGAGCGGATACGCCGTGACGGACGTGAGCACAGCGAGAACTCACCTAAAAAGATTTGACAGCTAAGGACGAAGCTCGACCCGCAGGTGCGTGGAAGCAAGCATAGGGTGTCAACCTACACTCGACCGACTCCTAACTAATTCTTACTGAGGTCTCTACCCAATGTTTAAGTCACAGCCTTTAGGAGTGCATAAGAGGAAACTTCCTACAACACTTTCTAGAGCCAAACCCATCAAACAATCTCAAAACACCATAGAACTTGAAGGAGACCCTACTAACACCAATAGGTCACTCTTACTAAGGTCTATGAACCAAAACCCCAACCCAAAACACCCGGTGCAAAATCACGTAGGATGTCTAGCCAAAATTTGCAGGTCTTCGTTTTTTCGAAATCTAAAGTGCCTAATGTGTAGCTCTACTCAATGCGAACGCGTGGATATGCTGTAATGCAAAATCGGACAACGTATGCTCACTGAATTACCAGATGAAGCTCGTAGATGGAGGTCACAAAACCAGACCGTACACGCGTAATGTAGGTATCGACGCGTAGCTCTCGTCGGGGGAAACACGCTGCACTTCTTCGCACTCGATTCCGACCACCGGTGCACACGTAGCGTCAAGATGAAGCTCACACTCTCTCTCGTACACAGTACGCTCACTCACAGACTTCAAAACTTTTCTTAAATGACAAAGGTTTTTCATTAAGGTCAAAAAGTGGTATAAATACCTTACAATTCTCAAACCCTAATGTTCCAAATTAACCATCTACTCAATCTAAATGTCAAAACTGGGATACAATCTAGAAACTTCTGTAAGCCCCAATAATTACAAGGTGAAATGCGGGTTTTCTCAATGAATGAATAATTACAAAAAATGATAATCTGCCGAGCCGTCATTTTCCGTAGGGTGTGTCTCGCTTCTAACACTCCCTCCCTCCTTGCTCATGTCGTCCCCGACATGGCTGTTGAGCTGCTTCTTCATCTTATGGTTTCTCGCATCTTGAGCAGCGACTCGTATTTTGCATGTAAATCCAGTAGTGTTGGGCCGAATATGTCGGTGCTGATGGTGAAGAAGCCGATGTAGAAAGCTTCTTCAAAGGCCTGGAGGTGATAGGATGGCAAAAACATGATCCTTTGATACAATGCATGTATCACCTCCTTGGAAGGCTGACCAGACAGATCATATGCACATTTGTAAGTATCTGGAAAGAAGAAGATACTGTCTGTCGCCCGGCCCGATTTGAACGTCTCGAAGACTACCAAAAGGGTTTTGTAGATCTTTCTCAACATAATGCAAGGAAGGTCATGCGAACTAATGAGGAACAATTTGATGGCGTCCGTTAGGGTTTTCACCATGTATTGAACGCTTATTCTCTCGCCTTCCTTCAAGCCTGGCAGCTTTGGATAGTTTAGCCAACTGGGTTGGCTTCTTTGTAGTAGCTCCTGGGCCTTCCATGTCCGCATCCTTGGTAGAGGGCGGTAGCTTAGGTTATCTCTAATGATTTTGGGTGTCTCTACCAAATGGATTAGGTACTGTGGATACTTCGTCAGCCATGCCTTTCTCCACCTGGGCTAGGAGTCGACTATCAACTTTACCCTTTCAGGCCTAGAGATATCTGCTGTGTAGAGTGGCACTATTGTCTCTTCTCTGATTCTCTTGTTGATTGTGGTGGCTTCGTACTTTAGCAAAGGATATGGGAGAGAGGACTGTAGCCATTCACGCCGGAGGTTGGTGGCGTCTATCTTCTGAGGTCATGGATTTAAAAACCCTCTGCTCCCATTCCAAAGCTTCTTTGGCCGTTTTCCTGATTTCTGCTTCTATGGCCTTGCGCAGCTTCTCTTCCTCTTCTTGTGTTAGATCTTGTGGCTGTTGAGAGGGTCCTACAAGGATTTCCTCTTGCATGGGTGTGTCCTCAGGATCTGCCACATTCTCTAGGTCTATGCCTTCCATGGCTGCTGGCCCTGTGCTTGCCTGCTCTTCTGCCTGCTGTCCTCTCAGCTCTTCTATCTATTTTTGGAGTGTTTGTTTCTCTGCTTCAACTCGTTCTCCCATGTTCATGAGGAGGTCGTTCAAATCGGCGTTTATCTTCTCCGCCTCCTCGAGCTTTCTCTTGATATTTTCTAGCTCATCTTGCATTGCCTTCTTCTCTTCTTCCATGCGTGTTTGCATAACCACTGACCCTTCTGCCATCATCAACCTTTGCTTCTTCTCTAAGGTCAACTCTTTCTGGAGCTCTTTCATCTGTTCTTCATAGATCTGGTTTTCTGAAGTGGTGTGAGTCGAGCTAGTAGCTCTGAATCTGGCAAGAGATGCCCGTAGCCGCTCGATGGTCTGATCTTTAACTTTAAGCTGGTCCTTGAGCTCAAGGACCTCATCCTGGCTAGCCTCCTACTCTATTTTTGCCTTCTCTTTGGCATTTTGCATGGCCTCAACTTCCTTGGACTCCTCAGCAAGTTGTAGGGTTAGGTTATCCCTTTCCCTCTCTGCATCTGTCAATGACTTGCTGAGTTGTCTATATTCTTCTTCGGCTCCTTGCAGTCTTTGAGCTGCTACACGATTTTCTCTTTCCATTTCCTGGAATCTTTGCAATGCCTTTGCCAGACTGCTGTCTCTCTCTCTCTCTATCTTTCTTTGGCTTTGTTTTTGTAAAGTGTCGACTTCAAGCTTGATTTTCACTTCAGTGGCTTTGAGAGTTGCCATTCGCTTTCTGAGGCCATTGAGACTGTGCTCTTAGCCCGGTTAGCTTGGTCATCACCACATCCCAATCGTTGGTGGGTGGGTGCAGGTCCACTGTATCAGTGGCCATCTCCTTTAGCTCCACTAACCTCAAGCTCTGCATTTTCTCTTTGGGCCCCGTGCTTGCCAAGTCAAATGCGACTGTGGCAGCCTCTTCTTTTGTATATCCGGCACCTAGTAGGTGTAGAAATGTGTTATACCTTGCTTCATTTGGCTCTGGCTGCTCACTTTTAGGCTTAGCCTCTTCTTTTCGTTCTTGCTCTTGGCTTTGTTCTTGCTTTGACTCTTCTTGCTCTTCAGGTTTGTCTTGCTCCTCTTTCTCTTGAGTCTGTGTACGAGGAGGTGGTGAGGGCGGTGGGCTGGACTCAGGGCTGGACGGTGGAGTTGTCGACTTTTTCTTGAAATCCCTGTCCGCCTTTGTCTTCCTTTCTCTCTCTTGGCCTTCCTGCTCCTCTAGCAGTTGCCGTCGGACTTGCTCCACTTCTGCTTCCGTAAATGGTATATGTGGGATATTTTTCACTGTGGCATCCAGAATCTCAAAATTCTTAATATAGTCGTCGAATCTGTCTCTGTGCACCCTTCGGGATGATCCTGACATTGCTTCTAGAGAGGGCTTCCATAGCTCATTCAAATCTCCTTTGAGGTCTCTTTTGGCCCTGAAACTTTCCATCAGCCGCTCTAACCGTGCCGCCTTATGTGATTTCGTCTCTTTGACGGGAACTTGGACAGATTCTTTCTTCCCTTTCTTCAACTCTGGCTGCTCTTCTTGCACGGTTTCTAACTGGCGTTTCAACCTTGTGGCAACCCTTAGTGTTTTGGGTTGTTTCTCTTCCTTATCTTCCTTGAGCCTCAGCCAGTCGTTCTGTAATGGAGGGTCGGGCCATCTTCCCTTGGCATGCAATGCCCCATAAATCACTTTCGTGATTAGCTCACTCGGCATGATGTATGTGGGATTCTTGTTGCCCATCTTTACCAGATTATCATGTATATAAGCTGCATAATTGATTACTTTCAGCTAGCTTTTCTGCATTGCCCAGGTAAAGGTTGTGGCAATTGCTCCAGGCGGCATTCTGTACTTTTGTGGCCGCTTGGTACACATATGGAAATACGGATTGTACAACTGACTCATGATTGCCACTTTGGGGTTGGCAATGTCTTCAAAAGTGTAGTTGCCTTTCTTTTCTGTGTACACCTTTACTTCGTCTCTTCTTTTGGTTACACTATCCCCTTTGTTGGAAAGGTCTAGTGCAGCTGCCACCACTCTCTCCGTGATTATAATCTCTGTGTCTGGCTTGCCCTGTAGATCCGTAACTCGGGCCACTCCATCTTCCTTGATTGTCGTCACAAATTTCCATACTCTTTTTATGTCGATACCTGCCGGCACAGCTTCAAAATAATTGTGGAGATCAATCTTCTCCAGATACTCTGCCATCTTGCTTCTGACGAACTCATTGAGCTCCCGTGGTAGCATTGGTAGCTCTATCACATTTCCTTCAGTGTCTTTGAACACACCTTGGTAGATCTTTATATCATTTGACTCTAGCAGGTCTTCTTGGATCCATGTGCTGGTTGGCTTTAGAGTTCCTTCTGGTATGACGAAGGGCTCTACTTCTTCCAAATAATCCTTTATGGTCATCCTTTTCTTCTTTGCCGGTGACTTTGCGGCTGCCATAGATCCTGTTGCACTCTGTAGTCCGAAGTTAGCGTTTTTTCCATATCAGCTGAGAAACTGAGTTTTAACTATCCAAATGACTTGAAAATTGAAAATAAAACTTAAAAGGAACTTGTGAAACTGTGCATGTGCTCACAGTGTAATTCTGGCCAAAAAATTTCAGTTAGACATCCTACACTCATATTTGGGTGATACTTGACATGCTGGTGGTCCTTGGCCTGTACAACATGGCTATGTGCATGGATTTGGATTTGGGCATCAAAAAGTGGATTTTTGGGCAGATTCAGGCTTTAGGCTCACAAATTGGGTAAAAGTCCACTAAATGTAGTAAATGATATCCAAATGGGTTGAAACTTGATATATGAGCTCCTTGCACCATGGTAATGGCTCCCATGATGTCATTCTTTGCACAGAAGTTCAAAAACATGCTGGAGACATCCTACGCGTAGGATGTCTATTTCATCAAAATGGCTTGAGATTTGTTCTGTGGGTAGTCCTCGGCATGTGGAACATGGCCATGCTCTTGGATTTTGATTTGGACAAGAATTGATGTTGGTAAGACCCTGTGTAGTGTTTTTGGGCTCAAAAAGTGTATCTTGAAGGTGTTGGGGGTCAAAAATGATTAGAATGGCTTCAAACTTGATATATGAGCTCTTGAAGATGATAAGAAAAGATCTGGAATGTAAAAATACCCTCTGTAGGCCAAAAATGTCAAATAGACATCCTACGCGTAGGATGTCTACTTCATCATTTCTTGCAGGTGACCACACAGATTGGTTGGCTATGTGCTCATGAATGTGTTATGCAAGTTTCATTTGATTTGGACAAGTTTTGGTAGGTCTATGGTCCATTACTGTCCTATGCCCTGACTTTGCGTTTTTTCATGCATATGAGGTCAATTTTAGTCAAAATGTGATGAAACTTGGTGGTTAGCATGTAAAAGCTATTCAAAAAATGTGTGTGATGAGAAATGTTGGGTTCTGTGCCCAGAAATGGCCTTGAGACATCCTACGCGTAGGATATCTCTTGATGATTTTTTCAAGGAAACTGTTCACTGGTGCCTGCCCTTAGTCCCCCTGAGTCCCTTTTAAGCATAATTTCAACAAAAAAGTCAAATAGATAGAAAATAACTCCCTGTGTGGATTTCAGA
Organism: Adiantum capillus-veneris; assembly: GCF_014529385.1. NCBI lineage: Eukaryota > Viridiplantae > Streptophyta > Polypodiopsida > Polypodiales > Pteridaceae > Adiantum > Adiantum capillus-veneris. Next base: position 63,934,558 of record NC_140933.1, on the reverse strand, counting down.
GCCTCTGAGCCGTTTTTTGACTTTTGGAGTGCTTTTTGGCAATGAAATTTTTTGACGTTGGTCTCCATAGCTTCCCGGTCCCTTGGGGATCCTTGCCATATGGTTTTTGTCGACTTTGGCTTCACCGGAGCTCCATTTGGCAATTTGTCGCTTTAGAAGCACCCGTGGTTGCGTTTACATGTCTTCGATGACTTGTGGTGGTCTACCACCATAGGACTTGGTTGTTGATGGTCTAGGAAAGCCGCTTGTGAAGTTTGGTGGCAAACGGACATGCGGTTTGGCCTGGAGAGCTATTTGACGTTTTGTGTGTTTGATGCCGTTTTTGAAGTTTAGTGCCGCTTCGGGTCACCTTTTGGTCACGTTGGCTATATAGACTTGTTGAGCATGTCGAGATGCTCCTACCCATGAATTTTGGTAGCATTTGGGCGCCTTTCCGCCGATTTCCCATTTGGTGGCCTCTTGCTGGATTCTAGGAATTAGGGTTTTTCCCGATGGTTTCCTACTGCCTTTGGACATCCAAGACTAGTCTCCTATGCTAGGGTGGGTAAGCTACCGATGAAGTCTCATTGCTTTTGGGTTAGCCGTTAGGTGGCCACTTCTAGTTATAGGTCTCTACTGCCCGCTTTCTGTGTGAACTCTACGCTAGTTTTCGCGACAAAACGACAAACATGCGCGAAAAGCTCAAGGTGGTGAGCCTACCTCTCATTTCTGAAGCCCGTCGGGTAGTCGTGCGCGTCGTAGAAGCTGCTGGAAGCTCCGCTCGCTCTAGGTGGCAGAAGCTCTCTCTCAAAGGTCAATAGTGAAAATGAGGTGAAAATTTCTTATAATGGAGGTCCCCGAACCACTTTTCATGAAGTTTGACATGTGCTCCCAACTTCTTGCGAGATGCGGTTTAGGCTCAAAAATTTCTTGATTTGGACTCCATTTGCCTTGTTTACCAGAAATTTGGCATTTCTGTCAAAATCTGGCCAAAACACGCTTTCTGCTCCAGTCTCATAATTGCACCCCCACTGTACCATAGGTTTTCATATAGTCACTGATCATCCCCATATTTTTTGTTTTTCATTACGATCGTTTTTCACTTGCTTTTTGTATTTTTGATTTTTCTGCCGAAAATTAGCAAAATTGAAAGGAGAATAGCAAATCAAACCCAGAAAATCCCCAAAAATCATAATAAATCAAAAACATTATATACACTCACATGCAATTTTTATGGCCGGATTTCTCCGTCTTACCAATATTTTGCCGAAAAATGGCTATTTTTACTTATATACACACACCTAGGGGCTTGATTTGGCGTTTGGCCCCATATACCTGTAGATTCATGCTGTTTAAGGGCATATGTACTTGGGTTAGTCCTCAAAATTTTGCAATTAGACAACAACCCTTAAAATAGTCAAAAAACATGCCCTTTTTTGCTCTTTCTGCCATTGGGTCCGCATTTGAGAATGCCTCCCCCCCTCCTAGCCGGAGTCCTCCCAGACGACAATGTATCGCCTCGGAGTATGTGCCGTGCATAGGTTGAAACAATTGTCTAATGCTTGGCTGTGTAATGTGGCTCTATTTTATGCATACTCGGTCAATGCATGGAAAAATTAATGTTGTGCAAGAGAAGGGTATAAGCAAGATGCTTATTGGCATCCGCTGTCGAGGTTTCCTGTTTTCTTTGCAAGTAATAGCTGTAACTCTACTGCTCTTTGTTTGATTGTTTTTCGGGCAAAAGTCGCTTACTTTGCCGCTACTATTGATATGGCCATAGTCATCTCCTTGGAGAGAATTTTTGTGGCAGAATTGGCCGTAGACCTTGTCTCTTTTGCTTTCCATTGGTAGCTTGTTTTTGCCGGTTTTAGGGCTTATTGCTACGGCATTGGTTGCCATTGTTTTGCTAATGATGGGCATCCATATAAATCGATTTGTTGGTTTCGTATGCAGCGGTCTTTCTTCCGATGTTGCTTGTACTGAAGGGAGTTCCTTGTGCTTCGTAGATATTCAATGACTTCATTAAGAAAATGTGTTCCACGATCACTGACAATTTCTATTAGTAAACCGTATCGTACAAAAACATTCTCATACAAAAATTGTGCAGTGGTTCGTGCATCTGCTTTTTGTGTTGCGTTGGCTTCCGCCCATTTTGTGAGATAGTCCGTAGCCAAAATGATATATTGGGTATGGGTGCGATATGCAGGGGGTGAAATAGGTCCCACAGAATCAATGTCCCATTTTGCAAATGCCCTTGATCCCATCATTGGCCGTAGCGGCATCTCATCTCTCTTTATTGGCACCTTGGTGCGTTGACATGCGTCACACCGCTTTACAAACTCTTCAGCATCCATATGCAATGTAGGCCACCATATTCCTGCGGTTAAGACAATTTTTGCCGTCCTATCGCCTGAAAAATGTCCTCTACTTATACCTCCATGTGCATGTTCTAGAATCAGTAGGTATTCACTTTCACTTGCACAGATTCTAAGTTGATTGTCTTTTCCTCACTTATAGAGTTGGTTCCCAATTAACTGAAAGTCACGAGCCTCCAACTCTATAGCCCTTTTCTGTGCTCTTGTTATGTCTTCAGGAAACGTCCTTGTGGTTAAGAAATGAATGATATATTGACTCCATGCAGGTGCAATGTTTACCTGAAATAATGTCGCGTGGTCCACTAGTCGTTTGGCACTACATATAGTACAATTGGTAACATAAGCATGTGTGTGTGCGTACATAGTTTGCCAATAAACCCCTAACTGTTTCAGTCTCTGGTGTGTTTTCACTGTTGAACAATGAAATGCACAATCCTTGACATGTGCTTCTTCAAGATAACACTCGAATTCTTCCGGATTTATACATAATCGTAGAATTTGGTCCGATCCTAAATGATACAGCCGTCCTGCAATCAACTGGAAGTTTCTTGTTTGTCGAATTGTTTGTTGTTTGGATCTGTCTTCTGTGCTATCAAACCTACCTCCAAAGGAAAGAATGCTAACAATTTCCTGAGACCATTTGGGTATCATTTCAATATTGAAAAGATAAGCATCTGGTATGTCATCATCTACTCCTTCAGGAGCTTCCCCGTTGTGTAGCCTTGAAAGATGATCCGCCCGTAGATGGGTTTTACAAACCATTTTAGTTCTTGGTATTTCTGTTTACGCTCCAGTTTGGTCCACTCTTGGTCTTTCTTTGTTTCTTTCTTTGATTTTTGAGATTTTTGTGATTTTGTTTCTGTTTTAGATTTTCTTACTTGTCTTATTTCCTCTCGCGTTCCTTTCCCTCGAACTTTTGAGAATCTTCCCGATATTTGATCTTTTACACAATCCTCTGCTTTCACAAGCATCAGATAGTGAGTTTTACCTTTCATCCTGGGTATCAGGTTCTCTCTCGCTTTGTGTCCTTCTCGGTTTCTCCTATAACGTTCCTGGCGTCTAGGGTGTTGATTAGCAAAATCATAAAACTTGATATTCTCTGCTTTCTCCCCACACTCACTTGAGTTGTCTGAACACTCATTATCTGCATCATTGTTTACCTCCAGATATTCAGAGGAGTTATAAAACTCTTCTAGTTCTGGTGGTTCTACCATCTCATCTCCTCCTGGTATAATGCTTACCATGTAATAGGGTAGCACATCATAGCCATCCTTATCGCAAAATTTTGTTGTTGGACTATCTGTAATGGTACAGACATCCAATGTTGCTAGTATGTGTTCCCATTCCAGAGGTTCTAAGACATCTTCATGAAAAGGTTCCGGAATATACTCCTTGTCCTCAATCACTCTTTCTAAGACACATTCCTCTCTTTTTAAGCTCCCACAATGTGAAGCTCCGCACATCCATAGCTCTTTTTGCTACCCTAACCATGCTGGGAGTTCCGACCCTGCTAATGTAGCTGAATCAAACTCTTCCACTGGTGTCTGGTTCACATCCTTGTAACTATGGTCCTTCATGTGTATTTTGGTTGTTGTCTCACCGTGTCTGAGGTATATGTGGTCGTAACCCCAAACCTGGACCATCTTCAATTGTCGCATGAACGGTATTCCCAAGATGATCTCGTAGTTGTTCTTTTTGTCGAAATCGACTATTGCAAAAGTATGCTCATACTCGATTCCACACGAAGTGACAATCACTTTTTCTAAGAGTCCTAGAGACTTCTCCATGAACCCATCTGCCAATTGCAATTTCATTCTGGTAGCTCTTAAAGCTGGTTTTTCCCATTTTTTCCAGGTTTCCTTGGTGGCGATAGCAACTCCTGCTCCACTGTCAAGAATAGCTTTGGAAACTACTCCTTGGAATTCTATTGGTAGCGTTGTGTTTCCATCTTCTCCTTCGCAATACTCTCCAACCTTGTTTAAAGGTACTGGCCTAGTATTTAGTTGAGGTCTCTCCAATTCTCTAATCCCTTCCTGAAGCTTCGAGGTGGGGTCTTTCACTCCAAATTTTTCTAGGCATTTTCCTACTATGGTCCACATGTTTGGTCGTAACCTTAGGAGTTCGGCTAATGTGATTGTGCATGCCACCGGGGTGGACAATAACTCAATCAACCCTTGTGAATCCATCACTTTGTTAGAAGAAAGTCTTTGAGATGGGATTGCTCTCACTTCAGACTTGGATTCATACTCTCCTAGGTAAGAGGGTAGAGTTTTTAGCGAGTCTGGTTGACTGTGCCCCGAACTAATTGATCCCTGGTCTCCCCCTTGTGAATGTATATCAAAGTTCATTTGTGACCTTGTCTCAAATTCTTCAATAGGCGGTAAGATCTGGTTCTTCTCTTTTCTCGTACTGTTCATGTGGTTACTCACCCTGTTAGCTTCGTTGGCCTCACGCATTTGCTTCCATAGATCATCTAGACTGTTACAATCCTTTCCCATTTCTGCCAATGTTTTAGGCTGGATCTCGTCAGTTGCCTCATCTGTTGTGTCACTATGATAGATTCTCCCCTAGACTCATAGGCATTCGTGAGTCTTTCCTTCGTTTCTACTTGTTCCTCTAAAGCTGGTACTTCATGCCAATTTACAAGTTTACCAAGCGGGTTTTCCTTCAAAGATTGAGCTGTTTCAATCATCTTTTTACACATTTCTAACCTCTGTTTTTCTATTTCAGCTATGGATAAGTCATCCATCTTTGCTCTTGGGTTTGGTTCCTTTTGAGTCTGGCTTCGTAAGCTTTTAGAAGTGCATCCAACTGCTCATTTACCTTGTCTGCCAGTACTGATCCTCCTGAGCCTACACTTTTGGGTTTTGCTATTTCCTTGGGTTCTATGGTTGCCGCAGTGTGTGAGCTTAGGCTAGATAGATCCTCTAACCGCTCTAATCTATCATTTGTGTGTTTTAACTCCTCGGATAGAGCCGTTTGCTCTCGTTCTTTCCTGGCTTTCATACACGCCTTTCTAGCCTTCCAAGTGCTTCTCTGATTTTTCGTTTCTGAGCTTGGGGCATCGGTTTTTGGTTCTTCAATTATGGGTTCGTTCGTCATTCTTTGAGATTGGGCTCGTGTCACCGCCTGAATATGTATTATTGTTTCATTTTCTGACCCTCCACTGGAAGGCACTGCTTCCAGCATGTTCAAGGTAGTTTTTGCTCCTTTGCTAGGGTTCTTAGGGCAATCCGGAATCAAATGAGTAACTCCACACTCGGTGCAATATGCGTTTACTCTAATGATTTCATTATGAGGACAATCTCTTAGCCAATGGTCTCCACCACACTTGTAGCAGGGTCCCTTAGGTTGTTGAGGTGCTCCTTGAGCTCCTCTTTGTTGGTATGCATGTCTCTGCCCGCCCATGCCTCCGTTGGCTATGAACAACAGTGTTTGTTCATCTAAGCTATATCTTCCTTCTCCTGTTGCCTGTGTAGCTGTAGGTGGTCCTGTATTTCCTATCATGCTCCATGGTTCTGGTGTCGAGGGTTCTTCTGGTGGATAGTAGATAGGATTTGCCGCATATCCACTGGGATCTTCATAATATGCATGCATAGGCACCAAAGCCTTCTCTTCTGATTCTGTTACGGTTGGTGTGTATCTTATGCCGATTGGTCGTAATCCTGGTATGGATGGTTGTTGCCCCAACACTGGTTGTGGTCTTTCTACACCTACAGGTCCTGGTAGGTTGCTTGCTTGATACCTAGGAATCGGTGGAACTTGAGGAGAAGCTACCTGAGCTTGGGGAGCGTAAGGTCTCTCTCTCACATATCCCTTGTTATAATAACATTACTCCGTCCCATGGTTTGTCCATTTTTGTTCAATAGCACACCACTTGGGCTGTTTGGCCTCGGGTTTGGCATACAAGTTAATCTTTTTTAGCACTTCCTCTCAAGATGCTCTTGGTTTACAGCTACTTCTCCTTTCGGTGCTATCTTAGAAGACTTGCTTCCACTTTGTTGTGAAGATGAATCGTCGTCAGCATCCTTGAACTCACCCTCTTTGTAGACTGCACAATTGTCTACAAGGTAAAGAGCCTCCTTGGTTAACTCGTTCAATGTCGTGCTCCTCTTCATATGTAAGTCCTTCTGGAGATCTGCATTCCTTAGTCCTTGGATGAATAAGTCTGGACTGAGTTGACAGTTCTTCCACAGGGCAGAACTTAACATACCTTTTTAGTCTTAGGGTTGCCTTCCGCAGAGATTCTCCGTCTTTCTGTTTGAATTTATGGATTTGTGAGACAGTATTATGAGCTATCCCCCTTTGTGAGAATTCCTCGATAAACTCGTCAAACACTTCCTTCATAGACTCAAAGTCTCTACGCTCCACAGAATCAAACCAAGTAGCAGCGTCATCCTCTAGGGTTAGTCCAAACCCTGCAAATTGGGTAGGGAAGTCTAACACCTCTTCCGCTCTAATTACACGCACAAAGGCAGCTACATGATCTCTTGTATCTCGATTTCCTGTGTATTTCTTGTTTACCCATTTTTGCACTTGAGAAGGTCTAATTCTACGATGGTCTATAAATCTCATCATTGATCTCCACGTCCCAATCTATATACCTCCTCTGGTTTTCTGTAGTAGGCTGGTTCCTCTCCCAGTGGTGCTCCTAAGCCATAATTTCTAACAGTTCTTGCAAGAGATGGTTCATCTCTTCAAACTCGTTCTATGGGTGGTCTTCCAGGCTCTGTTGACCCTTGAGTTTTTGGCTTACTCTCTCCTTGATACCTTGAGTAGAGTGGTGGTTCTTGTAAATCCCTTAGCCCTCGTGTGGCTTGATAACCATCTCGGTTTCGGTCTTGCTCCAATGTTGCACTCTGTCGAAGCCATGCCTGCAATGATGGTTGAGTTGCTGGTTGGTTTTGATTGTTGAATGTCTACGGTCGGGTAGAATGTGAGGTTGCATCATACTCCTCTGAAAAGGGATTTGTAGACTTGCTAGGGGTGTAGGTGGGTCTTGGCACTTTGTCGGGGGCATATGTTGATGCTCCTGGAACTGTTTCCTTTTCTATCTCCTCTGGAAGAATAAGTTGGTATTCCCGTCCGTACCTATCAACCAAAACTATATCCTTCCCCATAGCAGTTTCATAAGAGAATAAGTAAAGAACCTTGTCTTTGCTTAACTCGTTTGGATATGGTTCTTTGCAGCGCAAGTAAGAGACTATTCCCACGCTCTCATGCTTATAGATTCCCATGTTCTCATTATAAGTTGAAACCTTGGTTGTTTTCTTATCATACATAAAAATTTCTCCAAGTCGATCAATGTTTGGTGGCGGTTCTTGAGTTTCTGAAACCATTTTCCCTTTCGCCACGTTATCTCCATATCTGTTGTAATCCTCCGGGTTACTAACTATCAGATAGTGGTTCCCCTTTTCGTCTCGGAATCTATCTCCATCATCATAGACTCGAATTATCTATAGTCTCTGAGCCGGTCTTTCTTCAATACAAATACACTTGCGTCCTCGATAATCAGAATAAACTAGGGCTTCGCTCGAGTTTGTTCCTTCTAAGAAGATCGTAGTGAACTTGGAATCATTCAAAGGATTTAGGGAGGTGCTTCCTCCTAGCATTGGTCCGTCATCATAGGTGAAACCTCCTGGCGCTGCTGACTACCCATCATGAAGAAGGATTTGTCTGATGAAGTGTCAGTATCACTACCCTCCTCAATAATTGGTGCTAGTGGATCTAGCCTTGCCTGAGTTACACTCTCCTTTGTGGATACTAAGCTACCTTGGTCACTTGCCACCTTTTGGTCTCTAAAAATGTATCTTCCTGACCTTAAATTCATCAAACTTATCAATGCAATTTATCACAAATCCAACCACTTACCTGGCAAAGGATCAGTCTCCGCACAACTTCTTGCTTTGCGGCTGAATATACCTGTACACAAGCGTTTAATTTCGGCAATCGAATCAAAGCATTTAACCACTAGAGGTGATCTTAGTAATGATTGGTATAATTGGAGATTTAATCTCAACCACTACTATATTTTATACACTGCTTATATTCTGGATTAGGTCTGCTAATCTGGAATTGTACTTCCCTCGGATGTTGGTCAATTTACGTGAAAAAGTCTGAATTTAGTCTTTGCTCCGTCAAATGGCCAAACAAGGTCCAAATTCACTTTTGAAAGAAGTTCTGGAACCCTTAAGCCAAATGGAACCTCATTGTCTAAGCCCAGTCAAATTTTCTCTTCACTAAGCCCCAGTTGACATCCTACGCGTAGGATGTCTCCTGCTCTGTTTTGCATGGATTCTTGCGCTATGAATTCCCCTTGATGTGCCGAGTCCACAACTGTTTTTACTTTTTGATTTGGACACCTATAAGCTGGTCAATGGATCAGAAATCTATTCCGATAGCCTGCTGCTGGTCTTCTCAGTCTAATCAACTCCAAATTGGACCAAAATTGACTAGGAGGCTTGCCTCAAGCTATACAACACCTTGTTATGCCCACAGTCAGTATCTGGCTTCAATTTCTTGCTTTAGACATCCTACACATAGGATGTCTTTTTGCTCAAAATGGCTTCAAATGCAAAGCACAGACTCCCCTTGAGTTGCTGATCACTTTGGTATGCTCAAAATTAGGTTTGGAGTGCAAAATCACACAGATGACATCCTACGTGTAGGATGTATTTTTGGCATGTTTGACCCACAGCTTCCCCTTGATGTCAACAACCCAGTGGTATGATTAGATTTTGGTTTGGATTTCAAAAGTCCCCAATTTTAGTTGTTCTAGCCTTTCTCAGTCAAAAGTGCTAAAGTCTGCTTAGAACCCAAATTTCTCACCCAAATGAAATGAAATCTCTCTCAGTCACTCAATATATCATGCAGATCATGCTCATGCAGCCATCGTATGGTTTTGGTCTTAAAATAATGCTTTGGCACAATTTGACTAGGATGTCTGGCAATTTCCGTCTATCTGGCCCTATCCTGTCAAGATATGGTCAAATTTCCACTTTCCAAGTGAAAATAGGGTAAACCCCACCTTCTGAACACACTGGTCAACTCAAAATTCCAAAATTCCCACAAGATTAGCCTGTAGTAGACATCCTACGTGTAGGATGTCTCCTGGCTTAAAAGTAAATTTTAAGCCAGCTCTATCAGAAACACTCACAGTAACTTTTGGACTTCACTTCAGCTTTCAAACACACTTTTGTGTCTTTTTGCTTCTTTTACAACCTTGTGATGAATCTACCAAGCAAGTATACATGCATGAAGTGCTCTATATCCTGAATAAGGATGTCCTACTTACTCTACTCCTACTCATCATGTGAAATGGTGATAATGGTGTTTTGGTTGCTTTCTGGTCTCTCCGGACTCTCAAGCTCTCCTCTCACCGATTCTACCACTCCAACTCCTACTCAAGAACTCAACTAATATCTTAAACTATCTCAGTCTACCTAAATCTACCTAAGTTGAAGGATCTAGGCCAGACACACGCTCCCTAGACTCCCTCTAAGACCTAGAGAGTCCTCCACCCTTTGATCCTATCTAAATGTAAAATGAGACTCTTGGCAAGCCAAAGAATCCCAATCCTCAAGAACTAGTCTCGGTCACCTACCTAAGGTTTTCGTCCCCGGCAGCGGCGCCAATGTTTGAGCAGATACGCTGCGACGGACGTCAACACAGCGAGAACTCACCTAACAAGATTTGTCGGCTAAGGACGAAGCTCGACCTGCGGGTGCGTGGAAGCAAGCATAGGGTGTTGACCTACACTCGACCAACTCCTAACTAATTCTTACTGAGGTCTCTACCCAATGTCTAAGTCACAGCCTTCAGGAGTGCATAAGAGGAAACTTCCTACAACATTTTCTAGAGCCAAACACCCATCAAACAATCTCGAAACACCATAGAACTTGAAGGAGACCCTACTAACACCAATAGGTCACTCTCCCTAAGGTCTATGAACCAAAACCACAACCCAAAACACACGGTGAAAAATCACGTAGGATGTCTGGCTGAAATTTGCAGGTCTTCGTTTTCAAAATCTAAAGTGCCTAATGTGTAGCTCTACTCAATGCAAACACGTGGATATGCTGCAATGCAAAATCGGACAACGTATGCTCACCGAATCACTAGACGAAGCTCGTAGATGGGGCTCGCAAAACCAGACCGTACATGCGCAATGTAGGTATCAACGCGTAGCTCTTGTCAGGGGCAACACGCTGCACTTCTCCACACTCGATTCCGACCACCGGTGTACACGTAGCGTCAAGATGAAGCTCACACTCTCTCTCGTACACAGTACGCTCACTCACAGACTTCAAAACTTTTTTAAAACCACAAAGGTTTTTCATTAAGGTCAAAAAGTGGTATAAATACCTTACAATTCTCAAACCCTAATGTTCCAAATTAACCATCTACTCAATCTAAATGTCAAAACTGGGATACAATCTGGAAACTTTTGTAAGCCCCAATATTCACAAGGTGAAATGTCGGGTTTTCTCAATGAATGAATAATTACAAAAAATGATAATCTGCCGAGCCGTCATTTTCCGTAGGGTGTCCCGCTTCTAACAGTGTGAGTGTGCTAGTGTGCCTAAGAGCCGGTTCCTAACTCCTCCCCCCCTCCCTTCTCTCTCTCTCTCTCTCTCTCTCTCTCTCACACACACACACACACACACACACACACACACACACACACACACACACACACACACACACATACACACACACACACACATGGAGGGCGCTCTCTCTGGGCATTCTTTGTCAATGTGTAAATGCATAAGGAGAGAGCCACCTCTATTTATGTGTCGTTTGCACCTGTAGTAGCTGCTTCAATATCTGCACCAACGATGGCTACGGACAAGGGCAAACCATGGAGCTAGAGCATGAAAAGGACAGTGAGCATGATTAGAAGAGGGAAGACGATGACCTCTTGCAAGACGTGTGTATGAGTACGCTCGTGTGCACATGCAAAAGCAAAGAGAGAGAGAGAGAGAGAGAGAGAGAGAGAGAGAGAGAGAGAGAGAGAGAGTTGCACTTGCACATTTATACTATATATAATGGAGCTTTATTGAGCTTGAGGAAAGAGGTATGCCACGCATCATCAACCTGCCTCTCGATGAACGTGTACCTAGCCCGTAAAGGTAACATCACAATTTCCTCTCAGCATGCACTCACAATCCGGTAAGGCTTGAGGCTCAGTGCCATGTGTGTGTGTGTGTGTGTGTGTGTGTGTGTGTGTGTGTGTGTGTGTGTGTGTGTGTGTGTGTGAGAGAGAGAGAGAGAGAGAGAGAGAGAGAGAGAGAGGAAGAACAAGTAGAAGAAGAAAAAGAAGATGAGAAGGGGCTATTTTAACCTCATAGTAACAACCCAAAGAGATTTCAGATATCTAGCTGTCGAGGAGTGTTAAATTAACTCATTGCCATTGTGTGTGTGTGTGTGTGTGTGTGTGTGTGTGTGTGTGTGTGTGTGTGTGTGTGTGTGTGTGTGTGTGTGTGTGAGAGAGAGAGAGAGAGAGAGAGAGAGAGAGAGAGAGAGAGATACCAACGATAGTGGAGATTGGAGTGTTTTTGGTAGGAGAAAAATGGCATTCAAGGATACCCACCCTGGGTAGATGAACTATTTGTTGGAGTTGCTTCAATGACATGCAATAGAGTTATGAGCTCATCATGCCAAATGTGTCCATGGAAGGAAGATAGACACATTGCATGTGAGATCAAAGGTATCCAAGAGTGCAAGGATGCATGTGAGCAAGCTTTGGAGGTTGCCAAGTTCCCATGAGTGAGCTTTTTCTTCATGGCCAGATCATTTTGCGTGTCACCCCTTTGAGCATTAGGCTCAAGGCTCAAGCCATACAAACAATGATCTTGGTGTTCTTTGCATGGCACCACTTGTGTGGACTCACATATGCACTATGGTTTTCTTTTTTGGAGGTTGTTTTAGACTACTAAGATGGCCTTAAAATCATCAAGCCAAATATGTTATCATGCTTGATATGTGTGTGTGTGTGTGTGTGTGTGTGTGTGTGTGTGTGTGTGTGTGTGTGTGAGAGAGAGAGAGAGAGAGAGAGAGAGAGAGAGGAGAAGAAAAGAAAGAGAAGCTTTGATACCACACCAACATCCCAAGAGTTCTCGAGCATCTATCCAAGGAGTCTTGAACTCAAGCCAAATTATTCAAGAGGAAACTAGGACAACCAAGTAGATAATCAATTGAAGGATTGCAATGTGCATGATGCAAAGGAACCAGAATCAAGAGAGAGAAGCAACACTCTAGCAAGCAATGTGGAGTTTGTCATGTGCTGAAGGCATGAAGTAGATACTTTGTAACTTTAACATGACTTATTCAAAGTGGACAAGTTTTAATCTTAACTCTCATGCAAACAAGAGTTTATACACTCATTGTTTATATAGTGAACGGTTTCAATATGTCGCCCGTTTTTACATAGCAACTTTTCCTTTGGGGTAATCAAAAGGCATATCTTGCAAAAATGATACGAATCTTGCTTATAATCCCATTTATTGTCATTGATTACACACTCTTTAGTGTTCTCAAGGAAAAAGAGATCTTAAACATAATGTCTGATGTATTTGTCATTGTTAAGAATGTGTGTGTGTGTGTGTGTGTGTGTGAGAGAGAGAGAGAGAGAGAGAGAGAGATTTTGCCAATCGTGTCCGTATGATACACAAGCGCATCAAATGATTGTAGGTCCACTTTTTTGGAAGCATTAGACAGGTTGAGAAACTTATTTTAATGTATAGGAATCAACTCCTATAGAATAATAAAACATTCATTTTATAATTGGTATTACATGTTGCAAACACGAAGAAAGCATTGGAAAATCTTCATCATGTTTTGTTATAAGAATGAAGCATTTATTTTTTTTGGCCGCAGCATCGCGCGGGTCACATACTAGTTATTTTAACAAGGTGAGAAGGCACTAAGGACTGCTAAGTTAAGAGGGGGATGAAAGTTATGGAAAGTAAGTTTAAATAAATGCCCACAATCACATGACATGGCATTTTTGTTGTGTTATAATGTACAATTGTATTATCAATTCTACATATATAATAAAAAATGGTTTATATGTTGTCAAGGATCCACTTAAATGATAAGGTGAAAGGTGCACACTAGACATTAGCATTTTTAAACAAAATAAAAATAAAATAAATAAAAATACAAAAAATAAAGTAAAGAGACACATTGACAAAGTAAAAAAAAATTAATGCTATCATTAAAAAATAGATTTAATAAGCATAGGAAATAATAAAATAATTTAGTGAAATAAATCTTTATAAACTCCTAAATGAAAGGGCTCTTTGTAAATTAAAATGTTTTAAAAAAGTTCATCGAACCAATATAAAGTGACTCTTTGCAAATGAAAATAAAAATAACAAGGTGAGGTCTCACGATGGCCTGCACACACACACACACACACACACACACACACACACACACACACACACACACACAGAGCACTTTAATCGCAAAGCATCACCTTTGTGGTGTTAAGATAGCAGTTTTTAAGAATATCTTTGTCCCACAAACACACACTTGAAACAAAACTAAGCTTGAAATTATCTCAGATGCACACCTGATGCAAATTATAAGAACTATACTTGACGTGCTAGAATGCAGTCTCAAAATCTATTAGACCATCTTGGAGAGAGTAGAAGTTAAATTCCACATACAAGAAACCATTTTTTGATTAAATATGTCTACAATGGAATGACATAGTATGATGCTGTGTAAAGTTGGGCAGATAATACATCCTATAGCAAAGTGTCGTTAAGTTTTCACTAATATCCAGTATAGCAAAGTCAGCATACTTGTGTCCTACAGTAGTTAATGGCATATGTTGAAACAACTGGCACTTATGCACACTTCTATATCTCCAGTAGTCATAAGAGCTTCTTTGCAATCTCATGTTCTATACACAGTTTTACGGAAAAGATTAGTTTGTAGATTGAAATTCTTCTCAATCGATCACTAGTATAGTCACACCAGCTTATTACAATCTGTGCAAGTTAGATCGAACGGCGAAAAAGAGTATTTGGCCTACCTTGTAAGATAGGCATTCCTGCTTTGAGCTCAAATGGTGACATAGATGCGTGGCAGTTTTTTAAAAAAATGTGTTAGTCCCAAGATTCTACCCTCGTTGCCTCGCCCTCACTACCTCTTGCCCTGGTCGTATCGCCCTCGCTCCATGTTTTTCTTGTTGTCTAGCTCCATCTCTATCTCCAAATCATTGATACATATTGGGCAGAATGCGGCAATGTAGTGACTTTATAAACTCCCCAGAGAAGTCTTGCACCGTAATTAAAGATGAAGAGCTTCATACCAGGTTTCACCCTTAACATAACTGTTTGCTACATTTTCATGCTCGTGGATGCCATAGTACACAGAAACTTCTACTTGCAAACGGCATGTTTGGTTCTTCCATCACAAAGCCTGCTAAGGGGCGCATATTCAGCTCATGTAGATCCTGTCGATCACAAGAAATGTGTGGGAGGCTAGCCATCCAAGGCGTTCTCATGATGATCCGATGTCGCACACCGCAGCTTTCAGAAGCAGAAGGTAGCATAACAGCTGCTCATGAGGCTCAGAACGGCCGATCTGGTGATTTTTATCAAAGCACCTCATTTCTTAGCACCTAGAATAAACCTGATTGGCAAATCTCTCTCTCTCTCTCTCTCTCACACACACACACACACACACACACACACACACATCAGAACCTTGGACTTCCAAATTAGAAAAGCTACTTCAATATCAAGGGCAGAGATGTTCTGATGTTACATTTTGATTAAGAACATTGTATATGTAAACCTACTCCAATCAAAAGAGCAGTGCAACTTTTCTAATTAGTTTTAATGTTGCATTTTAGTTAAGAAAATAAAAAACAATGTTTGTGTTGTGTGTGTGTGTGTGTGTGTGTGTGTGAGAGAGAGAGAGAGAGAGAGAGAGAGAGAGAGAGAGAGAGAGAGAGAGAGAGAGAGAGAGAGAGAGAGAGAGAGCATGCAGCGGATCGAAGAACAACGTCGAAGAATTAGTGTGCAGAAAGATACTTTACCTCGAATTAGTATGCAAAGTGACTCGAGGATCCCTCAAGCTCGTAAGAGATACTTTAGCTTAGCACTCTTCCTGCGTTAATATTGTTGATTACAGCTTCTTAACAATATTGTTGATTGCAACGAAAAACTGTGAAAGACAGACAACTATGGACGACGGAGAGGTGAATTAGACTGCCTGCTTTGTAGTGCAGTCGGTACTCAGAGATGACTTGTATCAATGTTGGTCTACATGCTAGCTATGCAAAGCTTACCACCAATAAAGAACAACCTAAGGTTGCAACCATAGCTATGGCAGTGGACTCTGGAGTACGAAATCTTTAAGGCACAGCCGCACCACCTGCTGCTGATGTCGAGGCTTTGTCTTGCGAGGTCGATAAGAAAATGCACAGTCGTGTTGACAAGAGGGCCTACAGTTCGTAGGCAGGTGCACTAGCGCGCACACACACAATGTTGGAAGGGAGCCAGCTATTGCGTGTACGTGACTGCTATGAGCATGCGTTCACTGCTTGTCTTCATCGATCGCCTTTAATGCAGAGACCCACAAACCATGCCATCGAAAAGACGTAACAATAAAAAAGCCCTTCACTTTCAACTCAAGAGCAGACGTGTCCTCAATCTACTGTCTCTACATCGACGGCCCAAAAATTGCACGATTTTTCCACCCGCCCTCCTATGGCCTTCTGCAGGCCAAAAATCATTGAGCCAATACTACATATCATGGGATCAAACTCCTATGAATGAATGCACTCTTTAATTCTTTTTGGCTTTCTAAAAGAAACCTTAGAAAAGTGTTGGGTTAGACATACTTTCAATGTTTTCACTGATGATTGATGATTGAGACTTACCTTAAATGTTATTTTGGTTTTAAAGTATTAAATGGTTATTTTTATTTCAGCTTTCATTTCACTTCCTCATATGGCTTGACTTCTCTTACATAATTCTAGTAAGTTCTATACATATATACACACACACACATATATATACACACACAAAATATAAATAAATAAATAAATAAATATATATATAATATTAATATATATGTAAACTTATTTATTTATCTATCTACACACACACACACATATATATATATATATTAATGAGTTATATATATACATATACATACATACATGTATATACATATATATATATATAAATGAGCAAACCATGTGGTAAAGAGAAGAAAAACCGGTGCAATGATGTCAAAACTTAGTTAAAAATTTTTATAAATAAAAAAAATTATAGTATTTTTTGTTTGCTTCTTTGCGAGGAGGACACTCGATCACTTAATAAAAGAGAGATTCCAAAACAGTGCTTCACCTTACATAATTCTAGTTAAACTCAACTTAATGATTTTAACACTTTCTTGTTGTTTTAGAAAGCCCTAGTGACCTTTTACTTCTTTGTGTAAAGTCTCTTTCATAAGTCAAAGAAGTGAATGCAGCCTTTGGAAAATAGCATTTACAAGGAAATCATGTTTTTCTCTTCAAAACTTTTAAGGCCCCTTGAAGGGACACATGTCAAACAACTAAAGATGATTTAATTTCACCCATATGGATACTAAGACCTTTAGCAGGCAAAAAACAAGTGAAAGGGTCAGGTGACTTTCTAAAACAATAAGAAAGTGATAAAATCATTAGGCTGAGTTTAACTAGAAATATATAAGGTGAAACATTGTTCAAGAATGTCTCTTTTATTAAGCGATCGAGCTTCCTCCTTGCAAAGAAGCAAACCGAAAATAATAGCATAAATTTTGAAATTTGCAGGGTTTTGAACTAAGTTCTCACATGTTTCACCGATTTTTCTTCCCTTTACCATGGTTTGTTTATATATATATGATATATATATGTGTGTGTGTGTGTGTGTGTGTACATATATATGTATGTATATATGTGTGTGTATGTGTGTATAAAATAAAAAGAACTCATCTATACTATTATAAGAGGAGGAGGGATTCCGGTCCCCTCCCCAGACACGTGGTATCTCCTCCTTTATCTGGCTAGCTTTGGTAGTGTGTGCCCTGTAGCATAGCACTCAGTGCACACACAGAGAGAGAGAGAGAGAGAGAGAGAGAGAGAGAGAGAGAGAGAGAGACTACCGAGAGGCAACCAAAGGCCGTTGACAAAAGTAGTTTATATGTGTGTGTATATATAAATATAAATATAAATAAATAAATAAAAATATACATATATATGTATATATATATAGACTTTACTAGAATTATGCAAGGCGAAGCTTCACTTTAGTATTTTAAAAAATCCATTTGATATTTTAAACCGAAATAACATTTAAAATAAGTGTCACCCATCCTTGAAAACATTGAAAGTATGACTAATTCAACTCTCCTCTAAGGCTTCTTTTAGAAAGGCAAAAAAGACAAGGAAATCACATGGTGCCTTAAATGAAGGTACCATTTACACATTAAAATAAGACCAAAAAGCATATACGCGTTTCTCCTTCTAAGACATGTTTTGCATGGCAAAAATACAAGAAGATGAAGCGTTTCTCCTTCTAAGACATGTTTTGCATGGCAAAAATACAAGAAGATGAAGCTTTGTTCACCGTGGCATTCTACAAATCATTAATTAATTAAGTGCCAAGATTTTGCACCCTCCCATGTGCAAAAGGAAAAGTCCCCCTTTCCCTTGTCCTACGTGTTGGCTCCGTCGTAATCCTTGTTGCTATCAGACGCATAGCTACCTCTCAACACAAGCCTCATTGGGCTCAGCTTCACTCTCGCAAGTCAAAGGACTATCAATCTCGCATTGTCTCTCCGTCCTCGTGATCACACACTGCCTCTCTGTTTTTCTCTCCCCCTCTCTGTCTCTGTTGCAGCATGTACCATTCGATTACTTTTTTCCCTCACATCGCCACCTTGCCATTTCCCAGTCCACTTCACAGACTTGTGTGTACTTCATCTCTCTTCACTCCATCGCCACATAAGCAAGCAATCAATAGTTAATGGCTTATCAGCTCGGAGCTAGCGCACCCAGAAGCAGAGAGAGCCCTGCAAGAGAGGCTCGTATGGCACATCCAAAAACACAGAGAGAGACATGCACACCTCCTCCCTTCCCTAGCTTGGCTGCGAACCGTACGAGTCCAGACACCGAGCTGGCCATCCTACAACAAACTATTGAGAGAGAGAGAGAGAGCGAGAGACCTGGGCATCCTGCTTTAGATTTGACACGATCAGATTGACACCACCACAAAATGCCCTCCCTCACGATGCCCTGTTCTTGCGCATCTTACCCTCCCTGCTCAAGGCCTAGGTCGTGAAAGAAAGAGAGAGAGAGAGAGAGAGAGAGAGAGAGAGAGAGAGAGAGAGAGAGAGAGAGAGAGAGGGGGGGGGACATGTACTGCCCTGCCTCCAAAAGACACACACACACACACACACACACATAGAAATTATTGATCACAACGCCCTGCCCTACCGTCTCGGGTTGTGAAAAAGAGAGAGAGATTGCATCTGGCGTTCCTCGAGTCCTCGTCTCCCTCTTGCGTGCGTAGCTACAGCGTTGAGAGCGAGCAAGAGAAAACTATGAATAGAGAGAGAAGGAGATAAACCCTGAAAAAAAAAAAAAACAAGGTGAAGACTTCATGATGGCCTCAAGAAGGCATCATTTTTTCCTCTAATAAATGATTATTAGAACACATTTGACATGTTAATGGACCTTGTGTCCATGAAAACTGTGTCTCATCTTAATATTGTGCCGTTTTCAATTTCAAAAATGTCAATTGAGAGTAAGGGGAAAAGGAGAAATTTTGCCCCAAAATAGAGAAAATTAATATAAAAACCCGGAAAATAAATCTAATTTTTTAAAAATTCCTCTTAGTAAATTCAAGAAAAGGAGTTTTATAAGTCTAAAAAAATAATATTTCTCGGATACTTTAATGGAGAGAGAGAGAGAGAGATGCACGTGTACACACACATGCTCATTTTCATAATGAAAATATTCAAATGAATATAGTAAGGCATGAAATGACTTCAAATGTCACTTAGAAAAGTTAATGTGAGGGTGACCATTTGATGGTGAAAGAATTGTAAGGTGAAAAGGATAATTTTTGCCCCAAAATAAAGAAAAATAATATAAAAACCCGAAAAATAAATCTAATTTTGTAAAAATTTCGCTTAGTAAATTCAAAAAAGTAGTTTTATATGTCTGAAAAAATGATATTTCTCGAACACTTTAATGGAGAGAGAGAGAGAGAGAGAGAGAGAGAGAGAGAGAGAGAGAGATATGCACGTGTGTACACACACATGCTCATTTTCTTAATGAAAATATTCAAATGAATATAGTAAGGCATGAAATGAAATGAAATGTCACCTAGAAAAGTTAATGTGAAGGTGACCATTTGATGGTGAAAGAATTGCACGTTTTTCTCTACCACTTCCCTATGGCCTTCTTGGCTAAAAATCTTCTGCCCGCCACTTGCCGCTGCCTTCCCTTTTCCACATCCATGCAAGAAAGCATCTTTCTTGATTCCTTAAAAAAGAGATGGAAAAACGTTTTTGTGAAGGGTCACGTTAGCATTCTAAAAAACATTTAATGAGTTGTACTCATACTAGGCTCTTAATCAAAAGCGCTACAAAATAAATACCAAAAGAATTTTTGCCAGTCAAACCTTCACATCACATGTATACCTAACTCCCTTCTTTCACTAAGGCTTGTTTTAGAAAGCCAATACACGAGAAAGAAATAAAATCGTCTAAAGCTAGTACGCCTCCCCAATTTTGGAAACCATGGCTATTTATACAAAATTTGAGGATATGTGGTCGGGTTTAGATAGAACTACAGAAGCTAATGCAAAAGAAATCAGGACGTGGCATGTAAAGCCTGGCTGAGTGGGACGCATTGCAAGGGTGCTATCTCATGAGATGGATGGTGCTTACTATTGAGCAATAGTTTTCAGTTTGATATGAAAAAGCAGGCTTTGTGTTGAGACATACATAATGAATGAGACATCCATGGATCTTCTTTAGACCATGTTTGGGCTAGCTCAACAATCTCCAACTACAAATCAGGGACCAGCTTCATGTATTGGTCTGATCACTCCGCAACATACATTATGCTACCTTGTGAACACCCTTAACATTGGCACTCACAATTCCTTTGTCCTAGTGCAGAGGCCAACGTGAACTTTCACCTTGTTTCTTTCTCAATTTGCTACAATGCTTTCAAGTGGTTTTTCAAACATTATTTTTTATGTTTTTCGAATATATTGTGGTCTAAAGATTGTTAGACTTTTTTCAAGAAACATAATATTTTATTGTGATAATAAATGCTTTAATAATTAGTGCCACTTTCTTGTTTTCTCTCACAAAGAAACGTTTTATTATTGAATTCTTCTCATAGCCCTGTCGTCATGGCTTGTGAAGAGCATGGTAGAGACTTGTAAAGTGTTTGATTATGATAATATAATCTACTCACAATTGTGACTTTTGAAAACAAGGTGAAAAGGCACGAAGG
Organism: Adiantum capillus-veneris; assembly: GCF_014529385.1. Taxonomy (NCBI): domain Eukaryota; kingdom Viridiplantae; phylum Streptophyta; class Polypodiopsida; order Polypodiales; family Pteridaceae; genus Adiantum; species Adiantum capillus-veneris. Next base: position 63,913,678 of record NC_140933.1, on the reverse strand, counting down.
CCTACTGAGTTAAGGGGGGACAAAGGAGAGTAAGTTTAAATGAGTGGCTACAATCATATGATTTTTTTCGTTTTAATATAAAATTGTATTAGCTATTTTTGAAAAGTGGCTCATATATATATATATATATATATATATATATATATATATAGAGAGAGAGAGAGAGAGAGAGAGAGAGAGAATATTAAGAAGGAGAACATATTTTATTCGTCTATGCATTATGAAGCATCCCTACCTCTACTCTACGAAGAGAGAGAGAGAGAGAGAGAGAGAGAGAGAGAGAGAGAGAGAGAATATTAAGAAGGAGAAGAGATTTTATTCGTCTATGCATTATGAAGCATTCGTACCTCTACTCTGCGGGGAGAGAGAGAGAGAGAGAGAGAGAATATAAAGAAGAAGAGATTTTATTCGTCTATGCATTATGAAGCATCCCTACCTCTATTCTGCGGAGAGAGAGAGAGAGAGAGAGAGAGAGAGAGAGAGAGAGAGAGAGAGGTCCCTTATTGGAAGGCATGGCCTCCACGTGTCCTACCTCCCCCTTCTCAATCCTCTACCTCTAAATCTCATCAGGCATCTTCTCGTCGTCTCCACTAATGGGCCATTTTTTAATTTTCTTCTAGTCGGTAGCTCCTACTCGCAAATGGCTTATATATTACAAAGGACCCCACTTAAATAATAAGATAAATGGTGCACATTACACCTCATCATTTTGAAATAAAATAAAATAAAAAGGAGGTAAAACAAAAAGATACATTAAAAATTAAAACAAAAGGATATTTTAATAATTCCGTATTATATAAAAAGATAGATGCAAAAAGCATAGAAAATAATAAAACAATGTAGTGAATTGAATTTTTTGAAATCCTTAAATGAGAGGGCCGTTATCAATACTTCACATAGTGTTTGAGAAAGTATTTCTGTCTAAGCGGCAAGTTTCTTGCTTATATAGATGCAAACTAGAAATACTAGTAGAAATTTTTAAATTTATAAGATATTTGAACTATTTTCTAGTATATTTTATCGAGTTTTTTTCTCTTTACCATCCTTTGCAACTGGCTGATCTTGATTTTCAATCGGCTCAAGGCTAAGCTCAAACACACCTTTCAAACACTAGTCTTCTTCACATCATAGGATCAAACTCCTATGAATATATTGTTTAATCTTTTGATATTTGAAGTCTTTTTTCAAGTATGCAAGAAAAAGTAAATGCAATTTTGGACAATAGCTTGCTATTCAAAAGTTCAAAAGTTTTAGCTTTCTATTAAGAAGACTTTTGAGACCCATAGGGGCACTTGTCTTCCAAAGAAATTTGAACTTTTGGCACTAATGCTTTAGCCCCATAGAAAAATCTTCTCGACATAGCCTTATGTAGGCCATAGTGAACTTTAACTTTGTTATTTCACCTTTCATTTCAGTCTCACATGGCTTGACTTTTCGTGCGTACTATAGCTTGGTTCTATTTGGGAAAGTCTCTTTTATTAAGCAATCTTTGATCGAGTTTTCTGCTCGCAAAGAAGCAAACCGAAAATACTAGTAGAAGTTTTGAGATTTACAGGATTTTTGAACTACTAATTTTTCACATATTTCACTGATTTATCTTCTCTTTACCATGGTTTACAACAAGCTAGTCTCGATTTTCAACCGACTCCAGATAAGGCTGAGGCTCCCTAGAGAACCTTCCAGATGAATACCTTCATGTATTTTGTCCATTGAGTCTCCCAAATGTCCTTAATACTCTTTTGCCAAAGCTCTTCTATCTAGTTTTTCTTCCACATTTTGGTGAGTGGGTCGAGCCAATCCGCTTTGTATATCAACACATTATAGGTACTCTGGGTCTTGGGAAGTGGCAAGCACTTCCAAGAGTCTACCGATTAGAAACCTTTTGTACATACCCAAGTTATGTTGCATCACTATGAGTTCCACATCCTTCCAGCAAAAGCTTTTGTCATCCCAAAGATGAGAGAGTTTAGAGATTCCTTTGTTGTTTACCAAGCGTGCAACTTCCCTCCAGAAGGGGTCTAAAGAACCCTTCCCAAGTTTGGAGAGCCAAGGGAACCAGTTGAGAGAGGAATCCTTGAAATATCTAAAATTCTCCCCCCATTTCCAAGGTTGAAGCTACTTTGTTGCACTTTCATGCTAGCTCCATTGTGAAGCCTCCAAGCTTCGGAAGTGTCCAAAAGCAAAATCTTGTCATGCACTGTGGCATTCTTCCAAGTGCCCCCTTTTGAGGCATTTTTTTCTTCATTAATCATATCCCAGGCCATAATAGGCCATTCTTCCTTTTAGTTTATCAATGAGATCACCAGTTTGGCACACAAAGCTTCTGCATGTACCATGGGGTCAATAATCCCAATTCCTCCTTGACTCTTTAGTCTTGCTACCCATTCCCAATTCCCCCATTGGCAAGGGGTTGATGATTTTGTGTTGCTTTTCCACAGGATCCGTTTGATAGGCTTCAAAAACTATTTCCGGTTGGATTTTCTCAAAATTATCAACAACGATACAAATGAGACGTACTGGATCATGGAAGCATTAGTCACCGTGGCTCTGCTATGGAAGGGGAGGAGCACAAAGTGCCACCTTCTTATTTTGTTGCTTATTTTGGTCAAGAGCTAGTCAAATCTTGCTTATCCATAATGCCCACCCCAAGAGGATCTCCAAGGTGCCTGAACATAGTGCCTTTGCCTATAACTTCCCTTGACCATTCCGTGGGGCCGAACGAGTCTCTTTTTGAGAGAGAAATCAATCTTGATTTCCCAATACTGCATAGTAAGCCAGAAGCAGAAGGAAACAATTGAACAATCTCGAGGATTCTTCTTAGAATTTTTGAGTTGGTTTTAAGAAAGAACAGACAGTCATCTGCAAACAACTTACCAAGCTGTTTCTTTCCTCTAGGGAGTGACATACCTTGAATTTCCCCTTTCCTTGCACTGTCCTCGAGTGCAGTTACAAGAGGGTGAGAGCCGATTGAAAAAAGCAGTGGGGCAAGGGGCAGCCTTGCTTGATCAAATGCTTGACTTCAAACCCCCTCCCACTATCTTATTCTTGAAGATAACCTCAGAGTAACTTCCTTCCCCGAGCATGCGAACTATTGCACATAGTTTGGGTCCAAAGCCCAGAGCCTTCATAACAGCCTGAATGAAAGACCACGAGATTGTATCGTAGGCCTTATCTAGGTCAAGTTGGAGGAGGATACATTCTTGCTTGGTAAAAGAAGCATACTCTATGCCAACCATGGCAACGAGGATGTTGTCATAAATGGACCATCCTTTGATGAATCCGTGTTGGTGGGGGTGACGATTCTTTCCAAGGTTGAATCCAGTCTTAATGCAACCACCTTAGCAATGACCTTGTACGCAACTGTCATCATGGAGATAGGTTGCCAATGCTTAAGTAGCAAGCAATAGACCAACTTGGTATAGGTTTGATCAGTCCTCTTTTAAGGCTGGCATCCAATTGCCCCTCCAGAAGAGCTCTGTTAGTTAGCTGTGTCATTGGGATTTTGAGATCCTCCCAAAATTCTTTGAAGAATTTGGCAGTGAGTCCATCCCACCCAGGGACTTTTCCTTCCCCATTGCCTGTAAGACAGTCCAACATTCATTGATAGAGATTGGTCTCTCTAATGCTATTGCTTCAGTACGGAGTATATCACATTTGAACGTACCAAGTAGATGGGCTCTGGCGTCCTCGACCCCCTTAGTAGAGACCTCTGGCTGACCAATAAATTTATTGAGATGGTCAAGCATTAGTTTGGCCATAGTGTTTTGGTCTCTTACTTCGTTCCCCCTCTCGTCAGTGATTGATGTGATAGAGTCCATGGAGGGGAAGAAGACGAACTTAGTGTCAAGGGGTCATCTCTTTAAGGAGACTCTTCTGTTCTAAGGATTCATTTAGAAAGCCAAAAATGAAACAAGGTGAGGGATTAATAAAATTTCAAATGTCTTCTTTTCTCTCTTGAGCCTCTTCTTTTCTAAGGCTTCTTTTAGAAAACCAAAAATGAAACAAGTTGAGGCCACTACTCCCAAACCAAACCAAAATACTACCATCTTTTAACAATACCTTTTGGTTCATGGATTATTTACTCAGTTTCCATAATCCCTTGTTTTTGGATTATCTGGCTGAGATTTACCCGGCATGCCTCAAGATTGAGCCTACCTCTTTGGAGGAATTGACACTTGATGGAAGGACAATAGTCAATAGAACTTATTTTTTTAATATGGACATTATCCTTACATCACTCTTTACTAGAGAGTACTCTACGCGTTTTTTCCTAGAAGGGAGATAACTTGATACCCACCCCGATAGAGTTTATTGATGCTAGCAAAGCAAGAACCACATACATAAAATGTCAATCCATAGGACGTAGCTGACTTGACTAGTGCATGGAGGCTACAGAGAGATAGCTAATCTCTTGGAAAACCCAAGTCTTGTGTGCTCTCACCAAGATCGGTCTCAGGTGTATCTCAAACACCAAAAGCTAACCTTCCTACAACAAGCCTACCACACTGATTTCATTTAGCTACAGTGCTCCAAATGCAACAAAACTTGCTGCCTAGAATTTGCAAAGTATCCTTACCAACCTCATGTGCTCAAAAGTCATTTTTGACACTTGGGAAAAATCGTGACAAAGATAAACAACCTATTTTGAGCAATTAGTTTTGGCCTCTGAAGCACTCTATCGCTTTCTTAGGACATGCTCTATCTGTTCCTATGGTCCAAAACCAATTTGGATGCGTGTATGGTGCGTAAGGAATGAGAACAACTTGTAGACAAACACGACTAAAAACAAAATTTCATCGCGAGAGACTTATATAGAAAGGAATAGCTTTCACCTGCAAGAGTTGGTATGCTCAGAACTCGGGGGGTTCACCATTCAGTACCCCCCTATATAACGTGCGTTCGCGAGGTATTAAAAAAACCCCTTTTTTTAAGATGTCTGAATTAATAAAATGACCCCTTATTTTAGGATTTTTTTTCCAAAATTGAATTTAAAAACCCCTTATTTTAATGTATCTCTGTTAAATTGCCTAAATTTTTTGCATTTTAAAACCCCTACTTTCGAACTCACGTTATACATTAACATGATAACATAGTGCACCCCCCGAGGCTCAGAATCACAATGCAAAACTGCACGAGGGAGACACGAACGATTGAAATAATAGAGAACTTACAGTATTGTACTACAACGTATGCTCACTTTTATTATCCAAAAAACCTAGGGCAAAAGTTATAGAAATAGGCTTTTAAAAAATATCCCTAGATAATCTAGCTCAATAATAAGGCTTAGGAACTGCAATTAATTATAAAGTTGGAAGCTCCTAACCCCTTTAGAGTCTTACAAGATGGCGAGCAACTTTTTTTGAGCGATGAAAAGAACAAGCGAGTTCCTCAAAAAAGTTATTTTTGAGTTCTTGTGTAGTCACTAGAGGGTTGTGTTTCGAGTTTGGATGTGGGAAAGCTCCCATTTTGTCAGGATGTTTGGCCATTTGCCGTGTGTGTGCCTCTCTAGAATCGAATGATGCAATTATTTCTACTTACTTGTAGACCTTGCTTTGGTAAAGAACCTTTGGGGGTGACAAGGTGGGACAATGTTACTTGAGTGGGAGAGCTAGAAGCACTAGGGGTAGGGGCACTCTTAAAGCAATCTTTGACATGATTGCAATTACAGAAGCCAGTACAAATTTCAATCTTCAATGCAATATCTTATTTGATTGCAAACATCTTGAAAGCTGGCTTAATTTACAATGCAAGTTTTCAAAATTGGCCCTAGCTTAAATGAGAGTCCTCGGAGGGTTGCTCTCTTCTCTCTCTAGATGATCCTACTAGAGTTTAGACTAGTGTAGGGTTTGTGAAGTCCTATTCACTGCAAGTTCGAGAGTATAAGTACCACACATTACTAGAGTGCTCAGGTTTTGGTCACATCTGAACTTGCTTCATTCACATATTTAGCCATGACTTAGACCTAGACATAGCCACAATGTGGGGCTCTCCATTGCGACTCTCATCACCACAACTTTGGAGAATTGAGCATCACTCATCAGTGTCACACATACAACCTCACATGTAACTTCAGTCCCATAGGTCATATTTGACCTCCGAGGTCGATAATAAAATCTCTCTCTCTCTCTCTCTCTCTCTCTCTCTCTCTCTCTCAAGATCATAGGAGTATCCCCCCATTTCCCCATATAGTTTTATGTAATTACAATATCATGGTTCTCCCAAGTTGATAATCATAGAAAACAATACTTTATATATCAACCTATGGAAAAAATTTGTAGAGAAAAAAAACCAAATTATTTTTCCTAAGAATGCAACTCTAAAGTCTTTGACCTTTAGGCCGCAAAGCCGTTCTAATAGTTTTTTGGCTTCTCTAACATGCTCTGCATGTTTTTTTTCATAGAAAGATGATTTTATAAAAAATAATTAAAAAATAATGGCACGTCCAAATCTGTCATCAGTGACGACGGTATTGCCACATGCTAGAATCAGTCCGCGCCGACGCGGATTGGTTTAGACTAGTAACCGTGCTAAAAGAAGACCTAGTTTAGTATAATTTCACCTACAATTTTTGAGATTCACCTCTAAAATTTCAATTTGAAGGTGAGGAAGCCTAGAAATTTTAGTGCAAAAACTTTCAAATTTACTTAATTTACCTGTACTATGTACTATGTAGGTTTACCTGTACTATGTAGGTTTGCCAAGATATATGTATTTTTTTTTTTCGAGCAATGGAATGGGGTGTCGATTATATTAAACAACAACAAATACCCAAAACATGTTGGAACCAGTCCGCGCCGGCACGGACTGGTTTCGACACGTTTCAATAAGAGGAGGTTGGAGTAGCAGAAGTTCCAGCAATGGACTGGGATGTCGATTTTATTCAACAGCAAATACCCAAAACATGCTGGAACCAGTCCGCGCTGGGTCCGCGCCAGCGCGGACTGGTTTCGACACGTTACAACAAGGGAGGTTGGAGTAGCAGACAACCAGTTTCAAGTCTGATAGGGGGCTGCTTGAGTAGGTAGGAGGGTTGCGTATGTCCGTACGCACGCGCACATACACAAGCACACACCTTTATACTGCGTGTGGATATGCAAGCTTAGTAGAACTCAAGAATGCTACAGCATTGCAAGAACTCAAGAGGGAGAGCTCCATGAAGACTTAGTGAAGCAAGGACACTTGCAATGGAGCAAGGACTCTCGCCTTACCCTGCTTACGACCTCGTATTCTGGAGAGAGCCTTTCTGACGGTCCTTCGCACCCGTTGTAGTCCATTCGAGAAGCACGAGCAACTACCTTCTTCTTACTAGAGGGACCTGCAGTTCTTCTTCTGCGACCTGTCATCCACATGAGTCATGACTCCTCAAGTGGAGAGGGATGTGGTCTTTGGCAACACGCTGCAAGTCGCCAAAATCTGAGGGGAGAGCGACAGATCAGATCTTGATAAGCGATTCCTTTAAGGGAGACCATGTAGGTGCTTCTCTAGCTTGTCAATTGCCACACGCTTTTTGCGAATAAGAAAGTTGCCATGTAGAACTCAAAAACCATTCTGGGCCTTGTAAAATAATAAGCTAAACCACCTCTTTTCTGATGCAGAAGCTGAAGACGAGGAGGATGACAACGACAATGCAGATGAAGCTTTGAAGAGGTCCCTTATATGCAAATCCTACGAAAAGAGCTTGCATGAATTGAAAAAACCTTTGCAAAGGCCAACTTGGTCGCAAAATCCGAGTGTGATCAAGCATTGTGTGTATGTGTGTGTGTGTGTGTGTGTGTGTGAGAGAGAGAGAGAGAGAGAGAGAGAGAGAGAGAGTCAACAATGAGCGGGAAGAAGAGCGTTTTGAAACGCTAGGTCACCAAGTGTGGGTGTCGGTTTGGGCTGTTTTAACTGAAGAACAGATCCATGCATGCACAACATGTGTTTCAAATAGGTTCTCTCTCTCTCTCTCTTTTACGCGACACTATAGTGGGATGTAAAGCTCTTCTTGGCTAGCTTATGCAAAGACCTTGAAGAAGAAGAGGATATAGCAACACAGGGGATCTTTTGACCTCGAGGCTGCCAGCAACTGTTTTGTTGCGTGGCTTCCAATCCTCCTTGTTGAGGCCATGGACAGGAGAATGAACTTGCATGAACAATTGTTAACATCTCTATACCGCACTTCATGCACGACTAAAGCTAATAAGGCATGTTGATATTCAAAGGTTAGGCAATGGGCTACCTAGAGGCTAAGGGAGTGTAAAAATTGTTTTGTGAGCTCAACAAGCAAAGAGATCACAACTCGAGGGTCCATGGATACATCGCCACTCCTAGGGACACGAAATTATCAATCCTGAGAGGAAATTGATGAAGTGGATAGAGAGAAAAGCTACTATTTAAAAGTCCACTAGACCCAAAACACGTCTCTGTGACTACACTTTTCACTTTTCATGAAGGCTTTCGTGGAGATTCAGTGCAGCTTCCCTCAAATCAGTACCTGCATGTTATTTGACAAGCTGCCAAGGTTTTAATGAGATGCAAACATTGAGCATATAGCTTCAAAAAAATGAAAACACTCAAATCATGCCAGCATATGCAAAATGTAGCTATATGCATATTTTTCAGTCACTAGTTTTTGCACATGAGTTTTTACAAAGTCTCCTCGTTATGAGATTTCATGTGCTTTGCTCTATGGGTAGGGGAAATGAAGAAGCTTGTGGAGCAAGGAAAGGTGAAATACCTAGGGCTATTCGAGCCTTCAGCATCAACCACACAACATGCCCATGCGGTCCAGCTAGAGTGGTCTTTGTGGATGTGTGATGTGGGGAATGCCAACCATTTCCATACATCCATGCTGCATTTACTATGGTAGTCAATGGGGAAAATGGGCGAACATGAAAGAATAAGAATTCCATTTCACATTGCTCCTTTTCTCACATTAATTGCAATATACTCGGGATTGGCATAGTTGTGTATAGCCCTCTTGGTCAAGGGTTCTTACTGGCGTGAAAATTATAAAAAGCGCAACAGAAATGAAATTTTGCAAGGCATGCTGTATTATTGGATAAGCTTGTCAAATGTTGATAAAATGCGGAATAGACCTTGCAGAATTTATTTCTCAAAATTTATCACAATCAAAATTTCTTGTATTGATTGGCCTGTATATGGTACTAAAAAGTGTAAATTGTGTAGCTAAGGGTGTAAGAGAGAAATCTTGAAAAGTGTTAGATTTTATTTCAAGAATTACAAGACTAAACTTCAAGAAAAGGGTGCACGCTTGGGCAACTCGCACTTGCTTTGGTTCTATGACTTGGGGATTTTTTTAGATCCTCAACATGTAAGGAGCTTTGAGATTTTGAAGCCTCTGCTACTTCGTGACAATTTTAGATGTACGACCCTTTTGGGTCTAGGTGTTGGGTGGTCGAAGCCAGCATGATTTGATTATTTTCTTCAATTTAGATGTACGACCCTTTTGGGTCTAGGTGTTGGGTGGTCGAAGCCAACATGATTTGATTTATTTCTTCAATATATCTTAATCTCGCATTAATTTGCCAAGGGTGTTGCTCATATTTGCTCATAATTTGGCTTCGCTTGGTTTTCTTTGCTCATTGATTGGAAACCCTCCCCCTTTACACTTTTTGTATCACAATCAATTGTGATACAGCAGCTAACATATCTAACGGGACCAATGAGAAGCTAACAAATAGATCTCACCACCATTTAGATGCCCTTTGTTTAAATCATATAAAGCTTGCTAGAAAGCCAAAAAGGCATATTGCAATTTTGTTCTAGAATTTTTTCTTTGGGCTTTGTACTCGCTCAATATCGTGCAATACTAGATCTTTTCTACACAAACCGATTAATTTGTATGATTCGATTCCTTTGGAATCTTTCAATCTAAAGCAAAATAAATTTGGAGTCCATTCTTGCATCAACCCGCCCTGATGCTGTCGACGATTGTTCTACCTCGCTCATGCCCTCCCTCCTGCACTGCGCTTACCACCTCTCTCTCTCTCTCTCTCTCTCTCTCTCTCTCTCTCTCTCTCTCTCTCATCCTTGCATCAGCATGCACCATAGACCCAATGGTCTCTCTTCTCATGCATCTCCTTGCCCCCCACTCGGGGTCAAACACACTAGGCACTCTCTGTGCATCGGCTACCAATGCTCCCCACCTTTCCCCCCCAGCTTGCCTCTTCTCTTCCCACATTTGCAATGGCACACTCCTTGATGCTCCATTCCCTTTTCCCTTCACCACTGCAGCCAGCAGCTTTGCTCCTGTGAAATGATACGGAGGGAGAGATAAGGCACCTGCAGCTTGCTCCACAAGGAAATGATGCATGAATGAAACACTTCCATTGAGCCATGCCCCTATACTGGGGGAGAGAGAGAGAGAGAGAGAGAGAGAGAGAGAGAGAGAGCCATGCGGCGGCTGCACGACGACTACACCAGACTATTCTCTAAGAGAGACGATCTGCCTTTCTTTCTCCTTCTCTCTTCCACGTGTACCTCCCTGCCTTTTGCTTCGACACTCAAAGATCGAATCTCCGTTAGATTCGATGTAATTAACCCCAAAAAAAGATTAGAGGGACATACTCGCTCAATATCGTGCATCATTTTATTGTATAGTTTGCATGATTGATTTATCTCACGTGCACTTGAGTCTAAACTTTCACAAATATTTTAAACTCTTTCATTCTCATGATGTGGCTTGAGTGTGTATATGTGTGTATGCATGACTCAAAATGAGAGAGAGAGAGAGAGAGGGAGAGAATGCTTTTTTGGCATATTGAAACATGCCTTAGAGGTAGTGTTCAAGGGAAACTTTTATCCCAAATAAATAAAAATCTCTTTAAGCCCATAATTAAGCAAAAATACTAAAAATTAAAATATATTAGGTCTATCTATACACTATTTTTTTTGCAAAACTTACTTAGAAGGTTTCACTTGTACATCAATTGAATCTTTTGAATTTCTACCCAGGTCAAGGATAAGCCAAGAAACATATTTCCCAAACACTGCTTAGAGGAGAAGGAGAAAGTCATACAAATTTTGAAATGTATATTCTTCGATTTGTAAATAGGTCCCTTCAATGAAGTACCTCATGTGACTTTCTTAGAGAAAGAGAAAGAAGTAGACATTTTTAAATATCTATTCTAGTTTAGAGTGTAAGTGGTTCCCTTCAATTAAGGACCTCGTGTGTTTTTTCTTTCAAGTTTTTCTCCCTGTATAAGTCCATAGTGTTGTGGTGGAAAAATGGTACAACTTTTTGGCCGTTGATGTACAGGTTGCCGATGGTGGACACGTGTCATCTTTTGTTGAAAAATAAGGTTTTATAAATTTGATATCTTTCTTTTATAATGTAACCGAGTCTTTCCATCATTGTATTTTGGTCCCCTTTTTTTTTGGGCAAAACTCACAATGGTGAGTAAATTATATTGACAACCATAAAAAATTACATTCTTGCCGAGCCATGACAACTCTTAGATGTCATTGGTACATCGGCTAATAGGGGAGCCACCTTGTGAACAATGCAGGGTTCTTAAAGTGGTGTCAATTAACATGTTGCATTCATCAAAGTTCTTGCATTTTCCAAAGCCCGCGATCACCCACTTGCTTTCTTGTATTATCTCTATGAACTTGGCTGTTTCCATGGTTCAGTCAAATAAGCGACCATTCCTAGCCTTCCAGACCTATTTAAAGTAGCAGAATCTAATAATTTGTGTTGCAATAAGCAGCTCTTGGCTTTTCAAAACCTTCCCTCCCAAGAACAAATCGTTCTTATAGAAGCCTATCCTCCATGTCCTTTGCACCTATTTGCATATCTTACCCACAAGACCGTTGATTGCAGGTTGTTCCTTGAAAAGGTGGGAGAGGTCTTTGCTAGCCATCCTTCATTGAGAGCTGCTATCCGGGCCAATTCCCCTAGCAAGAGTGTTTACCCCAGTCAACAAAGCTCCCAGAGTACCTTCCAGAGAAAAACCGTCATATTGAGTGGCCACTGTGGGCACCAAATGTTCTTGGTGACTTCCTCCCATCTTTAATCTAGCTGCTTCATGCCCCATTGTTTGTGTAGTGGTGAGAATCAATCCATCAAAGCCATAAGTGTGTGGTATACTTCTTTGATTTGAGGCTTACAGAAATGTCTTTCCTTAGGCCATCGCCATTCTTTCCACTCAAACTTAGATTCACAACTAGGTAGGCACCAATTGTCCATCCGTTCCAAGGCTTTATAGATCAACAGTCTTTCAGGACCATCCAAGTTTTACTGGAGAACCATTGGGTCCGTTCTTTTCCACCAATTTACTGCTATAATCCCACAGTTGGTCCAAATGTCAGATGCCTTTGTTATTGGTCTTTCTAGCAGTTGCCCTCCAAAATGGGTTTAGAGAGATGCTTCCCACCTTAGCCAACCATGGGAACCAATGAGATGAGAAGTTGTGAAAATCCCTTGTCAGTTATCCCCACTCCAAAGTCTTCCCCAACCTTTTGCATTTCCTAAAAAGCTTACCCGTCACACCCCCGAGCTTCAGGCTAGCCCACCGTGGGACAAGCAATTTGTTGAAGTTTTATAAAGATTATATCTTCTTTTTATAATGTAAATGGTCTTTCCATCATTGTAACTTGGTCCTTGATTTGATGCTCACTCGACTTCCTTTTTTTTTTGTCATTGTTTAATTTGTAAATGAGTACTTCCTTTTCAACCTTTTGATTTAAAACATACTTTTTTTCTGTAAGTTTTTCTTTTATTTATAGACAATTTACAACTAATTTTTTTAAATTGTCCTTAAATAAAAGAATTTATTCATAGTATTTTTTGAAACTTTTGGTTTCAATATGAAAATGTCACATTGTTACTTTAGTGCAATATGTATTATTATTAGGGATTAGGTTTAGACATTCCCAGTATTGATAAAATCCATTTCAAAGGAAATTAAAACTCATGTAAATATGTCATAAGTAACACTTGATCAAGAGAAAGAATGTTGCAAGACAAAAAGGGCATTAATTAGTGTCATTTTTATGAAATATTACTGTTCACACAATTACTTAAGCCCATCATTCTTTCAAATTGTTTCTATAATCCAATGATCTATGTCATTTGATCATACTTCTCGATGTCATTTAAATGTCGATATTAACTCTAAAATCTAGCCCATCTTGAAATAATCACTGGTTTAACATTTATTTCAAAAAACAATAAACTAAACTTCCAACCTCCTCGAAATTTCGTCAATAAGTAACTTCTTCATTTTTACCACTCAAATAACTTGACCTATTAGTCACCTTTTTCCATATATCTATTATTCTCTTTATAATTTATACCCTCTCGCAACCTTTCAATATATTTGTTGTGGAAAAATAAATTTTACGAACATAACCCTCATCTACTTTTGCATAGTATTTCCTTAACAAACCATCGTGATTCTTCACCTTATTTAAAAAAAATATTGTACTAAACTGCCAACATGACCAAGTTAATAAGGCAGAGCGCCTCAAGGTAGGTGGCCTTTTACATCCTCTAGAGATTCCACAAGGTAAGTGGGAGAGTATCTCTATGGATTTTTTAGTAGGACTACCCAATACAAATCGTGGCCATGATGCCATATGGGTAATTGTAGACCGTCTAACAAAGATGGGTCGATTCATTCCCACTAAGACTACGGTTAAGACACCAAAATTAGCACGATTATTTATAGAGAATATATATAGACTCTACGGGTTTCTAGCTAGTATCATTAGTGACAAAGATAGAAAGTTCAATAATCACTTATGGAGAGCTGTGTTCCAAAAGTTGGAAACTACACTTAATCTTAGTATGGCTCATATCCAAAAACAGATGGTCAAACCGAAATAGTTAATCAAGTTCTAGAGGATATGCTACGAGCGTACATTAGCAAGAAGAAAACCAATTGGGAAGACTACTTGCTTATATTGGAATTTGCTTATAATAGTTCAAAGCATGTGACTATAGGCCGGTTTAGTCCATTTATGCTTTTATATGGTTTTCAACCTAGATCACCCGTTACGGTGGGCTACTGAGAAGATAAAACAAGTGAAGGATTTTCTCCGAGAACATTTTGATATGCTTCTAGTTTCTCGACAGAATGTTATGCAAGCTCAAGATCGATATAAAAAGTACACATATGAGCATCGCCATCTTGCTACTTTTCAAGAAGGAGACAAGGTTTTCCTCAAGGTTCCGGAGCATTCAGAAAGTCTGAAGACGAAAAAAGATGCTAAACTTTCACCACAATATTGTGAACCGTTTACCGTTCTCAAACATATAGGTCAAGTGGCCTATAAGTTAGCTCTTCGCGAGCACTCACTAGTTCATCCTGTTTTTCATGTTAGCCGTTTATGAAAACAAAATGATAATGTCATTGACACAGGTGTGTTAGTTGACCTTATCGAACCGCCAAGCATCGCTCATGAACCCGAAAAGATTTTGGATTCTCATGAGCTTCGCACCAAAAATCATGTCAGACGACATGTGTTGGTAAAATGGCTAGATAGACCTGAAGAAGGTTCTACATGGGAGAATGTCTCCGCACTTAAGAAATGTTTTCCTACATTCATTTTTTAGGACAAAAACGATTCTCGAGAGGGGGAGGGGGGACGGGGAGGGGGAGACTAGCACACGGCATTACTCTCGTCCTTTCAATGTGTGAACACATCAACTATATACGCAAGCATTGGTGATTGCATCATCTAAGATATTTAAGAGGCCTTCACTCTCCTCTTAAGGTGTGTGCATGTGTGTGTGTGTTTGTGTGGGGAGAGAGAGAGAGAGAGAGAGAGAGAGAGAGAGAGAGTAGGAGATTGTGCTTACATATATCACAAGCACATATACCATAAGCATAGAGTAGAAAAACAAAGCCCATAAATGTGCAACTCTCCAAAAATATTTCTGTGGAATTTCATTAATGCCTTTAAGATGATACAACCAGCACCAAGAATTAGGAAAGATTTCACCATCATATTTGAAGTAGTGAGTTCAGGGCTCACATTAGAGAAAAGGATCCCCTGCTTACCTATCACCATCACCAAACTTAAAAACATGAGAATATTAGTAAGTATTGGTGGAAGACATGTGTCATTGGAAATCCATTCATGTTAT
Organism: Adiantum capillus-veneris; assembly: GCF_014529385.1. Lineage (NCBI taxonomy): Eukaryota > Viridiplantae > Streptophyta > Polypodiopsida > Polypodiales > Pteridaceae > Adiantum > Adiantum capillus-veneris. Next base: position 63,898,584 of record NC_140933.1, on the reverse strand, counting down.
AGATGTCACCCTAATGCAATTACTCTAAACCACCACTTAAAACCTGTGGGGAGTTGTCCATGGTTTCTTGAGGATGCCAAATGTAGTCAAGATGTGCAACCTCGTGCTTGTATTCTCTCTCTTGGAAGTGAGCTAGAGGAATACACTTTTTATAGGGGTGCTTGTGTGTACTTCTCTCCAAAAAGGAAGCTACAAGAGGGTTAGTCTTAAAAGGTATGGTGGGGGCCTCTTGTGTAGAAAGGGGGGTTCAAGTGGGGGAATAAACCCCACCGGTTGCATAAACGGAGGGAGTGGGGACTGTTTGTTTGCAAGATGCTCCCTCATACCTTATGTCTAGAGTATTCTCTTAGGGAGTTACCCCCTACCTTTTTCTTTTCTTGAAAAACCCTAGTCATGATTACACAAAGTGGCTCTTAGTAAGAGCGTAGGAGAGAGGGAGAGACCCACCTCCACCCGCACTAGGTCAAGTAGTGATCTCTCAAAAATTGGGGGGCACTAGGCCCTCCATTGGGGTCTTAGTGCCCTCCTATTTTTAGTAAATCAAGTGGATAGTGGGATCACAGGTATGTGACAACGTTGTGCAATCTTGTAGGAAATTCCTCACAAGTCTCCATAATCTGGCCCGTTCAAAGCCATTATTACAAAAGGCTTGCATCAAGTTTTTGAGGTCTTTAGAGGCTTCCAGAGGGAGTGTATTGCAAAAAAGAATGGGTTTGATTTGTGATATGATGACTTTGTGTGCCCATTCTGAGGGTCTGTTGCTAGATCTTTTGATAAATTGAATTGGGGGGGGGGGGAGTTGATCCTCCTTTTTTGCCAAGAATTTGATGAGTCGGTTTTCAGAGATCGGAAGCTTAAGATTAAGAAATCTCGTCGTGATCCCTTCTTCTTGTTCGAGTTTTAGACATTCAGGGTAGACCCGAGCCAAGATTGGGGCAGGCTCCTTTGCATCTATGAGGAAGATATCATCGAAATATCTAAAAGGTGTTCCAAGTTGCTTCAGTACGTTTGGAAAAGTTGGCTGGTTGAGTGTCTTCTCATAGGTCAAATTGTTGCACCATAAGGGGGAACATGCAAGTCCCATGGGGATTCCTTCTTTTGGCACCGTACAAACATATTGTTGATGAGCCATGTGCTGAGTGAGATAACCTCCTCACCAGAGAATGATAGTCCAGACTTGTATTGGCTAGAGGACCATGTCCCTTGCATACATTGTGTAGGGAATTTTGTGAAGGAGATGTATGTTCCTTGAGCATTTCTAAAAGTATATATGATTACTCTGAAGATGTTATGGATCAGGTCATAATTGCCATAGTGGGGAATATTTTTCATAGCAATTTTTAATGTCCCCAAAGAACAAAGACGTTGCTTCTTTTGGGAGGTTCAGTATACATTCGTACAGTGACTCCACAATCCACCATGATTGAAAGTGGAGATTATGGCATAGCAAGGCCCTTTGATTGAGGTGCCATGCTCTGGTTTTTAACAACGGCAGAGACGTTTTGAGAATGCATGCCATCAGTAAGGATAATTCAGAGTAATACCATGAGGCCCCGTATGTGGTCCATTTGAAAGCGGTCTTATGGATTTTGTATATTGTTGTCAGATAGGGGAGGTTTGGGGATCTCGGAGTGATAATTTGTCTAAGGTGTGTGATCGGAGATCCTAGAGTGGGTTCCATCGAGGTCCCCCATTCTTGGAAGTCTCCTCCACTAAGACGTTGTTTGGCTTATTGCATTAGGAGTTGCTTGCATATTAGGACAGGGTTGTTAGGTTCTTTTTCCAAGCGAGAGATAAAAGATGTCTCCTTGAGGGTCTGCCATGTTGTCTCTTTATTGGGAGTTTCCTCTCACAGTAGGCTCGAAACCAAGCTCCTGTTTGTTCAAGAGATAGAGATGGTGGGAGCAAGATATATTTTTTCTCAATGAGGTCTGTAAGAATTTGATGTAATTCCTCATATGCTTGGGTAAATACCGGGGTTTTTGTTGGGATGTGCCCGAGGCCTTGCATGCAAATTTCCAATAGGGGCGGTTGTATGATAGTTTCAATGTTAGTTGTTACTATGTGCCCCCCTCTTTTGGTATATCTGACATTGGCATTGTGGGTCACTTTTTGAGGTGAAGTGGAGGGTCAAAGGACCAACATATCACGCATTCTTCCCATAGTGGGGTTGTCAGAATGCTTAAACCAAAGAAATAGAACCCAAAAAATCTTTTTAGGTTAGAAATATCTAAGAGCGGATCCATGAAATGTACAGAATCATAGGGCCCAAAAGACTTGTCTTTTTTTCCGAAATGCAATCCTCCATGTAAATCTTTTTCCACCTATAGACAGACAACAACAATATACTTATGAAAAATTCAAAGATCTTTTATCATTTAAAGTTTGTCTAGAGTTATGATTATAGCAATCACTCTTAGCCCTTAATATTACTTAGGTTATGCCCCCGAAGAGGCTAAAATATTAAATTCACGCGTTCTGTGCTTTTGATCATCTCAGTATACCAAGATTTTTACGCTCTGTGATTTACATCCTTTTTGTGTTCAATCAAAAGAATGTCATAACAGATTCTCCGCAAAAATTGTTTCCCAAAATGATTCTACGAAAAATAGTAGGAGCAGTCAATGCCCATCCGAGAGAGAGAGAGAGAGAGAGAGAGAGAGAGAGAGAGAGAGAGAGAGAGAGAGAGAGAGAGAGAGAGAGAGAGAGAGAGAGAGAGAGAGACAAAGGTCATTGTCTTTCACAACACATAACTTTCAAGTATCCTTAGAGAGATATAGTAGCACCAAGGTGCATCAGTCTTGTTTGTATGCCACAGTTAGAGGTGTTAGAAGTGGCAACGAAAGGTGCAGAGATGATAAAAAAAAAGAGACGTGCAACAAATAGTTGCCTTGACCTATGATTTCTAAAGAGGGGAGAGAGGGAGAGAGAGAGAGAGAGAGAGAGAGAGAGATACCTGAGGTCCTGTTGCTACTTACTGAGGCAGGGGGTGATGCCGAGCCTCTTCTAGGACTTGGGGTAGAGGCAAGAGAATTAGAAGGGGTTGCAAAACGGCTGCGATCCCTTGTGTACCTACCATGATCCCCACGCGAGTGTTGAAGCTTCTTTTGCTGGTGCAATTGCCTGATTAATGAAATGGTCCAATTCCGTGTTGTTGTTGGAGGCTGCCTGTTGGCATAAAAGGACCGACTGCTTAATTCCTTTCTTTAGCTTCTCCATATACATCATGTGTTCCCCTTGGCGGAGCAATTCACACCCGCATTTGAGGAAGGGTCTGTGTATGTTCCATACATGTGTGGTGTAATTTGGATCCCTTTGTGATGTTGTGGTCACCCCCTTCACACCAATTATACACCCAAACATTGCCTTGCATCTGTTTGTGTCAAAACATGACATGCTAAATGGGGTCTCCATGAGACCATTTTCCAACATGTTAGAGGAGTTGGTCTCCAAGGTCTGCATCAAGCCAATCTTCATAGCCTGCATATCGGTGTTATTGTGAGGAGAGTGAGAATCAAACCTCCTATGAATGGGGCGAGCAATGTGAAGTTCCCCATTGCCCGGGACTTATGGTGGGTGTCATTAAGCATTATCTCCAAGAGCCTGCAAGGCATATAAGGACCCGTATATGCCTCAAAAGGTTCTTTCGCTATTATTGATTGTGGGCAAACCCTTGTTCAATGATCTATTGTTCATCCTCATCAAGATCCTAGGGATTAGTGCACTATTGCGCTTTATAGGAGGAGATAGAATTACCTCTAGGCTATGAGGAGTTGTTAAGAGCACCTTTTCTCGTTGTCAAATGAAAGGATTGTTGCACAGAGTTTTCCCATGACTTTCCATAAACCTTCTCATTAGGTTCGGCGAGTGCTCGAGCCATTCTAGGTGTTCCTTCTCATCCGTCTTCATGATAGACATCATGTTGGTTGCAAGCTCATGCAGTCTAATTACTACTTCTTGTGGGTTTTCCTTGGACAAGAAGTATAGCCTGAATCATGCCGACACATCCAATTGTGCTAAGAGTAAGTCCTCTATGTTCTCATATGCACCAAGCGCAATACATCAAGTTAAAGGACCATCTGGTGGAATTACGGATCCTTGATGCATAGTAGCAAGACTTGCACTACTTACGGTGGTGCTGGTACCAATACTCCATAGCCCAGTTAGGTGAGTGTTGTGTCCCATCCCTTAGCAGCCTGTTTGTTAGTAGGTTGCTATGACGAACGTTTGTAGCATAGTGATCTAGTGGCACTAATATAATGTCAATACTCAGGGAAGTGACTCGGATGGGGCACGGAGACTCTTTGAGGTTATCAATCTCAAGAAGTGAACCTAAGACGCTAACGCAACAACTCTACAAGCAAATCAATCACTCAATGATCAGGGAAGTCTGCCTATGTCCTTTCTCACAGCTCTAGGTCATCACGCCATTTCGGCACTCGAACGGACTCGAAATGCATCGAAACTTTAAGAGGAGGTCTAGGACACCTATGGGCACAATTCTACCAACTCTGGTTGCAATCTGACAAAGTACCAAAATCATGAAAAAGGTCTTGAAAACCGCAATAGAACTATCCAAAAATGTCGCCCTATGGTCTAAGAATACTCTCCTACGGTCAAAACGTCATAAACAGTGATTTAAGCACTCAAATCTGCAATTAAGTCTCACAAACGCATAGTTGTGAACCACAACAAACCTGACAATGCTCACACTTGAATGAAAGAGCAAAGAGAGAGAGGAACACAATGTAAGTTTTGGAGTCGAAAACGGATTACTCAATCGTTAAAAAAGTTGATTACAAGTTGTAGCAGCTTCATAGCTTGAGCGTATGTTTTCAGAGCTTTTTCTTCTCTAAAGATTAGCCTCCTTTCACATTAGAGTTATTCACCTTCATGTCTAGGGCTTTCTAAATGGCCAGTGGTCGCCGACTCACATGGACCTTTACAATCATCATGACAGAATTACAACTCAGAAAATTGACCTGCTACTCTAGAATCAGGATTTACACAGAGTATCACTGCACTAGCGCGAAAAAATAATAGAGTACAAGTGTGTGTTCGACTACATATCCGACCAGGTGGGCGCCCATTCGATCAATCGCCCATTCGGTCAATCCCTTAACACTGACAATCAAATACAAACTTTGAGCATAACATTTGGCAACGTGATCCCTCAAAAAGGGGCAAAATTCTCATGAGAAAACAACAAACACATAATCAGATTGCAAGATTTTTATATTCATTTCAATTCTTGATGCCATATAGGAATGTTCCCGCATAGTGTGATCCCTCAACATATACCACAACGTGATAGCTTTGTTGGAAATCTCGTACATACGGATAGGGCACCTCATAAGGCATGTCTGATCAGCCTTTCAAAGCTCCACAATTCTGATTGGAACAAGGAAGATGTGCATGTCTCTATAGAAGGAACCACTATTGTGGTTCCATCTGACGCAGATAATATAAGTCAGCACGCCCTTAATACCTCTATTGAAAATCTTGTGCATACTGACAGGGCACATCAGAGCTCTCAAGCTTCATGTTCAAGCTTTTCGGGGCGTCCCATTTCCTACTCATGCAAACAATGACTGCAAAAAGGCCGCTCATCCAGACAGCTTCCTGCGCTTTGCCATATCCTCTGATGGGGGCTTTTCACAAGCCAAGCTCCCATACCCCTCTTCTCTCGTCCCCACCCTATGAAAACCCCCTCTTAGAGAGGGAGTGATAAAAGACATTGGAAAAAAGTAAGAAAAAAATAAAGTATGATTATGTAAATATATGAGAAAGGTAAAATAGGCCACCTCATGCCTGCGGGGTAGCCCATCCCCACCTTGCCTCCTTTTTCTTCACTGTTGCCCCGCCGTGTGTCCCTTTTCCTCTCCTCCACTCAAAAGGTCAACCCCCTCTCTCTTCCCCTTGTCCTTTCTCCTTTCTCTCTCCCCTCAAGCTACCCCACCTCTCACCAATAATGCATTATAACTCACCAATAATGCACCCTAACTCACATGCAACTTACCCTATCTTCAAAAATAGTATACCCCACCCCCTCTTTCTCTCTCCTATCATATCCCATGACCCAAACACCCCCCTCTCTCTCTAAAGGGCGCCATGTCTCTTGTCTTGTAGCTAAATAACCTCCCCCACACTCACACACACTCAGTTTCACTGAAAAAGGTGCCCACAGACCCATCCCCACCCGGTGGTTACCTGATTTTTCTTGTGTTCACACACATCTACACACAACATCACCAAAGAACACACTATGCACTGTGTGTGCCTAGTGCACACACACACACCCACACCATCACCATCACCGCAATCACCATGCTTGTCTTGAGCATGACCTCTACACCCTTGGCTATGGAAGATGAAGGGCAACTAAATGAAGGATGATGGCCATAATCCTCGTGCGAGTCTTCGCCATCAACTCCCACCTATCCGCCATGTGCTCTACCACTCTCTCCCTTCTCATTCCCCTACCCTATGCTCCCCATTTCATCGCCTTATTCTCTAAATAAATCTTGAGGTTTTGTGAGTATGTTTTCTTGCAATGTTTTGCCCATGTGAGGTGTGCGGAATCGCCACTTAGTCTTGTGTTTTGGAGTGAGCTTGTGTATGTGTGAAGGGTGTGCGGATTCGCCATCCTTTTGTGGTGCCTAAGTACTAAGCCGCTATACCCCCTCCCTCACTCTCTCTCTCTCTCTCTCTCTCTCTCTCTCTCTCTCTCTCTCTCTCTCTCTCTCTCTTTCTCTCTCTCACTTGATCTCATTCCCTTTCCTCTTCATCATTACTCCCAAGCATCCATCTCTCTTGGATGAAAAATTTGTTATGGTGGTGTGTTGTTTGCGTCCTAGCCGCTGAAGCTAAGTGGTGCCCCCTGTTTGCTTTACCATGACAGGCTCGAGGCGCGCCATTCGGTCCCCGGTGTTTTAGAGGCCGTCGGGGTTCGGGGTTCGCTTTGCTCCCGTCATTTGGTGCCCCCACGGAAGATCTTTTCATGAAACCCTTCAGTTTACAAGACTGAAACCCTTAAACTATTGTGAATGGATGAATGGCTAGCAGGATTTGCTAATTGGATGACAGAAGAAGAAGAGCTCCAAGCACAACTAGACGAACTCCGCATCTCCATTGAAGCTCAAGTGCCAGGCGTAACAGTAATCGATTTGCAGTGGCAGAGTCAACCAACACGCCAAACCCAGTGGATATACATAGGCCAAGTGCCAAGAAGAAGAAGGAGAAGGTCGAAACCATGTCCGCAACCTACAACCAACCCACAACAACAAAATGGAAGGAGCTCTACACAATAGAGAATCAACACTATTCTACTTTGAGAATCGGGTAACTCAAGTCACCGAGGTAATTATCACAGTCAGTTTTCAAGTCGCACCTGATGCTGCAGCACAGATAACGAAATCATTGGCTTACACTCTCACTAGAGAAACTAGGGATCTACTGAGTTTGTTTTAGGAAAGAACACCACCCTCTCCCACGAGCTTGGACAGTGACTAAGCACCTCTAAGCTTCACATGAATCAGTACAACCTACCTCAAGACAGATCACACATACCAACACGTGTACGCTCAATCAAGGTAATACTGGATTTGAAGGCTCACTACCAGCACGTCATTGACACCATGCTAGGTGGGGAGCGATTTTTTGAGGTTCTGGCATCAGATCAACCATTTGTCCTACCTTTGGTACAAGGCAATGTACCGTTTGAAGTTTTAATCTATGTCCTAGTATAAGAGGGTATACACGTCTCCTTGTAAAGAAGAAAAAACTTTTGCAAGTTAAGCAGTGTGTCTTTCTAGCTCTGTCTCAGTAATCATGGCAAGTGTAGCATTTCCAACATTTAAAGGAAAGAAGGGGGAGGATTTGGTAACAGACTTCCTAGATGACTTTGAAGTAGCATGTGTAGTGAGCAACAAAGATACGGATGAATCCCGGGTTAGAATCTTTAAGCATCTCATGAAGCTAGAAGCTAGATCATGGTACAATGCACTTCCACAAGCAACCAAGGATGACTGGGAACCCTTAAAAACCGCTTTCAAGAGGCGCTTTGGGGGAGGTACCACTTCAGAAAAGTTGTGGGACAAGTTGAGAGACTTGAAGCAGGAGGGTCTTTTAGAATATGCCACCTATGAGTCCAAATTTGTGGATTTGTGGGAACGGTGGGTTGAGTCACTGGCTAGGGGGGAAGCCGCACCCGATTTCCTAAAAAAAGATCGGTTCACGCATGGCTTATGGCCGCTTCTCAAGGAGAAGGTGAAAGGTAGATTCCCGGCTACATACGAGTTAGCCGTTGAGATTCCTCGCCTTAAGGACAAGAAGCTGCGAATGAAAGCCAAAGAAACCAAGTCAACAGAAGCAGGAACATCACGTCGACCAGCAACTACGACAACCACCATACCACCACCACCGGCTTTTGGGGTAAGAGATGACCAACAAGATATGTTGGCCCATATTACTGACCAACTGCAGAATTTGTCTATCCACTTAATACAACAAGGGAGGAGTCAAGAAAGAGATCAAGACCCTGGAAGAGCACGACGACAAAACAGGGAGTATCATTGCTACAACTGCGGAGAAGACGGTCACGGTATGTACTACTGTCCCAAACCACGACAAAACTATAATAGAGGAGGTAGGAGGAACCAATTGTCACCCCCTAGAGAAAGAACAACCCCACCCCAAGCACCACCCCCACCAACACAAATTCTACGTCCACCCCAGACACCACTACAAGCATCCATCCCACCTCTTCCACCAGCCCCACCACCTGATCGCCCTGTAAACATCATAAGGCTAGAAGAGAAAGGAAAAGCCGTAGTAGTGGATCCACCGAGAGCAAAGGAGAGGGACAAGGGTAAGGAGAAGGTAACCTTTTTAGAACCACTTGAAGCCATGACTGTGAAAAGAGCTAGGAGGGAGAAAGCTACACAATCAGATGATGAGAGAAGCATGAGAGGAGAAACTAGCAAGAGGCCATCCAGGCCACGACGGAAATTGGGCATCACCGACTTCCAGCTAGGGGAAAGTTCTAAGCCCTATGATCTAACATTGGATGTGGTAGAGCAAGGACCGAAGATTACATGGCCACAGCTGCTACATCTTGCACCAAAAGTAAGGCGACAATGGTCTAAAATGGTAAGTACAAGACGCTCCAAAACAAAGGTAGCCGGAGCAATTTCGGGGTGCAACATGGATGACATCCTTCCAATTGTCGACGTAAACATAAAAGGAAAGAGGGTTAGAAACACCTACATTGATGGAGGTGCACAAATCTGTGTAATGAGCGAAGCTATGATGCTTCGATTAGGGCTCGAGGTTGACAGGCCTTCTCCATGCAAGGCAAAGATGGCAAACAACGCAAAAGTAAAGTGTGTGGGTGTGGTAAGTGCCGTGAAAATCAAAGCTTTCAACACTGAGGTAGAGGTAGATGTTTTTGTAATGCCTACTAAGGGGGAGGGCTATCCACTAATTTTGGGAAGGCCATGGTTGATGGCCATGAAGGCAAAACAGGACTGGGGTACTGGCCTTCTACGCATGACCGGTAAGAAAGGGGAGACAATCTACTACGACATGAGGATTGGCAAGCAGAAGCAAATGAATCTGGAAACATCGACAGATGAAACCACTAGAGAATCTTCCAGTTCTGAGGAGGAGACCACATCCACCGACGAAAGTGACAGTTCCATTGATGTGATGGGTATCATTATGAAGGATCCACAAAGGGTAAGCACAACTGGTGATCCATCACCAAAAGGGAAACCCAATGAAGAGGAGAGAAAATCACCTGGCCTAGGAGGAAGTAGGTTGAAGGGTATGTTGTCTACGGAATTAACACTTGAGAAGAAAGACAGTTTTTTGCAAATGTTGATGGGATTTCCTAACCTGTTCATTGACAACTATGAAAGAATCACAGGCATTACAGTGGTGGAACATCATATTAAGCTGAAGGAAGGGGTAAAACCAGTTGTGCAAAAGCTACGACGACTGGGGGTCATACAAGAAAAGGCACTCTTGGCCGAGGTAAGGAAACTGCTGGAGGCGGGATTCATCTATCCTGTAGAAAACTCAGAATGGGTGTCACCCGTAGTGGTGACGCCTAAAAAGAATGGTAAGTGGAGGGTCTGTGTTGACTACAAACCACTAAATGCAGCTACAAAGAGAGACCACTTTCCTCTCCCTTTCTTGGATGAAATTCTGAATGAAGTAGCGGGTTTTGAATGCTATACCGTCTATGATGGTTATTCAAGATACTTTCAAATACGCATAGTCTTGGAAGATCAGCTAAAAACCACTTTTATCACGCCATGGGGTTGTTTTGCTTA